>NC_084480.1:64724341-65067658 GCF_030035675.1 Rhineura floridana | reverse complement strand
TCAATTTCTGGCATCTCCCATTTAAAAACAAAGGATTAGGCAGCAGGTGATGGGACAGACATATCTGCTAGAGAGCCTGGAGAGCCATCGCCAGTCAGGGTAGACAATCCTGGACTTGATGGACTAATGGTCTGACCTACTTATGATGTAGTTCCTATATTGCTAGATCAAGGTATTCAGAGGAGCCCTGGTTAAGTTTATGTAGGACGTATAAAGAGTGCATATACTGCATGTAAAAGCTGCATATAAAAACTTAAGTCCCATGTTGTGGTGTTGATCCATTCCATTTAGTTCAGTGTTAAAATGACAACTTTCATAGTCCTTTGGTATTGGGATCCATTATTCTAATGTGCAGCTACACACATTTTGTGCAGTGTCAAAAAAATTGTGCAGTGTGAAATAAGTTTTTGTGCAGTTGATCATATGGGATTAACAAGGAGCTAGGTAGCTTCTAAAAAAGAATTATTTATTATTTAAATTTTATTTCCTGCCCTTCCTCCTGGTAGGAGCCTAGGGCGGCAAACAAAAAGACTCTTAACACATCATAAAAATAAAAAGATGAGAAAAGTTAAAAAGAAATAGAAGTATGGCTCCTTCAAACCTTCATAACCTTATACTACTAGTCAGTCCTTTTTTGGTAAAAAATGAGGTGCCAGCATTAGTATATTGATAAAAGTACCATGGGTGCCAGAACACAATGGCTGGCATAGGCAGCAAAAAAAGGTGCAGGTATTTCGTACTGGTGAGTACTGTCACAAGGAAAGTTCTTATAATTGTATATTATGGGACAAATTAGTTGACTAGTTTGGGGATGGGCAGTGTGCTGGCTGCTTGTGCAGTAGGGAAAAAAAGCTTAGAATGAAGTCTGTTGGAATCTTCCCTCCCCCCAGCACATTTCTATGTGGCTCAGTTGATCCTAGTGTGCAGGTCTCATTGTAGCAATTGTTCAAATCAGCACTGTCCTGTGGCAAACAGCTAATGCAGATACACCAATACGACTGCTCTTTCAAATTAGGGCTACTTCCCCAACTAATCTTTGGAGACACTGGATTTCTCCAAGGGTTTATCTAAAAAATCATTTTTGAAAGGGATCAGCAATGCTTCAGAATGCATCCAACCCTGCAATCTTTATAGGCTGGCAATTCCATTGCAGCCTGGCCTCTCAACAGCCTCCTGATTGTACACGCTGCAGATAGATGGGAATGATAAACCGGTAGTGGATGTACAATCTGCAGGGCAGGAGTTATGCTGCAGTTGTTATGCCACTGTCAAAGATATATAATCTTAATTTTGAATGTATCTACTTTGATGGTGTCCTCCTTTTCCAAGCCCCACATTTATAGAACAAGAAGCTGCCATCTGGATATGTGCAAATACAAGCAGCTTACACTACCTGACAGGGATGCACTGTAAACTCTTGGAACTAGATTCAGCTCTCTTCTAGGGGGAACTGGATTTCCCTACAGTCTAGATTGCTTTTTTTCATAAGATTGGCATTCATGAGGCAAACCTCATCTATATATTCGTGACATTCTCCCAAGGGAGATGAGACATTGTGAAATAAGAATGTTCATTCTGTGAACAAGGATATATATAGACATACAGACACACTCTCTCACACAGAGAGATATTCATGAAATGGAAAGGGATGGTGAGAAAATGCATTGAAGTATATTTTAATTTTCAAAAACTACAATTAAAAATGCAATTTTCTGATGTCTGTTGGGGAACCTCAGCATGTTAAAAATTATGTATTACAATAAGTGCTTAAAATAGGTTGCATTAAACCAAGATGGCGAGTCTGGAGATGGAAGAGATCATGCATTATAACCCTAAATATGTATCAAATATTTGCTTGCTGAGAACGAAAAAATCTTTAGGTTTTGCCACTTTTTCTATACACTACGAACAGCAATCAATCTTGCAATTATTGGGCATCTGCAAAATCCCATACTCCAGCAGGGAGGTCACTGCTGGCTCTGCTGTTGTTGCTGCTTCCATTGCCACTTGCTCATATGTTATATCTCAGTGACCAGAGGGTGGTGGGGAGGATGAGAGTGAGGATGTGCAGCAGCAAATGCCATTGCTCACTCACATACTATTTCTCCCTCAGTGATGGTGGATTTTTGTGCAGGACTAGGTAGGGGGAATTTCACATCAGAGCTCTGGGCTGAGTGCTTCCTATTCAGACAAACACTATGTCATGCAGATTTTGTAATGAAATAAACTGTTGGTATATTCAGTTCATTTACAGTATGAGACTCAGTGGCTGATTTCCCCCCACTGACCAACTTGCTTCTTTCTTTAAGGTTCCAAATTCCAGGGCCCTCTTATACCTTCGGTGATGTGGATCTCTTGCAGCTCTGTAATTTTGTTTGATTCCCACTTGAGATTGACGTCTACCACACAACTTCACAGCTGCTACGTCTGCATCCCTCTTCCACAAATCAGTCTTTAGCCTGAGTGCTGTATCTTCTTCTTCTTCTTTCACCACTACCACAACATCCTCCTTTCTAGCTGTTTCCTCCTCCTCCTCCTCCCCACTTCTCTTAAATCCTGAACCTATAGACCCACCCTTCCTCTAATAGCTTGCTCCTCAGTTAACCTTTCTGTGACTAATCCTCCCCACTTGCCTTGAGCCCACCAAGAGCTCTCACCCTCCGCCATCCTTTCCCCCTGCTTTAGCCCTTGCTTCTCATGGGCTGCCTCCTTGGGGACTTCTGAATGTCTCTAGCCATCTCTTCTGTGAGTCAATCCTAGCTGTACACATGTAATCTGGGGCCAGACAGAAAGGGAGAGTGATGACAGTGAAGAGGACAGGGCCTACTGAGGACAACTTGCCTAAGGGCTCCCCCAAACATGGAGCCAGTGCTAGTTATTTGCACAATAAGTCAAAGCGCTTATGATGGCTATTCAAGTGGCTGAACAGTAATGAACAGATAAGTGCAAGACTCATATTCCAATACTTGCTTGAAAGAGAACATAAAAAAGCACTGAAACAGCTGCAGAAGAAAAAAGACAAAATAAACAGAACAGCACCAATTGTGAAACAGCTATTAGCAGAGCAAATAATAGATTCTCTTGTATAAACAAAGAAAATCAATATCGGACTAAGTAAATAATTTCTTCCCTATACAGGAATTATTGGTCACACAAGTGAAGCATGGTATGCTGTTTCTGGATTTCAAGATTCTGCTCAGCTACAAAGAATCCAAAGAAAAGCAACAAAGATTTTGAATATAAATCATTTTATAAAATATGACCTATAAAAAGAGGTTAAAAGAACTGAATTTTAACAGCCTTGAGGGAAAAAGAAGACTAAGAAGGGAGGGGAGGAGAAAAGATGTGACAGAAGTATATGATGCCTGTAAGGAATTAACAAATGGGAGAAAAGGTCAAGGGGGATATTATCTGTGCTTATTACAGCACTGTGATAGAATACTTACAGACTTAAAGTTGAGAAAGGGAAAGTTAACAGCTAAGTAGAAAAGACCAAATTCTGTTAGAAAAGAAAGAAACTACTAATAAGGACTATGATGGATTTCCATAATGCAAGGGTGCAAGGCAGTTGGGAGTTGGTAATGATCCTATACTGATATTTCAGTATTAGAGCTAGCTGCATGTGAAGAAATCTATTGACATATAACAAGCAACATCGCAAACATGAATGTCTGCAGAAATATTTGGAAGGGGCATGGACTATGAATTGTTTCTAGAGGTCACTGGCAACCACTCCACCCACCATTACATGTAGAATTTATCAGAAAGATTCCCCCCTTGCCCTCCCCATGCAGACACCGGTTGCAGCACTGTTTCCAACCCAACCAATGGAATCTGCATTAAGCATAGGTTGGTTGTACAGAGTCTTCACAGTGGTGTACAACCATGCTGAAGGACTCACAAATGCTGGCCAACACAATTACTATTCAGTTACTGTGTGAGCATCAATTCAGCCTGGTGTTAGAATCAATGGTGATCAATCCACTTTACACCATTAAAAATTTTAGAGATACAATGAACATTGTGGTCATCCCTGCTACATACGAATCGGAGAGAAATTGGATTAAGTTCACATTTAAAAATGATTACTTAATTCACACTTACAAGATGGAAACTGAAACACAGCCATCCTTTGAAATAAATACTTCTCTGCAATTTGCAGTGCTGTTTTCCAGCCAAGTAATGTGTACAAAAATGCTAGTATGAGGTGTGCATATAAAAACATGTATTAGTGAAAATAACATGCAAAAATGCATTATAAATGTATATTAAACAAAATTGCATAAGAATATGTGGATTAGGAGAAATTCACATTAAAATGCTGATGAATTGATGCAGGAAAATATTGGGATGTGGAAATGTTGAGATTTAAAGTCATGAGGATTCTTGAGGACTTTTTTTTTTTAACTTAAATAGATGTGGAAACATAGACAACTGAACTTAAGGCCCATCCCTAATGCTACATGTGGCAAAATAACCAGATGATGTTTCTCAGCCTTATCATAATATAGTGTAGAGAACCTGGATAAAACTATGTAAGAATTTACAGCAATTCTACTACAGGCACAGATATATGCCATCAAAACATTAAGCTGACAAAGGATGGTGATTAGAGTGGAAGTTCAAAGAGACTGCAAAAGGATAGAAGCCTTTGACAACTTTATTCCTTTTCACTCCTTTTTTTACTTTCAGCAGTTTTACAAAGCAATTTTACTAGTAAGGCAATGGTCTTATAAGGAATGGCAATCATTTCTCCGATAAGAAAGAACACACAGTCCACTCTAGGGAGCATTACAGTCTTCATACTTAATAAATGACAGCTGTATAGTCACACTTGGTCCATTGCATCAGTGAAATATAGAATCCGCATGGCAACCTTACTGCTGTTTCTTGTACTAAATCAAAATTGATAACACCAAGTAACAGATACAACAGCTGTAGGAGACCACCAAAGCATAACTTGATATTCAGTTCATGCAACAGCAGCCAGCTCTCCCTATAGCTTCCATATTTCCTTTTCCTCATCAAATCAATGAAAAGTAAAGTTGAATAAAAACTTCAGATATTGTGATAGCTTCAAATACCTCTTCACAGCCTTTACACTGCCCATATTTTCCCTTCATATGCCCTTGTATCTGAACATTTTACAAATTTTACAAATGTTGGGTTAATGAAGAGATGGTGTAATACTCCGGAAGACCAGAGTAGGAACCATTCACCATAACATTAACCTAAGAGACTATGCAATAAGATGGCTCACTCGCTACCTGTTTTGCCAAAAACAATTTATAGTATCAAAGGCAGAGCTTGGAAAAGTTACTTTTTTGAACTATACCTCCCATCTGCCCCAGCCAGCACCATGCTGGCTGGGGCTGATGGGAGTTGTAGTTCAAAAAAGTAACTTTTTTTAGCTCTGATCAAAGGCTAAGGTTCTTTGCAAATTTCAATACAATAACACAGATGGGGTGAAAAGTCACATGTTTATTAACTACTAAGCAAAGTATAGAGATACAGAAAGCTGAGCAGTTAATCTTACATTCCTTATGTTATCAGAGAACCTTTCAGAGCAACAACCAGACCCCTGTAGGAACTTTGCTACACAGCACACCATCCTAAGATCTTGGTTCTACACTGCATTCCAACATAGGATACTTTTACAGGGCTTTTTATACCCTTGGATGCTGATACGCCTCACCTACTGTTTATGGGTTATTATGAGGATGTTTATATTTTTCACAAAGCTTAGATAGCACTTAGTAGACAGCTGGGATAAATAATTCATGGGAAATGGCTAAGATCTGAAACTGACTAGTGAGTTTTCCCAATTGTAAATAGCAGGTGCAGAGCATGAGACAGTGAGCTTATCTCATGTTTGCTCTCACACTGCCCAAAGTCATAACAAGCTAATAATAACCTGCACAAGTTGTCATGCTGAATATGGAGCCTACAGTTCACAGCCCAGCACCATGAGAACTGTAAGCAATGTAATTTAGCTCCTGAAAGAAAGCCTTCTACTTACTAGATCTGGTTACCACTAAAAGCCTCATATAATGACTTCTAATAAGCATGGATTATAAACTGCTAAATATACCAAACTAGGCATGTTATAGGGCATATCCATCACTTATATGACAATACAACCAATCAGAGAGTATTCTACAAAATAATTAGTATTATAAGCAGGCATTAGCCAATTAAATGCCTGCTGGCCCAGAAAGGATCCCTAGGCATGAAAGAAGTAAGTATGATGCACCAACCTAAACCTCCTTGAAGTGCAATAATCTTCTGGATTTATGGTACTACACTACCACAACATCCATATACTTATATCTTAGTTTTCCATATACTTATACAGTACCTTAGTTTTTCCATAGAAATCATAGGGTTAGAAATTGTTATGTCATAATGCACTAAAAAGGAGAGAAGCAGGCTAATGCCATCTAGGACATTTTTGTATCCTTAGAATTGAACCATTAATACTGATCTTTGACCCTTCTGATGTGAAAGCCCTTTTAATGTCACATGTTCCATTGTTCCCAAAGCTGTTGCTTGCCATTGGGGATGTGCCAAAGTGCACAAGGCTCACCTGATACATAATCCTAATGATTTAGCATCACAATCTGATCTATATCTAATCTGCCTCTGTTAGTCTTGCCAACCAATATATCATTCATACCCTTATATAAACATCAGCCTTCCTCAGCCTGGAGCTCTCAAGATATTGTTGGACTCCAACTCTTATAAACTCTAAACAGCATGGCCAATAATGAGAGATAATGGGAGTTGTAGTCCAAAATATCTGGACAGCGCTAGAATGGGGAAGACTGTATTAAGACATTGGAGATTATATCTCAAGGTGTAATTGTGATTTATCTGAGAGGTTTAGCTAATGAGCCTTGTTCACATATTCAAATTTTAACCACATGCCATTTTTGGTATTTAGAACTGATGGGTGACTATAAGCACCTGTCTTCCTCTGCAGCAGACCTACATAATTTGTGGCCCACCAAGCCAATGCAGTCCTCCAGCCACATGTTTAACTCACCAGGATTTGATCAGCTTTGTTATTTATTAGATTTATATCCCACCCTTTCTCCAGGCAGAGGCCCAGGGTGGCAAGCAAAAGCACTAAAAATGCTTCAACACATCATAAAAACAGACTTTAAAATATATTAAAACAAAACAACCATTAAAAACATATTAAAACAAAGCTTCTTTAGAAACATTTTTAAAAGCTTTAAAAAGATCTTTTTTTAAAAAAAAAAAGGTTGAAAAACATATTAAAGAGCAATTCCAACACAGAAGCAGACTGGGATAAGATCTCTACTTAAAAGGCTTGTTGAAGGAGGAAGGACTTCAGTAGGTGCCGAAAAGATAACAGAAATGGTGCCTGTCTAATATTTAAGGGGAGGGAATTCCAAAGGGTAGGTACCACTACACTAAAGGTCTACTTCCTATGTTGTGCAGAATGGACCACCTGATAAGATGATATATGCAGGAGGCACTCACCTGTAGGGTGCAGTGATCAGCTGAGTATACAAGGGATAAGACAGTCTTTGAGGTATCCTGGTCCCAAGCTGTATAGGGCAAAAGCTTTCTGGGTTTGCTGTCTACCTGGGACTGCCAAAACAGGAGGTGTGTGTCAAAAATTTCTCATGCTGAAATACATGGATGTTTAGCTGTGTAAGGTTTGATGGATCACAATTTGTGCAGGTCTACTCTTTCGTGTAAAGCATAACTAGTTTGCTCAGGCACTTGTTTATGTGGAGAATTCAGGCACTGTGGTAAATTCACACTACAGCTGCACTGAATTGACAAAGATACTTCCTCATTAGTGTCGCCTCCCTTGAAATCAGCTGTTTTCAGCTATTAAAGCTTTGGCTCCTCTTCTTTGTTTGAGGACCAAACTGCATCTTCTGACGAACATGAATGAATGCCATGAAAAAATAGCAGTCGCTTGAAGGGGAGGGGAAGCTGATTGGGATTGGTACTGTGACACATGGGAAAATTTTGCCTTTCCACACAGAGGCCACATCCATAGCATATATTTAAAGCACATGGCTTACCCTCACATGGTTAAAGTTCCCAGCACCTTTAACAAACTACACTTCCCATGATTCTTTTGAGGAAAGCCATGTGCTTTAAATGTGATTTAAATGTATGATGTAGATGTGTCCACACATATAGTTGTTTTTTGAAAAGGGAAAAGATGTGAGGAGTTACAGTCACTAATTGGGAGATAGGTCAAACTCCTAAATAAATTCCAAAAGTATCTACCCTACAAATAGGTTTACTAGCCTGCATTTCTGTGCTGGACATGGTGGAGGGGAAACCCATTCTATGGTTGTCAGCATGGAGACAAAACAGGGAGCAGGAGAAAATAATCTGTCACTGCTCCATTTGCCTACATTGAATTTCTTATCACTGATGGAAACCAGGCACGTTGTTAAATACAAGCCTAGGGTAGATAAATGTCTCTCAAGGACTGTCTGCTGCAATATAGGGAGAAGGCTACCTTGATGCATGGTATTCAAACATATTGTTTGGCAGGATCCACATTGTCGGGAAATAGGGATGTTAGAGAACTCCAACCAAAACAGAAATGGGAGTGGGAATTGCCAGTGTTTGCTTATTCATCCCATATCCAGAACAGAAATCCAGTGAATATGATTGGTTTTCGTTCTTGTTTTTTCTTTCAATCTGCAAACAATACATAATTAATTACATTTGCCCCCATTTGTATTGTGTTTCCTTTGCACTGAAATGAATAGGGTGGAATGATGTAAAAATAATGTAAATTATGAACAACGTGGGTTTTGGCGGACAATGAATTGAAGCAAAACAGAAACAGTGCTGCATGTAACGAATACAGGGAGGAATGGAAAACTATGTCTCCTTACATCCTTCCTGGGAAGGCAAATCTGCCATTGCAAATAAACCTTCTTCCAATCTCTACAGTTCTGTTCCTCTTGTTGCAGCCCTTGCCACATTCCATGCTGATCTAGAGGTCACCTACGTAGCATGGCTTTTTATGGGTCTCAAGACAAACTGGAACAGGTTTATAAGAGGACAACAAGGATGATCAGGGGAGTGGAAACAAAGCCCTATGAGAAAGACTGAGAGAGCTGGGAATGTGTAGCCTTGAGAAGAGAAGACTGAGGGGAGATAGGATAGCACTCCTCAAGTACTTGAAACATTGCCACACAAAGAATGGCCAGGATCTCTTCTGGATCATCCCAGAGTGCAGGACGTGGAATAATGGGCTCAAGTTACAGGAAATCAGATTTCGGCTGAGCATCAGCAAAACTTTCCTGTTGAGACTTCCCGGAAGGATTGCTCCGCCTGTGGCTGCCTCTGAGATGAGCTCTGTCTCAGAGGAAGCTTTTTTCAGTTTAAAATCAGTCAAAAGGGAACTTTGACTGGTATAAATGTTCTCCCAGGCAAGGGTGAACCGAAGAGATTATCCACAGAAACTTCGTTGGGCTGTCGGTGGCTGGAATTGATCAGGAATTCCCTGGGAAAAGAAGGCATACCTAGCAGCCGAGGACGGAGTTAGGACTTCCAGCAAGCTGGACTGGAAAAAGTGAGATGTTTTTCTTTTAAATGATCTACAACAGGCGAGCTTTCTTCTGTCTAATCTTATCATTTGGCTTAAATTACTACAGCAAAAGAGATTTGTTTAAGAATCAGCAATCAAGATACCTGGGTGAGTTACACTTCTCTCTTTTATACAAGGAATTAAGGAGGAGGAAAGAATTTTTTTTAAAAAAACTTATCTTACTTTTTTATGGCAAAAAGCAGGCCTGAATTTGGAAACTATAAAGATTAAAACGGATGAGGGGCAACCTACCCGAAGAGAAAATCTGATTTAGATGATTATTTGATTGATATATGTCTGGAACTATTTTTCCTTGGACTACTTTCTTTAGATGAATCTGCTGTTCGTGTATGTTACTAATTGTTCGGCGCTGTGAACCAAATTTGTTTTGCATTCTTGGACGTGCGGGAGATAAGAACTGTGCTGGCCAGATGATGTCAACAGGCATGGAATATTAACTCTTTTGTTGTTGGAAAAAAGCCTTTATGTTTGGGAACAGTGGTTAATATCAGAAATAAAAGGCTTCTTTTAAGAATGACAACCAGGATTGCTGGAAAAAGAAATAAATTGCTCTTTGCTTGGGAATAGTGGCTATATTGGAAATTGAAGGGTTTTTTTTTTCTCGGTCTTAAGAATGACAATCAAGAAAGTGGCTGAGACCCTGGATGTACAGGAAGGGGTCCTCTCTCTAAATATGTTTCAGAAAATAATGGATGAGATTGAGATAGCCAAACGGGAGCTGAGACAGGGTAGACAAGAGATGAAAATTGAATTTGGCAAAATGAAGCAGGAGCTGAAAGAAATAGGGGATTCTATGAGAGAGGAGGTAGATGAGATCAAAGATATAACTGGACAAGCAATAGAAGATGAAAGAAAAATTAAAGGGAGGATGCAAGTCCTGGAGATTGGAACAGATATATCAAGTGTGGAACTGGAAAAATATTTGGAGTTTGTGGATCCTGGAGATAAAGATTACTGTTTGGAATTCGGCGTTGTCCCTGGAGAAATTGATGAAGATATCAGAGATAAAGTTATCAATGTTTCAATGGAATTTCTGGACTGGAATGATTTGATGGAACTTGAAATAGAGAAAATTTATAGAATTAATTCCAGATATGTGACAATGGAAAAACTCTCAAGAGATGTGCTAGTGCATTTCGTAAAAAAGAGGAACAGAGATATGACTTTACAACAATATTTCAGCAACACATTCAGAATTGATGGCAAGGAAATATTTGTGATGAAGGAAATTCCCATCAGACTCTTACTATATGACTATGACTATGACAGCAAGATTATTATGGGTGCAAGGATGGAAGTTGGAAGATGGAATTAACACTGATAATGGAAAAATGGCTATTGAAATTACTGGACCTAGCAGACTTGGTGAGATGGATTAATTGACATGTTTATTTGGAGAAAAATCGATGGATATATTTCTCAAGGAGTGGAAACCTCTCTTTGACTTTTTGCGGAAAGAATAAAGTGATGTTAATGAGATTTGATGATTAATTAAGATAACTACTGGAGGAAAGTGATTTTGTAATATATTAAGAGACAGGTTTGTTATATATTATAGACCTATAACTGATCTGCGACAAATCGGAAGTCAACATTTTATTTTATTGTTTAATTTGTTTCTTTCTTGTTTTGTTTTGTGTTTGAAAATTTGAATAAAATTAATGATAAAAAAAAGGAAAACTTTCCTGTTAGAGTGGTACAACAATGGAACCAATTACCTAGGGAGATGGGGGGCTCTGGAGGCATTAACTGGGGGCATTCAAGAGGCTGCTGGACAGCCATCTGTGGGGTATGCTTTAAGTTGGATTCCTGCACTGAGCAGGGGGTTGGACTAAGTGACCTCATAGACCCCTTCCAACTCAACAGTTCTATGATTCTAAGTGGTTGCAATAGGAGTGGGAGATAGGAAATCTCCATTAGTATCCTCCAGATCTATATTATGAGTGTGTGTGTGTTGTATTATAATTAAAATTGTTTAGCACGGTTCCATGAAACAGTAAGTACTAAATGCCTGCTAGTTTATTCCAAATAGAATTTCTAAACCTCCCCTCCCCTCTGAATTAATTTCTTTCCTTTCTCTCCTCTCTCCCCCCCCTTTAAGGTCTCTGGGTATCTCTTTTTCTGAACAAAGGCACTTATAGATAGTCTTGCATGTAAATTTCAAAGATTACTCCCAATGCATCTTTCTTGCATGGGCTGATTCAGTATTTGCAACAAGCTGATCACTGCAGGTGGTAGAATATTCAGCTTGTGGGGGGAAAAGAGACATAAATAATTCACCACTTAACAGACCAGTTTAGTTTGCATTTTAAAGGGACATTGCTCCTTTAGCACCTAAACAAGAAAGGTATATGCACAGCTACTTCAGATAATAGCATATCATCATTTCAAACTGGCAAGTTATTATTATTCCTCATTCTTTCTTATGAAATTTTCTGATAAACTGGTTGTAACACTACAGATAATGTGAATGTGACACTAACAGGCTGGTGGTTAACTTTAAATGCAAGCTATTTGCATATAAGTCAGGGCTGGCTGAAAAACAAACCAAAAAGCAAACCATGATCAGGAATATTTATGTTATTACAATTATATCTGGAATAAGAGGATTCCCTTTTACATATCAACCATCTTAGGTTGGTTTTGTTTTTTTCAAAACATGCATGGCACATTTCTGCATGAAAGATTAGCCCTGTGACTAGGTTTGCTATTATCTGTTGACATATGCAAATATTGTCATGTAAACACAGATGAGAGAGAGAGGATGTTGGCATGGAATGCTGGCATCATTTGGCCCTTCCTATTATGAAGCATTGTTAGAGGCATCAGCTGAGTGGCATGAGACAAGAAACACACATTCTCTCCATGCATGCAGTGTGAATTGTGGAGCTCAGTTCAGCTGGAATGCTGGACATATCCTGAGACTATATGCTTATTTTGGCTTTTTTCCCCAAACAATGAACACAGCACCATTGCAAGGAATCAGAGGAAGCCAGGAAAGCTCATAATACATACCAAGGGAAAGGCAATGGTTCCTTCTCAATATTTTGCCAAGCCCTGAATGGTGCTGTAGTATTTGGTGAAATTTGGTGAGGTACTTAAGGAGAGGAGGTGATGCCTTCTGTGTTTTGGGATGTTTCTGCAATTGGCCCTAATAAACAAATAAGGACTAAACTAGCAATGAAAGCTATGCTCCTGCTGGGAGGAAGGGCGGGATATAAATCTAATAATGATAATGATGATAATGATAATTGAAATAAGCACAATAACAAACAAAACCAGGAGCCTGACATGAGAGAGGCAAACATTCCCCCTTTTCCTCCACAAGAGCCCCATCCACTCAATGCATCCCTAATATTTCAGTAATGTACATTATCAGCACAATCAAAATCCAAGATCTGCTGGATGAGAGAGTTTGAATTTGAATGAGAGTTTGTGGATCTTGGTCTTTCCCTGCTGAGCTGGACTACACCAGTGTACACCCTTCACCCCCGCTGAACCAGAGGTATGCTGACATAAAGTCTCTCACTTTGGCTCAATTAGGACTCAGCTGATGAAACTTAAGATGGCATAATTTATGCCAGTGTGATTCCCAAAAGAAGGGCATTCTGGGTGTGGCAGAGCATGGAGAGTCCTATATCTATTCCAAAGCCCTTTCAGCCTGGTGATATGACCTAGCAACCCAGCAGAACTTACACTGGCAAACAGAGTTGTGGTGGGCGTGGGCGTGGGCATGGGCAGGGGAACATTGAACAGTCCAGCATCCATAGCCTGGGTCTTCCTCTTTCAGTACACACACACACAAATAATCACAACCCCAGGTAGGGTTGCCAGGTTCTTGGCCTGAGACTGATCCTGTATTTTTAGGAGAAGAGAAAGTCGGCCAAGTGCAGGTGTTCTTGCAACGCTGTAATGAGAAAAACCACAAGGTAGAATTCTTTCTTCCCTCTGCACAACTTTTAAAGATACAGAAGATCTCTTGCGGGCTGGGCCTGGCAACCAAGAGGTCTTCTGTATCTTTAAAAGTTGTGCAGGGTGAAGGGAGAATTCCACCTTGTGGTTTTTCCCATTACAGAGTTGCAAGAACACCTGCACTTGGCTGACTTTCTCTTCTCCTAAAGATACAGGATCAGTCTTAGGCCCTGAATCTGGCAACCTTAACCCCAGGACAGTTTGGCTTCTTATGATTTATTGGGGACAGACAGTAACATCACTACACGCTTCCCCAGTCCTGGGGAAGGAGAGCTGGGCTAGGCTAGGCTGAGGCCTCACCCCTTGTCTTGTAGCCTACCAGCCCCTCAAGGTCTCTGGCAGCCCTTCTCCCTCTCAGGCTGAAGACTTTCCTCAGTTTCAGTCAAGCCTTCTTTGATATGGAGCTCTGAAGGCTCCCTGCCAAAAGCTAGTTCTCTCCCCAGCTGTTACTCATCTGGCTTGTCTCCTAAGCCTTCTTCCTCAGCCTGGTTAGCCAGGGACCTGATCCTGCATCCACACAGGACAGAAGCCAAGTGGGCAGTGGGGCAGTCCCTGGTAGACCTTCACAGGTGGTGTAAATCAATCTCTATTTTAAAGGCTTGTCTTCCATCTACCAGGCTCAGATCGGCTCAGCCAGAAATAGTCCCATCCATGCATGGAGTCTGGACTAGGGGTTACTGATGCTGCTTAACTACTGATACTTAGAATTGCTCTGTTATTCTTCCAAGCTACTTTGGAAGCCAATTTTGGTGGGAAATCTAGGTTTTATTTATTTTATTTTTGTTTCTTACCATGAGTCAATGTACAAACAAAAACCAGTTAAATAAGGAACATGATTGTTATAATCGTTCCATTATACCAGCAAAATGCCCATAATTGTGATGGATGGAGTGTGGTAGTAGGACTTGTATGTTGCAATGACCTCAAGGGGGTGGGTTGTCATACTGCATGTTTGTGCCTCTGTACACAGACACACATGGCTGTGGGATCCCTGACAGTTAAAGCCAGTTCACTCAATCTCAGGGATGAAAGTAAAGTTTAACCTTCATTACAACAGTGTCCCCAAGTGTCATTCACTCTTTCACCATTCATTTATGAGAGAGAGTAAACTGCTATAATTGGGTGACATCATTGTGCTGGGATTTAAGCTTGTTCCCTGTGCCAGGTGACTGCATTGATCTTAGCCATTGGCCTGGTTCACATAACAAACTGGAGCTGTGACCACACTAGTCATCTACAGCAAAGTGTTTCCATTAGCCACACTTGCAAGGGGAATGGGTTGATCTGCCAATCAGCTATGAAACCTCTTTGAAGCTGATTTTTAAAAAGTACTCAAGCTGATCCCACCAGATTTTACAATAAAAAGGGATGGGGTTTTACTAACATCATGCACCCCTGTTTTCAGAAGAGAGAGGTGGAAATGCACTGGAGCTGGCAGAACAGTGAGTGTGTTTCTACCCTAAGTCAAACCTTGACTTAGCAAGATTGGGTGAACCTGCAGGCTCCTGAAAAGGAGTTTGAAGCCACTTTGCTGCTCCCCAGTCCTTTTTGGTGCCATGCCACACTAAACTAAGACAATGTTTGGCTAAGCCTGTTGCTCAAACCCAGACTTGTGATTAAATTCCCTCCTCATGAACCACTGCCTCTCAGTCTCAGAGGAAGGCAATGGTAAACCCCCTCTGAATATAGCTTACCATGAAAACCTTATTCATAGGGTCACCATAAATCGGGATCAACTTGAAGGCAGTTCATATACATATATATCATGAACCACAAGCTGTAGCCAAGGTTCAAATGCGAAGAAGAGCAGAATCCAACAGATAATTACATTCTAATACAGACATCAGCCAAGGGCATGCAGATTGGTGGGAAGCTCTGCAGCATCCACTCCCCATTCGGGAGCCACAGGCTGACTGAATGCCAGTTCAGTCAGGAGCCACGTGTGGCGCCCAGAAAAGTGAAATTTTACCTTGATCAGGATCTACGGGAGTGCTGAAACTCAAGGAGGAGGATGCATGTCCCCCTCCCTCAGCTCCTCCTCCGCCATGGCCCAGGAATGCCCCATTTTCAGGCCTTCCACTGGTTCTCCGTCCACCAGGCTGGCTGTCCCTGGCAGACCCCTGGCTGAGCCAGCAGGGTCCCAGTGGTGGGGCGGCTGAGCCAGGATAAGGGGCTTCTGCTGGTGGAATCGGGCAGTGCTGAGAGCCTGTCGGCTCAGGCGGGGGACTGTGTCACATCCAACTCCCCCCAGTCCAGCACAAATACAAGTTGGATTGTGTCCCAGGCCAGTTCAGACTTGAATTCAGAGAAATCAAATTCCTCAAGCATCTTGTGACAAGCATCTTGTCACAAATTGAACAGATGAGGCATTGCATCATATTTACTATTTGAATCATTTCACAATGGTATGAAGACTCATGAAGAAATTGGATTATTTCAGGAATAGGAAAAAACTAATTAACATTCACGCATGCTGGCAAAAGTTTTAAAATATTTATGACTGCAGTTACATCTACTTATTATGGGTAGTTCTGCCGATTTTCCTTGTTGGTTCTATTGACTTGTCTTAGCTTTGCATAACATTAAATATCTGGAGTACAGAGTGAAGCTTCTTTCTGCCTCAAGGAAAGTATTTTCTGCTGCTTGCAACTGTTCTAAACCTTAGTAACAATTATAGTATGTTTTATAAATGTATATGTAATAAATATCTAACCTCTTAACATGCACTCCATAAATGTTAAGAACTCCTTGTAAATACATTGGAATGTAGTTTTCAGTATCACAATTATACATTATTCACAGAATAAAAAAAATACTGACTTTTTTCCCTCTCTAAATCCCCCCCCCATTTTTATCTGTTTCGGGATTTCATTACACACAGGAAACCATTGTGAAGGTGTGTGGAATTTAACTGCAGGTGTGAATCTTGATTAATTAACAGAAATGATTCAAGCACTATTCCTATGGTACTTTACAATTAATTATTTTACAGTGAATTGCTAAGCCTTTTAACTCAGAAGTAAGCCCCACTAAGTTCAATGTATCTTACTCCTGAGTAAGTGAGCTTCAGTTGTAGCCATAGAGCAGGAGTCACCAACTTTTGGACCAGAGGGCATATTTCACATTTGAGAGAGTGCTATGGGCAGCAGTCACAAAATGGCTGTCCTGGGGGCATGGCATTAGCCAAAATTAGAGAGCAGCAATGGTGAAGCTTTTCCCATAATTATATTTCCATACTAGAAAAGGCTTTACCTGTTTAATTTCTGCCTACCATACAGCTGTTAAAGGCATAAGAACCCTGATTTTCATTAATGCCAACCCTAAATCAAAGCCTAGGTTGTCATCCTGTACCCACTTACCTGGAAGTAAGCCCCATTAAACACATTACTTCTGTGTAGACATATATGCCACTGTACTGTAAATAAAGAATACAGTGAATTCTTAATGAGTCTCTGGTCTTTAGCTCCTGCAAAGCAGGAGACATGCCTAATCCTCTTGGCAAAGTTTCAACATTTGCCTTTTGTGGGGGGGAGGAGGATTCTTTAACATTCACCCACGCTTATTGTGTAATAGTATTTGCAGAAAATAATCAGGCACTACCTGATCTCAGACAAACCCGGCACAAGAAAGATGCATCCTGGTAGAGGAAAAGGGCAAACTATGGAGATTCCGAGGACTAGAAAAAAACAACAGAAGCAGGAATAGTGCACTGAAAGGGAAGGCAAAACAGCAACTTTTTAGGGTCTTGGGGATTCCTCATGTCCAAACAACTCACTCATTCACAGCTCTGATTTCACTCATTGGCAAATAACGCTGACAGGCAGAAGCAGCCAGGCTAGCTCATTTCACAGAAATTGCTGAAGGGTACCTGCACATTGTGCTTTATAACTTTCTTTCTAGGAGGGCTAGAAATTTACTTTTTTAAAAAAATAAAAACTCAGACTCTGGGCTACTTCCATTGGTGCCTGTGGGTGATGGATTGGTAACCCCTGCCATAGAGGTTTTAAAGATAACCTTTGGCTTTAAAGCAATACTTGTACATTCCATATAAAAAAAGTTTTGGTAATGCGAGCCAGCCAAATCTAGAGCATTAGTTGAACTGGCAACTGGGATGCAGTTTGACTCAAGGTGAATTGCCACAGTGGCACTACTAATATACACATATAACATGCAATGTATATGGCTACAAAGGTAACAAGGGGGTCCTATTGTAAGCTTGGGCTGTTCCTGCCTTTGAAAAGGTTGAGGGCTTCTGACTTAGAGAGTGTTGATAATTCCCTCAAACACCTTGGGTTTATTATCTTCCCTGGGGCAAAGGAAGCACCCACCACCAGCTCCACCTCACTGGCGAGCAACAGAAGCCTGAGCATGTGGGGATACCTCAACCACTCCTTCCTTCTCTCCCCAACCTTAAAAAAAAAAGCAAGCCCCAGCATGGGGTTTAGGAGACACCCACCAACCTCAGCATGTAGGGATACCTCTGCTGGTCGTTTCTTCCCTCCCAACCTTTTTAAAAAAAATACAAACCTCAGCATGGAGCAAAGGAGGATACAGGGATGTCCTCCACTTCCCCCACCCTCCAATGAGATGAAGGGGCCCAGTGCTGGCAGACAGGCAGGCAGCAGCAGCCTGAGTGTGTAGGGATAACCCCAGTGCTCCTTCCTTCCCTCCCAATTTTTTTTTTTTAAAAAAACCCAAGACCCAGCACCATGCAAAGGAGGCACCCCAGTGGCAGCCTGGGGAAAGGAGCTGGTACTCCATTCTGGACCATTCCATCAGAAAAAACAAACACTGATTTTATCTATGTTAGCTATTAGGTAAGTCACTTCTATCAGCTCTACCCTCCATTTCTGACCTTAATTACGTTTTCTTTCTTTCTTTCTTTCTTTCTTTCTTTCTTTCTTTCTTTCTTTCTTTCTTTCTTTCTTTCTTTCTTTCTTTCTTTCTTTCTTTCTTTCTTTCTTTCTTTCTTTCTTTCTTTCTTTCTTTCTTTCTTTCTTTCTGTAGTGATTGCAGCATTAGTAGGTCATTTATATAAATAATAAACATAGTTTCACTGAAGCCAACACATAATTTACCATTCAGAATCCTGGCCAAGTGTTAGCTAAAGAAATCACATGTGAGCATCTGCAATTTAATCATGTAATAAAGTTGCAGAATATCAAGACACACTTTTCTAACCCTTAGAATCAATCAGCATTCCAGTTTCTGAATGTTTCCCATTCTACTTTATTTTTCCATTGAGCTGGAACAGTAATTGTTTCCAGTTACTATTTCTAAATATGCACATTTCTGAGCATTGACCAACACCCGGACAAATTTTTATTTAGCTAGATCAGTGTTTCCCAAAGTGTGGTACGTGTACCCCTGGTGGTACGTGAAAGGGTTTCAAAGGGTACACGGCCGAATGTTTTTTTTGTACTTTATCATTGAGTTTTAGTGGCAAAAAACGTGTGTGTGTGTTCTTTTAAGAGAAAATACAGTTCTTGTGATTTCTCCAGTTTCTCACACAATCATGTGAGGGAAGATCAATATAATAACAGTGGTTTATCCCGATGTTATTCAACGCGTAGTCTCTGTCGCTCTCAATGCATTCCTTGTCTTTTCGTGCACCCCTCCAGTTTCTCATAAGACTCGGACTCCCTCGCAATGACTTTGGACACCAAAAAACGCTTCTACAAACAGACAGATGGCGCCACAAAGATATTTATGCTTATGCTCGACTACAAAAATGTTCACACTGGGAAGCGGGGAAGTGGAGTTTTTTCTCTATCTTCAGCCCTGCAGCGGCCATTTCGCCAGCCACTTCCCTCTTGGGGAATCTCCCGCTCTTTGGCTGCAGAGCCGTTTTTCCCCCCATCCTGCCTGGCCTGCCCGCTCATCAGCTGTGAATTTTAGGTGGGTGGTTTGAATCCCCTGCCTGCTCTTGGGCTGAGTGCCTAAGTGGCTTCCCAGGCAGGATGGGGGAAAAACTGCTCTGCAGCCAAAGAGTGGGAGATTCAAACCTCCAGCCCGGGCAAGCACTGCCTCTGTAAACCCACTGCATGCTGCATGATTTTTGGCTGGAGTTTCCAGTTTTGGGGGGTCCCCTAGGGTCTCCAGCTAACTTACCTTAATCTCCGGACTCTCAGCTTCAATTAAAAAAACACACTAAGTTTCTAGGTCATCTGGTTCCCGAGATATACACCAAAACGTCAGCCCCCCACGACTGTTTAATCTGTTTTTTAACCGATCTGTATAGCAGCTTTTAGCCAGAGCTTGGAAAAGTTATTTTAAACTACAGCTCCCATCAGCCCCAGCCAGCATGGCCACTGGATTGGGCTGATGGGAGTTATAGTTCAAAAAAATAACTTTTCCAAGCTCTGGCCTCTAATCCCACCCTTTCAGGATTGTAGCCAATAAGGGGAGCCAGGCTTGTGATTTGTTGACCCAGGCAGTGCTTAGGCTTCATTACAACGTCAAAATGGTGGTTTTGAGGTCTTCAGTTTGAGTAGGTAAGAATATAGTAATCTAAAGATTGTAGCAAATTATTGAAGCATTGTAGCAATTGAAGATTGTAGCAAATTGAAGCTATGGCATAAACGTCTCAGTCTTAATGAATTTGATTCCTTTCCATGTCTTCATGACTTAGTAACAAACTCGACTAACGAACTTGATAGTTATGTATTGCAAACTATGAAAGAACACTTGGAAAGTTTACAGAAAGATCTTCAAAAGTATTTTCCTGAACCAGACCACAGCTTTGAGTGGATAAGAAATCCTTTCCTCACCAGTGTTCATACATTGCCAAATAATCTCTCAAATGCAGAACAAGAACAGTTCTTGGAGCTGACTTCAGATGGTTTCCTGAAAGCAAAATTTGAACAAAAAGAACTGACTTCATTTTGGTTAAGCATTAGTTCTGAATATTCAGCTCTATCGAATAAAGCTGTTAAGTATCTTCTCCCCTTCCCGACATCGTATTTGTGTGAGGTAGGATTCTCTGCGCTTGTGAACATCAAAACAAAAAAACGAAAACGAATTATTGATGTGGAGCCCCATCTTCGTCTTAAGATCACAAATATCGAACCAGATATTGCCGCACTAATATCTGGTCACAAGCAGTTCCATCCCTCCCATTAAACAGTTGTTTTGTATTGACAATTTTAATACCAAAAAAGTATTACTCTTTATTTCCAGAATGGTTTTTTTTGTTTGAATAATAGTTATTTTAATTATTAGTATATGAATTATTTCTATATTTTGAATATATATTTTTGTTATATAAATATTATTTCTATTATTAAAATGTTTATTACTTACTTTGTATTTATTTTTTTACAAACATTTCATATAAAATTATAGGAATTACAATTGTGTTATAATACCTTACCCCTCTCCCAATTATTTTTGTGAAAGTTGGGTACGCCGGTAAAATCAATGTCTCAAAAGGGGTACGCACATGTTGAAAGTTTGGGACACACTGAGCTAGATGAAAAAGAAAAATGGCATATTCAGATTTAAAAATTCAAGGCTTAATTTGAGCCAGGAGCTCACCAATTCTGAATTAAAAAGCATAGAATCATAGAAAAGTAGAGTTGGAAGGGGTCTATAAGGCCATCAAGTCCAACCCCCTGCACAATGCAAGAATCCAAATCAAAGCATTCCCAACAGATGGCTGTCCAGCTGCCTCTTGAATGCCTTCAGTGTTGGAAAGCCCACTACCTCTCTGGGTAATTGGTTCCATTGTTGTATGGCTCTAACAGTTAGGAAGTTTTTCCTGATATTCAGTCGAAATTTGGCTTCCTGCAACTTGAGTCCATTATTCCGTGTCCTGCACTCTGGGACGATCGAGAAGAGATCCCGGCCCTCCTCTGTGTAACAACCTTTCATATACTTGAAGAGTGCTATCATATCTCCCCTCAGTCTTCTCTTCTCCAGGCTAAACATGCCCAGTTCTTTCAGTCTCTCCTCATAGGGCTTTGTTTCCAGTCCCCTGATCATCCTTGTTGCCCTCCTCTGAACCTGTTCCAGTTTGTCTGCATTCTTCTTGAAGTGCGGAGACCAGAACTGGATGCAGTACTCAAGATGAGGCCTAACCAGTGCTGAATAGAGAGGAACTAATACTTCACGCGATTTGGAAGCTATACTTCTGTTAATGCAGCCTAAAATAGTATTTGCCTTTTTTGCAGCCACATCACACTGTTGGCTCATATTCAGCTTGTGATCAATGACAATTCCAGTGCCTGGCTATGACAATGGACTGGATGAGGGCTAATAAGCTGAGGCTCAGTTCAGACAAGACTGAGATGCTGCTAGTGGGTAATTCTTCTGACCAGATGATGGATGTCCAACCTGTTCTGGATGGGGTTGCACTCCCTCTGAAGGAGCAGATTTGTAGCTTGGGGGTTCTCCTAGAACCATCTCTGTCACTTGAGGCTCAGGTAGCCTCAGTGGCACGGAATGCCTTCTACCAACTTTGGTTGGTGGCCCAGCTACACCCCTATCTGGACAGGGATAACCTGGCTTCAGTTATCCATGCTCTGGTAACTTCCAAGTTAGATTACTGCAATGTACTCTACATGGGGCTGCCTTTGAAGATGGCTTGGAAGCTGCAGTTTGTGCAAAATGCAGTGGCCAGATTGGTAACAGCGACCAGACAGTCCGAACACATAAAACCGATTCTGGCCCGCTTGCATTGGCTGCCTGTATGTTTCCAAGCTCGATTCAAGGTGCTGGTTTTAATATAAAGCCTTACATGGCTTAGGACCACAATAGCTGATGGACCGCCTTTCCCGACATGAACCCACCCGTACACTACGCTCAACATCTAAGGCCCTCCTCTGGGTTCCTACTCGGATGGAAGCTGAGAGTCTGGCAATAAGGCAGAGGGCCTTCTCAGTGGTGGCCCCCAAATTATGGAATGATTTCCTTAACAAAATGCTCCTGGCACCAACACTGTTATCTTTTTGGCGCCAGTCAAGACTTTTCTCTTCTCCCAGGCATTTTAGCACGTGTTTTTAAATTTTTTTTTTAATTAAATTGTGTTTAAAATTGTTTCTAGTGTTTTAAAATTTGTTTATTTGTTTTTATTGTTTTTAATTGCTGTAAACCGCCCAGAGAGCTTCGGCTATGGGGCCGTATATAAATGTAATAAATAAATTAATAAATGAATGAATTCCAAGATCCTTCTCACATGTCGCATTGCTGAGCCAAGTATCCCCCATCTTATAACTGTGCATTTGGTTTCTTTTTCCTAAGTGTAGAACTTTGCATTTATCCCTGTTGAATTTCATTCTGTTGTTTTCAGCCCAATGCTTCAGCCTATCAAGGTCCCTTTGAATTTTGTTCCTGTCTTCCATGATATTAGCTGTGCCCCCCAATTTTGTATCATCTGCAAATTTGATAAGCACATTCTGTACCTCTGCATACTTTATAATTTGATGGTTCAGCCTCTGGATCTGTGGAGGGAATTCCCTTAAAACATTTTCTATCTTCCTTTCTTTAATTATAGAAAAACAACCCCCAAATATAGAGATCGTAGGCTGTATTCAAAGTAGTCAAGTGGAAGGCAAGCTTAGACAATGGACCTTTCTGTTCCCATCCTCCCCTCTGTAGCCTCCTGTACTCTCCGAAAAGCCTCTCCAGAGGACCAAGGGACATCCCAAACTTTGTGGACTGTGTTGTCCAAAGCTGCAGTGTGCGGGTGGCTGGAGGGGGGGTCACCCCAAACCATGCAGAGAAATCTTGCACTCAACTCCAGTAGCGTAAAGTTCTTTTCCCTATATTCAGGCAATTTCCACTTCCTCTTTCACTGCAAGCACAGGTCAATAAATACAAAATAATTCAGATAACAAGTGATTTCTATGAAATAACAGTATGAGGAACACTTCCAATGATTTTTTTTTTGGCTCTTCATTCTCTTACCCACATGATGATAGTTTCCTCTTATAATTTCTCTTTATGAGACAGGACCCTCTGAAGTACTGACCCAGTTGTTCTCGTTGGGATCATTCAGTCTGAGGCAAAGCCTTCCTTCCTTGTGATTGCTGAGAGAGATGTCTTCTATTGACCTTTAGCAAATCAACCAAGGTAGTCTGGTTTATCCTGCTGGCAATGTCATGTGAGTATAGCTTGTCAAGGGACATCATGAGACCTTTTTCAGGTTGGTGTGTGGTTTACCATGAATGATTCAAAATATGGTTGCCCGCAAATGGCATAAATAAAAGAGAATATATCGCATATCATCCAGATCATCAGGTGTTCTTAGAGCTGTCATGGTATGGACCATAACAAAGAACCAGACAGGTAGCTCAGCTCCATATAGAAATATCCCAAGAGCCTCGTCCTCTTCTCCAGTGCTACCATTATTCTGGAAATTTGTACTGAAGTCTAATGCAGTTGAAATAGTCTAAGAAAGGTTTCAGCATTTCTTGACCTTTTAGTGGCTCATAAGGCACCCTAATTATCTTGGCAGGCAATAGCAATGCATCAGTTCTGTCTAGAAGACATGCTTTAAGAGCAATATATTTTTGTGTTAGCACCACACATTGCAATATCAGCATGGAAGGAAAAGCTCCACAACCTCAGGGGAATTAGACATCATTTGGGCAGAACATGGGTAGCTGTGCTGTATTAATCTAGTCCAGTATCCTGTTTTCCATAGTGTCCAATAAGGTATCTCTTGCTCACAAGCCCACAAACATTGATATTCAATGTCATGTTGTCTCTGAACTGGGAGGATCCATAAAGCTATCTTAACTAGTAACTATTCATAACCTCATATTATATGAATGTGGCCAGTCCTCTTTTAAAGCCTTCTAAGCTAGCAACCATGCCCATGTCTTGTGGCATGAAATTCTAGAAATTATGTGCCATATGAAGTAGTTTTATTTTGACTGTGCTAAATACTACCAACCAAGTTTATTTGTTTATTGTTGCTTTTATCCCCATCTGTCTTCCAAGGAGCTCAAGGTGTTGTACATAGTTCTCCCTCTTCCTGAGGTAGGTTAGCCTAAGAGGCAGTGACTGGCCCAAGGTCACCCAGAGAGCTTCATGGCCAAGCAGGGATCTGAACCTTGGCTTCCCAGGTCCTTGTCAAACACTCTAACCACTTCATCACACTGGCTCTCAGTTTTAGTATGAGTGAGAGAGAAATGTCCTCTCTCTGACCACTTTGCCCACATCATTCATAAATGTACAAACCTTTTATTGTTTCTCTCCTTAGTCATCTTCCCCCCTAAACTAAAAATCCTCTACTGTTGTATAGTCTTTCTTCATAGACAAGACGCTCTAGCCCTCTCCTCATCCTGGTTTCACTTTTCTGCACCTTTTGCCGTAGATTATTCTATGTAAACTATATTTGAATAATATTCTTGCTTGAAGAACAGAGGTGTGCATTTCTCAGGGCCTGTTCAGTCTGAATTGGGCAGACCCACACAGGACACCTAACAGTAGTGTCTAGTGTCAGATATATGCAGATGAATGTTGCTAAATCTTCTAATGATATCAGATGATTCTCATGGTCTAAAACAAATGGTCTAAAAGGCCTGTACAAATCTCAACGCAGACTTTTAATATTCCTTTGTACTTCCAGAGCAGATTTTTGAGCGCCTGAAACAACAGATCAAAGTAAATACTTGTAGAGTTCTGTAAGCACTACTGGCCTTCACACACTGAGCTTTGTACATGTCACTGGTGGCTAGAACTGAGCATAGAAAGGTGTCACCCAAACAGTCTTGAGAAGAGGAATAGTAATAGTTTACAGTATAGCATTATCTGAAGAATTCTGGATTCCTTTCAAACTTTGCTAGATACTTTTATCATATATAAAATATAAATCTAGGTCTGAACAAGTTTCTCACATAAATTACAGGGTTTACCATATCCATGTTTTGTTTCCATTCTGTTTCTAGAGGATGCACACAAACTGCTAAGAGTATTTGAACATTACTGTTTTGCATCTTTCTAGGTTGTGGCTTCTTTGTTCTCAGATATATATTTTGTATCTTCCTATTTTATATTTAATAGTCTTTTTATATACAGTATTTGGGAACTTTACATGGGTCTCTTATTTTAAATCTAGTCAATTGACGTAATAATGTTCACTTTAGTGAGTTCTGATTTTGGATTTTCACAGAGCTGTAGAAATGTTTCCCAGTAGGAAGCACTCAAACAGACAAGATCATTCTAGCATTCCTCAATTAACTAAGAAGCTTTTGAAGCATCTTATTTATCTTTCCCTCTGAACAATACATTTTAGAAATATTTTTCTAATGTCAAAGGCCACATTTAGCATAGCTATTTAGCCAAGTTTTCATGTAATTGGACCATGAGGGACTTGGAAGTTTTGTTATGTTTAATGCATACATTATAAGCAAGGAAGGCTGACTCACTACCTATGAAATGGTGAAAAAAATCATGGAAATCACTCTGTTCTGTTTATAAAGAAGACATATCAGGTTTGATCCAGACAAATCAAAATAAATGGTAAAAGGATACAGAGACAAAAGACTACAAGCTAGGCTGCTATGAAAATCAAATAGGCAAGGTTTAGGCAACAGCATGATTTCAGTAGCAGGAGGTTGAAAAGGACTTTTCCTTTCTCGTGTCATATTATTAATTAACTAATTAAATTTCTGTGCCACCCTTTCTCCCAGAAGGAGCCCAGGGCGGCAAAAGAGACAAAACACTAAAAACATCTTTTAAAACAAAACGTCTTAAAAATATCTGATTTTTTAAAAATATTTTTAAAACATCTTAAAAAGCAGTTCCAAAACAGACACAGACTGGGGTAAGGGGCTCATTCGCACTGGAGTTGAACTCTGTTTTAAAGTTGAAACTTTTTCCATCACGATGGGAGTTTAAAGGTCACACTTCCTACCTTCCAATCGCTGTTTTCCATTCATACTGAAGCAAAAGATTCAATTGCACAGCTTCCTAATGACCGCACCCTCTTAAGGTCAAACTATCACATCCTCTGGTTACCTTGGCAACCAAGCATGCTCAGCAGTGGCATCACTAGGGTTGGTGTCACCCGGTGCGGTAACTCATGGTGTCACCCCCATGGACCTCCTCCCGTACCAGACCATACAGAATCCTTAGTAATGTTTTTTGTACTAATGTTACTTGTAAATTGTAATTCCCATATATCACTGAATGTAATAGCAATAGTAGTGACATAAACAACTAGCAAAATTAAAATTACACCTTTAAATTACAATATCATACGGACAGCCTAAATGTATTTACATTTATACATAGTTTCATGTGGTTAAAGTGAAAATTCGGTAAGAAAACAATAGAATTCAAAGTGACTGACCAAACACAGTGCAGAAACACAACACTAAGCATGCACAAAGACTACAATAACACGTAAGGGTAGAATATTAACATGCAAATGAATGTATACAGTGGGTCTGAATGGTTCTAATTGTAGCCATAATTTTACTATCATGCAGTGAAGAGTGACTAGCCATTAAGGTCTACATCCTGCATCAGCAACCAGTCCACAATGCCACCATATCTCTACAATGATGGAACAGCATTAAATGTTGTGACACTGTGGTAGCTGCTAGCAAATCAACTACTATACTCCATCCCAAGTATTACTCTGCAGATGCACTCAGTCCTCAGATAAGACCATCAGCAATTTTTGAAATATTGTTACTTGCTCTTTATGGAGACAATTCAGTTCCAATAAAGTATGAATTACAGATTCCTGTTTCTAGAAGCAGAACTTCCAATATCATTTTTATATAACTTATCAAGAGTTGACATGCATTATAACCTGCATCCATGGCATTTCCATGAAAAATAATGGCTACTCTGGGCTAGAAAAATTATTTGTAGGTGTAGGTGGAGTTGGGATTCAAAGAGCTATTTAGGCATGCACCAGGAATTTGTACTAACCCAGGGCAAGTTTTGACTCCCTCCTTTAAATGGCCAACTCTGTTGCCATATCATTAAATGCTTTTGAAACTCTTGCTCAGTGTGCCATTCAGCCTGAAGGCTGCTAATTCAGGAATGTAAGCATAAAGCCTTTTTGGGCTCACAGAACTAGCTTTATGGTTCAATGAACAGGTGCCCAAGATTTTCTCAAATGTATTGATCCTTATTATCATGGAATGCCCCTTAGCCATAGCACGCTGAAGAATAGGAGTGTTCCATATTTTTGCTTGGCAACTGAACAGTGCAGAGTAAACCACATTTATCTGGAACTAATGCTGCAATCCCATACATGTTTACTTGAAGTAAGTCTTTTTCATCACAGTGGGACTAACTTCCAAGTACACGTGCAAAGAATTGCACTGCAAGTCTCCTTAATTTCCGTAAGACTTCCTTTTGAGTACTCGGATAGAATATAATTTTAGTTGATTTTAAAGAGCAGACCACCATGCCATATTACAAACTGGTTTTTGAAACTGCTCTTGTGAAGCTGCTGTGAAAGAAAAACAAGCCCAGAGTCTTTTGGGACAAACAGAACTGGCTGGAGAATTCTTTGGATCCTTAGAAACGGAGCATTTGATATATTTCATATTTTTAATATGAACTATTTAGCCACTTGAAAGCCATACTACCAAGTACAGCTGCTGACTTTAATTAGTTTTATCAAAAGAGTAACTAAATAAAGCTTTCATTTATTAAAAGGATGCAGCCAGTTTTAATTAATGGGGCAGTGAGGTAAATACCTTTCCAATTTTAAGGCCATTTACAGAAGCATATATTTTATTTTCACAGTAAGACTGCAGTCTTATACAGCCTTACCAATAAGATCCATTGAATATAGTGGGACTTACTTCTGAGTAAATATGCACAAGCATAGGCTGCGCATATTGGCCTCAAATCATAGTTTATGGTTTACTGTGAACACAGTTTTGGATCTTATCTGTTAGCATGCAGGAGAAACAAACCACAATTCCTGGCAACTGGAATGGATACAATACTAGTCAAATATTTAACAAGTTGCAAATGTTCCTAGGAAGCACATATATTTATGCGCACAACTCTTCAGGCATGATAAAATTAATACCAACTTTTTTATTTGTGTATACACTTTAGAAGATTAGGATTAATCAGGATGATTGCACTGGGCATGCTGCAACAACAAAAATAACTTGACACTGATGGCCACCCAATGAAAGAAAGCGACTAATTTGCAGTATTGCTTTGCATGCAGAAAGTTCCAGATTCAGTTCCTGGCAACTTCAGTTAAGAACTGAAGTAGCAAGGGCTAGGGGAAAACTCTGCCTAAGATCCTGAACAACCACTACAATCATAGTTGATCGTGCTGGTCTAGAAAGGCTCACTATACACAACTCCTCTTGTTGATTTGATTTTGCCAAAGCGTCGCGCCCGCTCACCTGCTTGGGAGAAGCGGAAGGCACGCAAGAAAGTGAAGCACTCGCCCAGGCCAGCGCTGAGGGTGAAGCCGCCCAGGAACAGGCAGCAGCGAAAGAAGAGCTCAAAGGCAGCCGGCTGCCGGTGCAGTCCGGCTCACCAGTAGCCATAAGTCATGGTGAACTGGTAGAGGTCGGGTGAGCAGCACCAGAAAGGAGCCGCCGCCACCACCACCCCGCCATGGCAGATGCTGTTCCTGGGGCTGCCCAGCCCAGTGCCCTTGCCCAGCTCCTCCATGGCACATGTGCGCTCACCCGCCGCTCTCTGCTGCCCCTTAACATGAGAAGCAGGCTTGGGGAATGCTGGCATGCCTCCCTTGCCCCGCCGACGTTGCTCCCGGTCTTGCCCACCCACCTGCGGCCTGCCTGCCTGCCTGCCTCCGAGGAGGAGTTGGCTGCTCTGATGCTGACCCGGAGCACTGCTCAGCTCCTTTGCCAGGCAACAGCGCCCTGCGCCATGACAGGGGCAGCTGCGGCGGCTCTGGGTGTCACCCCTCTCATGGTGTCACCTGGGTGCAGTCCGCACCCCCCGCACCCGCCTAGTGACGCCTCTGATGCTCAGTTTGTTCCAGAGTAAGTTTCATTAAAAACAGAAAAAATCCTCAAGTTTGATTATTTGTATTTTCAGAATCTGACAGAAATACAAATATTTGTTTGAACAATGTTATGCTTTTTTGTACAAGTTAGGGGGGAAGGGGGAAAAAAGCACCGTTTGTAGCAGGCTTGCAGAACAGGAGCCAGCAGGAAATGACATAACAAAGGGAGGAGGAGGGAGTGGGTATGGACTCACAAAAACATCGGAGTAAAGAGCCTACAAGCCCCTAAGAGATATGAAGTACAGATGGTTTTTCCTTCCCATATCGGATTAAACTTGGATTTATTTGCTGCGGGTTAAAAGCTGAAAGCACTGGGACGTTTTCTCTTTTCCTCCTACGTCATGTGATAGCTGCGAATTAAATGGGCATGCAAGTAGAACCCATCTCATGTTAAATCATCATGTGAACTGGCCCAAGGTGTCTACTTAAGAAGCTTGTTGAAAGAGGAAAGTCTTCAGTAGGTGCAAAAAGATAACAGAGATGGTGACTGTTTAATATTTAAGGGGAGGGAATTCCACAGGGTAGGTGCCACAACACTAAAGGTCTGCTTTAGGAACAGACCTCCTGATAAGATAGTATGTACAGGATGTTGGTATTCAGCGCCCCGTCCCAGCAGGGCACGGTATGAGTTCACGCAAGAGAGCCGTCCAAAACAAAAGGAGAGTCCATACACATAGGTATGCAAAACCCACTTTATAGGATATAGCCTGGCAAGTAGTCAACGCGTACACCTTTGCTTCCCCCCTTCCCCCACACGACCCGTCTTCTGTTCTTAGGCTTTATAGTACGGCATCCTAACAAGGCACAGCTGTGTGGTTTACACCACCAATGCTGTCATTTATTGTTAACCCTTTTCCAACTCGGGGAATGACTCAGCTTTCTAATGCCAACAGCCCCCATCTCATTTCTCGATGTTGGGAAAGTTGGTTGCCCGTGTCCTTTGGCGTTTACATCATACCCAGCATGTTTCTTAGTTTGGTGTGTTTGTTTGCATTCAAAGGTTTTGTGAGGATGTCAGCTATCATGTTTTCTGTCTCACAGTATTGTAGTTTAATCAAACCGGTTTGTACGCAATCTCTTACATGGTGGTACCTCACGCTGACATGTTTGGTTCTTTTTGTATTGTTTTCTGCTGTGGCCATCTGGATACAGGCTTGGTTATTCTCATACATGAGATACGGCATACTCACATTGAGGGAAATGTCTTGTAATAACTGTACCACACCAGTTCGTTGCATGTGGTTGATAAACTTATGTATTCAGCCTCGGTGCTTGATATGGCCATGACAGATTGCTTTCTACTGGTCCAGTCAATTAAAGACCCGTGCAGCATTATCACTATCCCTGTTGTGGATTTTCTACCTGAAGGATCAGACGCATGATCTGCATCGGTGTAACATTCCACGCCTTTTACATGGCTGGATGATAATGATAGTTGTACATCGCAAGTGCCTTTCAGATATCGCAGCACTCTTTTTACACCGTTCCAGTCATAGTCCATGGGTTTTTCCACCCTTCTACCGAGAATCCCGACTACGTTACTTATGTCAGGTCGAGATACTTTTGCAATATATAGTAATTTCCCTACTATGCTTCTATATACACTGGGGTTTTCTAATGCTTGGCTTTTCTGTTGCCTTTGGTAGTCTATCACCATAGGTGTACCTACTGGTTTACAGTCAGCCATATCACATTCTGTGAGCACTTGTTGTATTCTATTTGTTTGCTGCAGCAAAAAACTACCGTCGGCCTTTCTTTGTTACTGTTCCTAAGTAATGTTTTATTGGACCGAGACATTTAATGTCTACTTGTTTTTCTATTAGTTTTCTGAATTCATTCTCTTCTTCGATAGTGTTACACATGACTAGGATATCATCAACAAATACGAGGCAGAAGATGTTTGTTTCCCCATTATTTTTCATGTATAAACAGGGATCAGCTATACTGCGTTTAAATTCCATTTTGATCAATATGTCATTTAGTTTAGCATTCCAACACCTGGCACTTTGTTTAAGCCCATATATGGATTTCTGTAATCGGCAAACCAGCTCTGGGTTCCCAATTTGCCCCGGGGGTTGTTCCATATATATAGTTTCCTGCAAGTCCCCATATAGAAATGCTGTATTGACATCATAGTGATGTACCTGCATGCCTTTTGTGGCAGCAACTTTCAGCATTAGCCTGATTGTTTCATGTTTGACTACAGGGGCAAACACAGCATCATAGTTTTGTCCATAATGCTGATGGAACCCTTTCGCTACTAAACGCGCTCTGTAACGTTCCACCTCCCCTTTATCGTTCCTTTTAATCTTAAATACCCATTTACAACCTATCGCTTTTCGGCCACAAGGTAGAACGTCTAATATCCATGTTCCATTCTTTGACATTGCTTTTAGTTCCTCCTTCATGGCATCATACCATTTATGCGTCTCTTTGTCGGGTAACCCACCAATATCCTCATAGGAGGTGGGTTCTTTTTGGTTTGTTACTATGGTGTTAACTGTAAACCTTTCTGGTGGTCTACCTAGATTGGAACGTTCAGATCTCCTTAATGTGGGTTCAGGTACTCTTATGGTTTCTTTTGCCTCTTTTAGAGCGCTATCCTGCCCTTTCTCTTCTATACAACCCGGATAGTCTACTTCTTCTAGTTTAAGCTCTCTTTCTGAGGCTTGTTCCACATTGTCTTCCCTGATTCCTTGGGGTTTTAGGGTTGCTTTTCTCTTCTTTTCTATCTCAATGGGCTCGGTTTCTATAACGGTGTCTATGGGGTCTTTATTATTGTCCCAGGTTTGTTCTTGGGTGTTTACACTTCTGCTCACCGTTAGGCATTTATCCTTTAACAGCCATACTCGATGGTAAACTCCCTCAAAACCTAGGTAATATCCCTTATTTGCTCTAGGACTTTGTTTTCCCTTTCTTTGCACTTTTGGGATATGTACCCAACAGATAGCACCAAATTTCATGACATGCTTTAACCGTGGTTTTGACCCATACAGCATTTCATGTGGTGAACAGTCTACCGACTTCATATACATTCTATTCAGCAAATAGTTTGCATACATTATACACTCTCCCCAAAACTCTTTTGAAAATGGAGAGTCTGCCAATATGGCCCTTACTGTTTCCTGCAAAAACCTATTGTGTCTCTCCGCCAACCCATTTTGGTATGGAGAGAACAGCGCTGTCAGCTCATGTTTTATGCCTTTGTTAAACAGAAATGTCTGAAGGTTTGTGGACAGAAACTCCCCTCCTCTATCTGTTCTGATTCCTGATATCTGGGTTTTAAATCTTGCTTCTACCCATGCTACGAAATGTTTTAGTTTCCCGGCTGCGTCTGACTTTTGTTTGAGCAAATACACAAACGAGTATCTTGTGTAATCATCTACTAAAACAAAATAGAAATGTGCTTGGCCTTTTGTTCGTTCAAATGGGCCTGCTAGGTCCATATGAACAAGCTGGAATGGCCTTAGCATACTCGTTCGTTTCTCTTTGTGGATTGGAGCTGCTGTAGCTTTCCACTCGCTACATATGTCGCAACTGACGTAAGTGTTACGCGTTTTAAACGTTAAATCCTCACTATGTTTCTGTGTTTGCATAAGCATATTAAAGCTCACATGTCCTAATCTTCTGTGATATAGGTGGATACATTGGTCATGTGGTGGCACGTTTCCTACTGTATTTACACGTTTTGGAGACCTATTGTTTACCATGAATAAGGCATTTTTCACTTTTCCCTGTACACACACATTCCCTTCTTTTCTTATCTGGCATTCTCCCTTATCAAAGTATACTGCATAACCCATGTCATTCAATTTAGCCACTGACATTATGTTTCTGTCCACACGTGGGACATACAAAACATTTGTTACTAAAGTGTTTAAACATGTCAAATACATTGTTCCTACCCCCTCTATTTTACGACAACTTCCATCTGCCAAATAGATGCTTTGCTGTTTCGCTGGGGTGAGAGTTTCAAACTGACTAGCGTCACCCATAGAGTACTGTCTTCATCTCCTGGGCTCTCACAATGTGTACTGCAAACGGATCCCTCTTGTTTTGTCGTCTTTTGTCTGTATCCCCGACTGGGCATTGTTTGCGTAGATGGGAACGGGACCCACATTTGAAGCAACGTTTTACTCCATATACTCTGGTTTCGCTGTCGTTCCTTGTCGTGTTTTCCTTTTTGCTCAGCCAGTCTTTCTCTCGTCGTCTTTCTGCCTCTTGGATCAGTTTGCCCATTACGTACTCAACTGTGAGCTCAGCATCTGGCAATGATTCGAGCGCACTGACTACTCTGTCCCAGGAGGAGCTTAGTGTTGATAAAATGACATACACCCGCTGTTGCGGTGTATGTTGTACATCAAGATCTTCCAGATTAGCAAATAAACCTCGTAGCTTTTGTAGATGCTCTTGCATGGATCCACCCTCCTGATAATGTGTCTGATACAGTCTCCTTGCCAGTAGGACCTTGCTTCCTGCTGTATTTCTTACGTGCGCGTTTCGCAAAGCAGTCCATACGTCCTTTGCGGTTGTTAATCCTCTTACGAGTATTAGTTGTGAGTTTTCCAGAGACAGAATTATCAGCGCTCTTGCCTTTTCTTCGGCTCTGATCCACTCTGGTGGTGGGGGTTCAGGAGGGCCGTCTTCTGACACCATGTGCCATACGCCCTCTTTCACTAGAAGCATTTCTGTTTTCACCTTCCAATATGTATAATTAGTGCCTCCCAGCCATTCCATGGGTATTGTTGAACCACCATATGTTACCATCTCGCCTTTCTATGATACTCCTTTAATTCGCTCTTGGATTTGCTGCGCCACCTTTTTCACCCTCTCTGGCTGCCTGGGATGGCTGGGCCCATAACCCTTTGTTGGTATTCAGTGCCCCGTCCCAGCAGGGCGCGGTATGAGTTTACGCAAGAGAGCCGTCCAAAACAAAAGGAGAGTCCATACACATAGGTATGCAAAACCCACTTTATAGGATACAACCTGGAAAGTAGTCAATGCGTACACCTTTGCTTCCCCCCTTCCCCCACACGACCCGTCTTCCATTCTTAGGCTTTATAGTATGGCATCCTAACAAGGCACAGCTGTGTGGTTTACACCACCAATGCTGTCATTTATTGTTAACCCTTTTCCAACTCGGGGAATGACTCAGCTTTCTAATGCCAACACAGGAGGCCCTCACTTGCAGATCACAGTGATTGACTGGGTATATAAGGGGCAAGATGACATTTCAGGTGTCTTGGTCCCAATCTTTGTACACCAAAATTAGCACCTTGAACTTCGCCCAGCAACTAATGGATAGCCAGAGCAATTATTTCAGCAAAGGGTTAACATGTTGGCAATAACCTGCCCCAGTAAGCAGTCACACCACCGCATTTTGCTCCAGCTGCAGCTTCCAGACCAACCTCAAGGGCAGCCCAATACAGAGCACATTACAATAATCCAGCTTGGAGGTTACCAGTGCATGGACAGCAGTGGTCAGACTATCTCTGTTCAGAAATAGCCACATATGTCTTACCAGCTGAAGCTGGTAAAATGTGCTCCTAGCCAATGAGGTCATCTGGGCCTCTAGTGACAAAGATGGATCCAGGAGCACCCCAAGACTATGAACCTAATTTTTTCAGAGGGAATATGCCCCCAGCAAAAGCAGGCAATTGACCAATTATCCAGACTCAGGAACCACCTACCCACAGCGTCTCTGTCTTGCTAGAATTCAGAGTCAGTTTATTGGCCCTCATCCAGCCCACCACTGAGTCCAGGCACTGGTCTAGGGCTTGCATGGCCTCTCCTGATTCAGACGTTCCAGAGAGATAGGGCTTGATATCATCAGAGTATTGTGGACACCTCACTCCAAAGTTCCTGATGACAGCTCCCAATGGCTTCATATAGATGCTAAACAACATTAGGGACAAGCTGGTACCCTGCAGCACCCCACAACACAACTTCCAGGAGGCCAAAAGACAATCACCCAATGCTGTTCTCTGAAAACAACCCTGGAGATAAGATCGGAACCACTGTAAAATAGTGCCACTGATACCCATGCACCAAGTTGGCTGAGAAAGATACTTTGGTCAATGGTATCAAAAGCTGCTGAGAGATCAAGTAAGAACAACAGGGTTGCACTCCCCCTATTCTTCTCCCAATATAGGTCATCCATCAGAACGACCAAGGCTGATTCAGTTCCATAACCAGACTTGAATACAGACTGGATGGGTCACGATCATCTGTTTCATCCAAGAGGACTTGCAGTTGATGCATTACAACCCTCTCAATCACCTTCCCTAAAAGGGAGGTATTTGTGACAGGGCCAGTGGATCCAGGGCTGGCTTTTTCAGGAGCTGTTGGATCACCACTCCCTCCTGCAAAGATATGTTGACCACACTCTGGATCCTCTTGGCCATACCCCCTTAGCAACCTTTAATAAGCCAAGAAGGGCAAGGGTCAAGAGGACATGTTGGTGGCCTCATCATCGCAAGCACTTTGTGCACTTCATCAGGCCGCATCAACTGAAACTGATCCCAAGAAGTTGCAGCAGACATTGTACTAGACATTTTATGCCTTCTACGTTAAATTTTACCTTTGTAGTCCCTTTAGTACCAATCCCTGTATATATGTATATAAGTATATATGTGTGTGTTGTATATATTGTATTTTATGTATTTTAATTTATTTTATTAATTTATTTTAATGTTTTTGTGATTTTACTGTTTACAATTTTATTATGTACATGTATGATTTTATTTTTGTAAGCCACCCTGAGTGCCCTATTATAGGGTAGAAGGGCAGGATAGAAATATTTTAAATAATTAAATAGACATCTCACTGGGGACTACAGTATATGTGCATGGGGCATCAAGATTGCTATGGGAGAGAGCACCTTAACCTCGAAGTGCCTTGCAAACAGTTTACAGTGGGCTGTGATGTACTAATTTTTGATGCTCAAGAACTGAATTTCAAGAACAGTAAGATGAAGAAGAGATATTTCAAGTTTAGGGGTGGGCAGCATAAGAGAGCTAAAACCTGATGCTTCCATTGATTAGGAAATATAGATCTACAATTTGTGGCCTTTGGTCTTGTCTGGAGATGGGTTCATTTCGCAGATTAAAATCCATATTGGATGGTGAGGTTCTGTGGCCAGCCCAGTAGGGCAGCTGGAAAAGTGCTAAAGGAGAGAGAGAGAGAGAAGTGAGAAGGGCATCTGTGTGAGACACAGGATAGGGAAACGAGAAAGAAGGAAACCCCTCAATAATTGTTTTTCCATTTTATTTTATTATATTTCTTATCCACCCTTTATCATAAAGTCCAAAGGTGGGTTATAACAATAAAGTATGTTATTTTAAAGCAAATAAAATAGGTACAACTTGAAGAGACAGAACTGTCAGATCTGAATGGAGTACACTATTATCTCAGTGCCAAATGAAGTGGAACAAATTGAGAGTCATAACCTCAGGAGCAGAGATGGGGGTGAAATTCAATTCATTTTAAGGCAAAAGTATCAAACTCACACTTTCCAAAACAACATGGGAACCAAAATGGAGCCATTCTTCAAAATTCACACTTATCCAACTTTGCAATGCAGTTCTCCATAAAAACATAAGAAGAGCCTGCTGGATCAGGCCAGTGGCCCATCTAGTCCAGCATCCTGTTCTCACAGTGGCCAACCAGGTGCCTGGGGGAAGCCCGCAAGCAGGACCCGAGTGCAAGAACACTCTTCCCTCCTGAGGCTTCAGGCAACTGGTTTTCAGAAGCATGCTGCCTCTGACTAGGGTGGCAGAGCACAGCCATCATGGCTAGTAGCCATTGATGTCCCTGTCCTCCATGAATTTGTCTAATCTTCTTTTAAAGCCGTCCAAGCTGGTGGCCATTACTGCGTCTTGTGGGAACAAATTCCATAGTTTAACTATGCGCTGAGTAAAGAAGTACTTCCTTTTGTCTGTCCTGAATCTTCCAACATTCAGCTTCTTTGAATGTCCATGAGTTCTAGTATTATGAGAGAGGGAGCTTTTCTCTATCCACTTTCTCAGTGCCATGCATAATTTTATACACTTCTATCATGTCTCCTCTGACCCGCCTTTTCTCTAAACTAAAAAGCCCCAAATGCTGCAACCTTTCCTCATAAGGGAGTCGCTCCATCCCCTTGATCATTCTGGTTGCCCTCTTCTGAACCTTTTCCAACTCTATAATATCCTTTTTGAGATGAGGTGACCAGAACTGTACACAGTATTCCAAATGCGGCCGCACCATAGATTTATACAACGGCATTATGATATCAGCTGTTTTATTTTCAATACCTTTCCTAATTATCGCTAGCATGGAATTTGCCTTTTTCACAGCTGCCGCACACTGGGTCGACATTTTCATTGTGCTGTCCACTACAACCCCGAGGTCTCTCTCCTGGTCGGTCACCGCCAGTTCAGACCCCATGAGCGTATATATGAAATTAAGATTTTTTGCTCCAATATGGATAATTTTACACTTGTTTATATTGAATTGCATTTGCCATTTTTTCGCCCATTCACTCAGTTTGGAGAGGTCTTTTTGGAGCTCTTCGCAATCCCTTTTTGTTTTGACAACCTTGAACAATTTAGTATCGTCAGCAAACTTGGCCACTTCACTGCTCACTCCTAATTCTAGGTCATTAATGAACAAGTTGAAAAGTACAGGTCTCATTACCGATCCTTGAGGGACTCCACTTTCTACAACCCTCCGTTTATTCCTACTCTCTGCTTTCTGCTTCTTAATCAATTCCTTATCCACAAGAGGACCTCTCCTCTTATTCCATGACTGCTAAGCTTCCTCAGAAGTGTTTGGTGAGGTACCTTGTCAAAAGCTTTTTGAAAGTCTAAGTACACTATGTCCGTTTCTACTACTTTAGCACCACACGGGCAGACTCTTTCAGGATAGGCAATTTTCTTGTACCTGCCCTGTAGGAGGGCTGATGGCAGCACGTTAAATTTTGCTAAAGTAAAAGCCCTCCTATATCTAGGAACGGTTAGGTTAAATAAATATCGGGGTATAGTAAATGATTTTTGATTGTAACCAGAATTAAGAGCAGATGTCACCTGTGTTAAATGATTTTGAAGTTCTATATCATATAATCTTTGTCATATCTGTGCTTTTGCTTTTATAAGGCCCCATGAGAGTATTACCGGTATGGAAAACCCTAATTAGGCTATTTTGTCCATTACAGATTTTAGCCATCTAGAACAAAAGACATCATTTAGAATGAGAGGGGTAAGACCCACAGGCATAAACAAGATTTTCAGCCATAGGTTAATCTTAGCTAACCAAATACGGGCTTCTAAAGTTATGATACCAGCTTCTAATCGTATGTTGGAATTTGAAACACAAGTAGGGGTACCAAGAATTGCCCTTAGAAATTTTGTTTGCACTTTTTCAAGTGGGGCCAAATTAGTAGAAGAACCTATTTGAGCTCCATATAAAATTTGGGGAATTACTTTAATTTCAAAAATCTGTATTGCTGAGGGGACACGTTGACCGCCTTTGTTGTAGTAAAAGGAAAGGAGTGCCTTGGTGGTTTTATGGGCATTTAAAACAGCATAGTTTATATGATGCTGCCAGGAGCCTGAAGCATGGAATACCATTCCCAGATATTTAAAAAGTGGAACCTGTTCTATGGGATAACCATCAATCTGCCAAAGATGTTTTGGCCTTCTTCTAGAAAAAACTATAACTTTTGATTTACCATAATTAATTTCCAATAGCTCTTTTTTGGAATAATTGGCTAGCGCCCTTAGGAGACGCCTCAAGCCAATTTGTAAATATGAAAGGAGGGCCACATCGTCAGCATATAGAAGTGCTGGGATTTGTCTCCCAGCCAGGTTGGGGTAGTGTGAGCCATAAGGTGTTAAGTAACTAAACAGGGAGTTTATATATATATTAAATAATGAAGGTGCCCAGATACATCCCTGTTTGACGCCTTTAGGCGTTGGAATGTCTTTTGTTAAATGACCAGCTCTATCACATCTAACTTGCAGGGAAGTAGATTTGTATAAACATTGAATCAAGGCTAATAAGCGCCTGTCAATATTGGTGGACTCCAACTTATCCCAGAGCTTACATCGTGAAATAGAATCGAAGGCTGCTTTAAAGTCGATGAAAGCAACATAAAGAGCACCATTTGGGGATGAAGTATATTTTTCTATTAAATGGTTTAGAATAAGACCATGGTCAGTTGTAGAACGTCCAGCTCTGAATCCTGCCTGTTCTTCTACAAGGATGTTTTCTTATTCCATCCAGGATGTAAGTTTATCATATAGGTGGTATAAATTTTACTAATTATATTCAGTAGACTAATTGGCCTATAGTTAGCTGGGTGAACTCTGGAGCCTTTTTTAAAGATCGGTATTACTATCGCCAAACCCCAATCACTTGGAATAGTGATATTCGAGTTGATATAAGAAAATAGGGCAGCTAATACCGGGGCCCACCAGTCCACATTGGCTTTATAAAGTTCAGCTGGAATACAGTCCGAACCAGGTGCTTTTCCTGCTTTCAATCTCGCTATTAGGCAGCCGATTTCCTTTGGGGTGACCTGTGGCCATTCCGGAACATCTTGGTGATGTAGTTCGATGGATTTAATGCAAGGTTGTACTCTGGAGAAAAGTTTTGTATAGTGATCTTCCCAGGTGTTTACTGAGATGTGATAGTCCAAGGTACTTGACGAATGGGGCCAGCCTTTAGCAACCATTTTCCAAAAGGATGGCGTATCTTTTTCTTTGGATGCTTTCAATAAACGTTGCCAGTCTTCTGTTTGAGCTATAGACTTTTTGATTTTTATTAGTTGTTTATATTGCCTCTTCTCTTCCAGCATCTGGAAAAATAAGACGGGAGAGTTTGTGTCTTCGTACGCTCTGTATTTTTCAGTTAATAGGTTTTTTTGAGCGACGCAATCATAATCGAACCACGATTTAGACTGCCAAATGGTTCGACAACAGCTGTGTTTTGGGGTGCTGATTAAACTTTTTTGTAGAACTTGTATCAATTGTTGAAGTGTATCAAGAGGCGATTGAGTAGGCACAGAAGCTATAAGTTTGTTACGAAGTGAAAGGCAGGACTCTGAGTTTAGCAGACTCTTTATATCGGCGTCCAGATGGGGAGACCATCTGGTCCGAATGGTACTTCTTTCAAATTCTGTGACAGAAGTTGGAGCTTGTTCTGCAAAGATATTCTTGTTGCCACAGGACAGCGAAAGAGCAAGTGGTAAATGGTCACTTTCAGGGCGCGCTTCCACAGAGCAACCAGAGATGGCCGGCAGAAGTTCTTGTGAAACACTAAAATAGTCAATAGTGGAAGTTCTAGGTCCAACTAAAAAAGTGAATTCACCAGGGATATCTCCATCAACCCGCCCATTTGATATAATCATATTAAGGTTATTTAGCATCTTCATCAAGTAAAGACCAGAGGGATTAGTGCCAGTATCCTTTGACTGCCGGCCTGGAATAGAGTTCTGGCGTGGTTACTGGCACCAGTTCATTATAGCGAGAATAGAGAAATTCATCAAAGGAGCCCATCCTAGCATTAAAGTCACCCGCTAGTATGATCATAGCATCTGGAAAGAGGGCTATTAAATTTTCTATATATTCTTCAAGTTTTTTTATAATTGTCTTTGCTGATTTTTTCTGTCTACACACTGGGAGGTAGACATTTATAATCAGGAGCCGCGTCCAAGAGAGATTTATTATTGTTGCTATGGCCATCTCATCTAAGGGGTCCAAATTTACAGAGGAAGCCAGTATCATGGTTGAAATAAGTAAGCAAAGTCCACCTTTGGGTCGGCCACCTTTCATACTGGGGGATGCATGTAGAGTATAGGATATATACCCATTTAGAAAGATATCCTCACAAATCCATGTTTCTTGCAGTAAGATAATGTCGTGTCTTTTTAAATAACTAAAGAAATTTGGATCAGCATATTTATTCCGCCATCCAGAAATATTCCAGGTCACAAAAATCAGGTTATTCTCGGTAGTCTTGGATGGCAGTCAAATTTTACTAAGTTGATTGTTTATCTGCATTGGGCTGTTCTTTTTACTAACCGATGGGTTAAGGAAGAGATTGTGGTCAGAGTAAGACTGTAAAGTGGTTGAAATAGTTGGAATTATCTCCACTATATCCAAATTCTGTTGGGCTGCATTCTTTTCCCCAGTAGAGCCTATGGGGACGTCTTTAGGTGTAGGTTCAGTTGATGTACTTATAGGCTTTTTTTTAAAAAAAATGAACTGGTGAGGGTATAGCCATGTCCTGTATGGTTATCATTTTATTTTCCGACTCTTCTGATGATTTAGATATGTCTCTGTCCTTGGAGGATCTTAGCATTAGATCGGTCTCTCCAATCTTGGGGTCTAGAGGAGCTTTTGTTTCTTTAAAGATGTTTAGCAAGTATGACTTTAGGCATTCAAATCTTATGAGGATATCAATTTGACTATGAGGAGGTAGCATGGCAAAGGAGTTAACTACCATTTTCTCATCCTCATCAAAAGTATCCTCAAATTCATTAAAAGATTGACTATCTTCTTGATACACTGCATCTGTATTCCCCTCATGATTGTTTGGATCAGTGTCTCCAGGTTTATTAGATGAGTCTTCTAGGGCCAATTCTGTATTGGCCTCTTGTTTTTCTTGTTTTTCTTGTTTTTCTTGTTTTTGTTTTTGTTTTTCTTCTTCCTTTTCTTTCATGCAGTCAACACATGGCCTGCAGCAGTGAATCAGAGCAGCCGGAGCTGCCTTATTTTCAAAGAATCTTGATAAGGTAATTCCAAGCTTCACAAACCGAGCCTTGGCCTTGAGAACTCTGTTTGCCGCATTCAGAGTGGCAAAAGAAATTAGTGCGCGGGCTCTTTTTCCATCATGGTAAATGTATTCTATCCGTACAATTTCATGTAAGGATATATGAATCATAAAATGATTTCTAAATAAATCCTGTAGATGAAGTTTGCGATTGAATTGGGATAGAAGACCCTTAGGTTTAGGGAAATTTGCCAATACTAGTTTGAAGGGATTTAGAATAAGATTCCAGTTAGAGTCTTTTATAGATTTCACTTTCAATTGTTTGCTGGTTTCTCTCAGTTGCATATCCAAGGGCCTATTCTGAGGGGCGGTGTAATGCATAGGCATTGGTGAATAGGCCTGTATCGGAAGAAGCTGGATAGAAGGAGATGTAGAGCTATCATGTATTTGGGGCTTTGGTCCGGAAATTAAAGAAGTTGTTATGCCTGAGCTCTTTTGAGGCGACCTTGGTATCATAAGGGTAGCAGGTTTATCCAGTATATCAAATAGTTTTTTAAAGTTCATCTTATTTCCTTGTGATGTCTTTAGATTCTTTAAGTTTTTGGATTTTTTTGTATTTGGTTTCCTGCTCTTGGATTTTTTACGTTTCTGGTGTTTGATTCCTGTCTTCTTATGTTTAAATTTTTGTGGCTTTCTTTTGTGAGAGGATGGTTTCTCGTCATTTTGTTCAAGCTTTAGATGCAGATTTACAAGCACTGTTAAAATATGATTGCATTCCCTCAGGAAGGACTTCATAAGGTCAATATCCTTAGCTAGCGCAAACAATCCGCCCAGAATCAGTGGGTTATTCCTCATTGAATCCAATTGGGGGTAGTAGGAATGTTCTTCGATTGATGAGTCTATACATTTCTCCACTATTATATTGGTATTGATGTTAGACGTGTCAACCAGATCATTATTCAGCTGGTATTTCAGTGGGTCTAATTGATGTAAATTCCCCATCACCCTCACTATTGCCACTATTTTTAGTTTGGGTTGTCTGATGCTTTTGCGCATTTTCAGCCATCGCAATTTCAGCGGCCAAATTTACAGATGAATATTCATCTGAGGCAGTTTGTATGTTATCCTTAAGGGATAAAGACCAATCAAGAAGGAAATGCGAGGCTTGCATATCTTGTAAAGAAGGCCCTTCATTTTCTTTCTTTGAGGTTGCTGTGAAAAAATTTGTAATCTTTAATTGGCCACTTTGGAGCTCCATTGACAAATTTGGGCTTTCTGTTGGAGCTTGGGTCAATTCCTTTCTTTTTAAGCCTCCAGGCACAGGTAAACTCTCGAAATTGGAAGTATCTCCTAAGGCTTTTCGAGCTTTTCTTGTTAAAACCATTGCTAATATTATTTGCTTTGTCACTTTAAATTGGGAGCTGTAATAAATCTTGGGAGGTGCAGCAATATTCCAACTCTCCCGTAAACAGAGTTGAGAAGTCTTTGGGCTGATTTCTTAACGAAGGGAATAGATTATTGAACTCTAAATAATCATCAAGTACACTAAAAAGCTGGTAAGTTAAAAGTTTGGTTTTAAAAAGGATAGACTTAAAAAGTAGATTTAGAGTTTGAATATTCGTTTTCTTCCTTACAGGCTACCAGTAAAATGCTGACAGGTTTGGTCAGTCATAACGCCATCTTATCTTCTCTTTAAGTGCTAGAAAACTTTAGGTCTATTATTCTTTAAACAAGTTAGAAATTGGTAGCACAAAATAAGTAGTAGCTGTGATCAAAGAAATGTACTATCTTGAGAGTTCCAGCAGGACTTGAAGGAAAAGAGAAAGATTTATGTTAGTGGCTTGCCTTTAGAGGTGTTTCCAAGGTTCTCAGCCGCCGGGGAGTTCATTCAGTTTGGAGTGATTTCGTCAAAGCAGTAAATTATCTCCCCAACCAGGAGGTATAGTACATATCTATAGATATCAGAGGAAGGGCACCAGGAGTTTTCAAAATACCAGCAGTAAATTCAGTAGGAAGAATATGTTCTTGGTCTAATTGTATATATATTAGCTTCAGCTCCAACAAACACGTCTTGTTGGCTTTGGTCCCAGCCGCCATTCAAGTACACTATGTCCACTGGATCACCTCTATCTATATGCTTGTTGACACTCTCAAAGAATTCTAATAGGTTACTGAGACAGGACTTTCCCCTGCAGAAGCCATGCTGGCTCTGCTTCAGCAAGGCTTGTTCTTCTATGTACTTAGTTAATCTAGCTTTAATAATACTTTCTACCAGTTTTCCAGGGACAGAAGTTAAGCTAACTGGCCTGTAATTTCTGGGATCCCCCCTGGATCCCTTTTTGAAGATTGGTGTTACATTTGCCACTTTCCAGTACTCCCAGGAGGACCTGAGGGACAAGTTACATATTTTAGTTAGCAGATCAGCAATTTCACCTTTGAGTTCTTTGAGAACTCTCGGGTGATGCCATCCGGGCCTGGTGATTTGTCAGTTTTTATATTGTCCATTAAGCTTAGAACTTCCTCTCTCGTAACCACTATTTGTCTCAGTTCCTCAGAACCCTCCCTGCAAATGTTAGTTCAGGTTCAGGGATCTGCCTTATATCTTCCACTGTGAAGACAGATGCAAAAAATTCATTTAGCTTCTCTGCAATCTCCTTATCGTTCTTTAGTACACCTTTGACTCCCTTATCATCCAAGGGTCCAATCGCCTCCCTAGATGGTCTCCTGCTTTGAATGTATTTATAGAAGTTTTTGTTGTTGGTTTTTATGTTCTCAGCAATGTGTTCCTCAAATTCTTTTTTAGCATCCCTTATTGTCTTCTTGCATTTCTTTTGCCAGAGTTTGTGTTCCTTTTTATTTTCTTCATTCGGACAAGACTTCCATTTTCTGAAGGAAGACTTTTTGCCTTTAAGAGCTTCCTTGACTTTGCTCATTAACCATGCTGGCATCTTCTTGGCCCTGGTGGTACCTTTTCTGATCTGTGGTATGCACTCCAGTTGAGCTTCTAATATAGTGGTTTTAAACAACTTCCAAGCATTTTTGAGTGATGTGACCTTCTGGACTTCGTTTTTCAGCTTTCTTTTTACCAGTCCCCTCATATTTGTGAAGTTTCCTCTTTTGAAGTCAAATCTGACCGTGCTGGATTTTCTTGGCAATTGGCCATTTACGTGTATGTTTAATTTAATAGCACTATGGTAACTGCTCCCAATCGGTTCAACAACACTTACATCTCGCACCAGGTCCCAGTCCCCACAGACGATTAAGTCCAGGGTTGCCATCCCTCTGGTCAGTTCCATGACCAACTGGTCTAGGGCATAGTCATTTAGAATATCTAGAAATTTTGTTTCTTTGTCATGACTGGAACACATATGCGGCCAGTCTATGTCCAGGTAGTTGAAGTCACCCATTGCTACCACATTTCCTAGTTTGGATGCTTCCTCAATTTCATATCTCATCTCAACCAACCAATGTTTACAAAAATGGATATATTAGGGGGAAATGTGCATAAAAATGCATATATGAGTGTAAATAACATATAAAATGCATTATATAAGGGGAAATTGCTTCCAAAATGAGTACATGAGTTAAAACTACATAAAAATGTCTTTATTAAGAGAATTTCACACTAAAATTCTGTGAATTTTCATGAGCAAATGCGGAGAACTGTAGTTAAGATTGGAAAAATGAGAAACTGAGAGAACCAAAATTAACAGATCCTTCCATCCCTATTCAGAAATAATACAAAAAAGTCTAGGTAAAGTTTAATTTCAATAGGGTAGAAGGATACTTTTTTCATCTGTCATTATTTTGTTACTCTGTTTGGTTCTATCATCTGGAACTGGTGGTAATAAAATTTATCTATTTGATTCCACTTCCATTTTGTCTCCATGCTACCTAATTTCATAGGATATTTGTCAGTTATGGACTGTAAACTGGAGATTCTAAACAACATTTACAGAGTTACCGATGTATACTTAAGGGTACAGGGAGCACAATCCTATGCATATTTACCCAGAAGTAAGTCCCACTGAGTTAAACAAAACATACTCTCAGGTTAATATGCAACCTCAAATACCTTAAGTTGTGTCGATATATTGTTAAAACACAGCAATAGTCTCTTGTGACAAGACACAGACAAATCCCCCTACTTGAAAATTGAATGTGTGAATTGGTTTTACATTAATAAGATAATTATAATGCCTTCAGGCTTCCCATAGGCATGTAGTTGGCTACTGTGAGAACAGAATGATGAACTAAATGGCGTTTGGTCTGATCCATTAGGACTCTTCTTAAAGATAATGGGGATACTAAACATGTCAGGTTGGATCCAGCATCAGACTTACTCATACTTGCTCATACTTAAACCACTGAAATTAATGGGACTTATGCTTTGCGCATGCCATGGACTGCGAAAAAGACAAATAATTGGGTGTTAGAACACATTAAACCAGAACTATTACTAGAAGCCAAAATGATGAAACTGAGGTTATCATACTTCAGACACATAATGAGAAGACATGATTCACTAGAAAAGACAATGATGCTGGGAAAAACAGAAGGGAGTAGAAAAAGAGGAAGACCAAACAAGAGATGGATAGATTCCATAAAGGAAGCCACAGACCTGAACTTACAAGATCTGAACAGGGTGGTTCATGACAGATGCTATTGGAGGTCGCTGATTCACAGGGTCGCCATAAGTTGAAACCAACTTGAAAGCACATAACAACAACAAAATTAGTAAATGGGTAGGATTCAAAAGGTCTCTTCTGCTTGAGCCTGGATCCAAACCATCATGAAAACAATGAATAATCAGACAGGATGCAATTGTTCTTTATGTTTCTGATACGTTAAGCGAGCAATCCCTAATTCTCATCCAAGCTTTAATTTAAATTTGTGAATGGATTATTCTCCTATAGTCTCAAGTTGTAACTAAGAGTGGGCTAAATTGGGCTGTTTTTCATAAGAATTTTACAAGCTGCATAAGGAGACTACTGCTGATGTTTCATGGGGAGGCTGAAAATAGGGGAGAAAGTGTTCACCCATTGTACAACTCTCATTCTGAACATCTTCCAATTGCTGGGGTGATAACAGGAATGAGATTGGAAAATGAAACCATCACTGCAGTTCAGCAGAACAGGGAGTATCTTTTATCCACAGTGGTGAAACCTTTCTCGCCTCTGATATCCGTCCCCTCTGACATCCGTCCCCTCTGACACTCTGAGTGAAGGCAAGCAATTGGCTTTTCCCTTTCAGTAACATTTTCAAGTAGCCAAATCTAATTGGTTATGCGTTGTCATCATATCAACACACCAAATACATGAACCCTGATTGGTTGGGATCACTCCAGAAAATAGTACCAAAACCCAAGACATTTTAGCTCAATTATATGCATAATGTTCACCCTGAAATGTTTATCAGTGAGCATTCATAGTCATAGTCAAACTTTATTGCCTAGCCGTAGGCCTTTGCAATATACATGATAAAATTTACAGTATTAAAAAATAAATAAATAAAAATACCAGCATTTAAAACAGATAAAAAGTACATATCCATAATACTTCTCACTAAGGATTGGTTAGCAAAACTTCAGCATACTTCGCCCGTAGCTTTTGGGCAGCAAAGGCAAAGAGGGCTACTCTGTGTGTGACTAATGGGTCCTGGTCCGATAAGAGATGGACCATGATTTCTTGCAAAGATCCCTGTTGTAACAACAAACCATCAAGGAATTTAGCTCTCGGGTGGGCATATGATGGGCAATCCAGCAAGTAATGGGGTAGATCTTCGGCCACCTCTGCAGCGCAAATACATAATCGCTGGGCCCAGGTGACCTGGCTATAGCGGCCTAACAAGACCGCCGTTGGCATTGTCTGGAACCTTAGGGCGATGAATGTGTGTCTAAAGTTTGTTGACATGGGATAGGACAAGTAACTAGCCCTCTGATGGTCTGACTTAATTGCTCCATACCACCTTGAAAATTAGGAATTATTAATGGCCAGACGATCAATCCAGAAGCAGTGTTGAAAAATTGCATCTTTCAACTTAACTTGGTTCGAAATGAGAAAATTCAGGGTTGTTATGTGGTACAGATGATATAGGTTTGCTATTCTGGAGCACCAAAAATTATCATTTAATGCCTGGTCATAGCAGATTTTTGAGAGTTTGGTAGAAGTGTTTTTTAAAGATTCCCAGAAATTGAACAGGGTATAATGAACACGGGCTCTAATTAGGGGGAGGCCAAGTTCTGCTCGGAGTAATGTAGTCGGCGTGCCTGGGGGGAGGCGGAGGAGTTTTCTTAAAAAACTAGTTTGAATTGTCTCAAGGGAGGACAAGATGGAACTTTCCCATCCCCAAACAGGTGCACCATATATAATTTGGGGAAGAACTTTGTTTGTATAAATTTTTAAGGCTGGGAGGACTAAATTGCCTCCTGCTGTTCTATAGAAGCTCAAGATAGCCCCACAGGATCTTAAAGCTGCTGTTTTAGTACTGTTTATCTGTTTTTTCCAGGAAAGATTATCCTGGAAATAAATACCCAAGTACTTAAAAGCATGACATTGCTCAATCGGGTGGCCATCCATAGTCCAGGAAAAATTTCTATGCCTTTTACCAAAAACCATAACTTTGGTTTTGAAATAATTGATCCGGAGGTTTTCTATTGCACAATAAGCGCTGCATTTCCTAAGCAATCTCCTTAGGCCAACACGCGTAATGGACAACAGGATCATGTCGTCAGCATATAAGAGAATCAACACTTTCCTGTTTCCAAGGACGGGAGGAAAGAAATCAGGGCCTGCCAATTCAGAGGTTATTTCATTAAGGTAGAAATTAAATAGAGATGGGGCCAAGAGGCAACCCTGTTTAACTCCCTTGTTAGTAACAATGGAGTCTGTAAGGGTGCCAGAAAGGCCCACCCTAACTCTAGCACTGTTGTCAGTGTATAATTCTCTGATGAGGAAGAGAAGACGCTTGTCTATATTAGTTTTGGCCAATTTGGCCCACAACCTTGCTCTATCTATAGAGTCAAAGGCCACCGTCAAATCCACGAAGGCCGCATATAGATGTTTCGTAGGGCCGAGAACACTTTTCCTTGCAATATAGTATAAAGTAAAGCAGTGGTCCATCGTGCTTTGACCTTTACGAAAACCGGCTTGTTCCAGAAAAATGACCCGATTAGCGGCTTCCCACTCTTCAAATTTAGATAACAGATATTTAGAGTACAATTTCACTGCTGTATCTAGCAGACTGATGGGGCGGTAATTATTGGGGTCCAGTCTCCCCCCTTTCTTATATATGGGAATGATTATGCTTTGCTTCCATCCCATTGGAAAAATACCTGTATTATTTATTTGTGTAAACAAATTAGCTAATATGGGTGCCCACCAGTCCGGGAAATTTTTAAAAAAATTCAGGAGGGAGCATATCATCACCCGGAGCTTTACCCAATCTCAATGTAGACAGAAGTGTTTTAATTTGACAGGCCGAGACTGGAGGCCATGTAGGCAAAGAGAAGTCCCATTGTGAAGGGGCCACGGAGATTTCAGTGGGCATTGCATAAAGCCTGCTAAAGTGTGTATACTAGGTGGCAGCAGTGATCTGGCAAGGGCTAAGGGAGCCTGTTGTACGCATCCCTTTGGCCACCTGATCCCAAAACGATCGCTCATCTTTTTTTGCTACTGCCTGGTCTAGTAGTTGCCACTGGGAGATAGAATATAGTTCTTTTTTCCGTTTTAATAATGACTTATACGAGGCATGCAAAAGGACAAGATGCGTGTGCTCAAAATTATCCGGTGATCTCGTTGCGCAACGGGCATAATTTGCCAGCTGGTGTTTGGCTAATTTGCATTCACGGTCATACCACCCATTATTCAGAGGCCCACGGCCCCTCAGTTGTTTGTTCGAGGACAACAAGGGTCTCATAAGAGATACCATTAATTGGTATGCCTGCAGAACATCTGAATCGGATACTAGTATTGCTTGTCTGGTGGTTACAGAAAGATTACTAGATAGGAAATCCGAAATAGAGGAGCACAGGGAGGCAGACCAGCGCACTCTCCGTTCAGATAGGTGGATACCTTCCAAACTTAATTATGGCGGGGGGGCGATTGGAAGTAAAAGCCTCATTCTCATTGAGAGGGGAAAGTGGTCACTTTCCACCCTATTGATAACATCAAAACTTAACACTTCTGTGAGTAAGTTATTGGACACAAATATATAGTCGATTACACTCGCTCCCCTAGTAGTTAAGTAAGTAAAAGCGCCTTTAGACTCATCACAAGGGGAGCCATGGAGGCATTCCAAGTAATGCAACATCAGAACATCCAAAAGTCTGTGGCCTTGCTTATTCCATACTTGATCTTGGGAAAATCTATCCTTTAGTGGGAGATAGAAATTTGGACCATGATTTGAGGACCGTTCAAAGTCTGACTCTAGGTTACCTAACCTAGCGTTAAAATCCCCACATAAGAGCAGCCTTGCATCAGGGAATTGTTGCTCTACTTGTGACAAAGAGTCTGAGAGAGATTCCCAGACACTATGAAGACCCACTGACTTGGCTACTGCTGGGGGGAAATAAACATTAATAACGATAAGTAATCCAATAGAGCGCCCACTCAGCTGCAGCCCCTGGACATAATGGCCGCTAATCGAAGTCAAGGAGTGAATCTCTACTGGCAGGTCCACAGAAATTAAAATACTAAGACCACCACTAGGACGACCTTTTGGGTTTATCTTAAGGGCGGGGGTGGAATATGCTTTAAAGCCATCGAGAGATGGAGGGTTAATGTCAGTCACCCATGTTTCCTGTAAACAGACAATAGTGAATTCACGTAAAAAGGAGACCAATTCTGCATCACTGTGTTTGTTGGCCCAGCCTGATATATTCCAAGACAGGAACGAAATTTGTCAGGCGGGGCTAATCAGATCTAGTTCCTTTGCATAGCTAACACAGCAATTTGTTATGGGATAGGAAGTAGAGGGAGTGGATGGGGAGGTGTCCCTACTTATCAGATCTATTGTACCCCCAAGGTTAGACCCTTCATCTCTCACGTTTGCGGCAAATGCCACATTCTGAGCGTTCTGAGAGCTGGAAGAGTTCGCCTCCACAATTGTTAGGGGGGCACCAGAAGAAGAGGCAGGAGGGTTGTAAGGGCACTTAGCGGAGGGCAATTCGGTCTCCTGGGGAGACAAGTGCTTAGATCCTAGGAGGAGAGAAAAATTATTGCTAGTTCTAGCTCTTGTGACCCGAGGTTGGGGTGGTTTGACTGGGGTAGCAGTAGGGAGGTTAGATGTTACGATATAATTCCTTATATTCCCTTGTACTGCGGGAAGAGCTCCTTTCCCTGTAGTCGGTAGACCTGACTCCTCTTCCCCCCCTTTCTCTGTGGGATCGCCCTCTATAGAGGGTGTAATTAGTTCCCTCTCATGGATGTTTAAAAGATCAGCTTGTAACTGCTCCAATCTTTGTAGTATTTCAAGCCGGCCACCTAGAGGTAACACTCCAAAAGAGTGGAGCAGGGCCTGTTCATCATTATCAAGTAGACAGGTCAGCCCACTGTCCGCCGGTTGCCCCGAATGTTGCAGGTCAGGTGGCTTCCCTTGTAAAATTCAGGACTCTGGGACTCCATTCGATGAGTTTCCCTCTGGGACCTCCAAGTCTATGAGCAGACCCTGAGGCCATAGGGCCTCCTGTGTAGGGTATGACTTCTGCTGTGGGAGGAGGTCCACGGGCTTGGCTCTGTTTTCAAAAAGTCGTACGGGCACAATACTCCATTTAAGCAATCGATCCTTCTGGGCCAAAATGTGGCATACTATTATGGGTGAAGAGAAAGTAACCACCGCCCTTGCTCTAATGTCATTATAGTAAAGGTACTCCACTAATACAATATCCTGTATATGTATATTTAGGGAGGGGAGTTCCTTTAAGATACTGACTAGGTTTTTTTTCATGCAAGCTGTTGTATTAAACCCCTAGGTTTAGGGAAGTTAGTAAAAGCCAGTTTACTTGGATTTAGTACAAGATTCCATCTTGGCACTCTAGGAGATTGCATCTGTGGGAGAGACTTCAATCCCTTCTCCTGTAACAAAACTCCCTGCCACGGATCTTGAAAGGGCAAATGGCTAACCTGCATGCCTAAGGGGGACAGGGAGGCTGGAGTCAAAGAAGGAATGGGGGAACAGGGAAGGGGATGTGTCTCCTTTTGGACTGCCATATCCCTCATACAGATGGATTTGGGAGGTAATATGGTCTCTTTCTCCTTAGGCGGAGGTGGAACCTTATCCAATAGAACAAACAAGGGCTTACAATTCATTTTGGAACCTTGTCCCAGTTTTTGACTTTTACAGTTTTTACTCTTCTTCAAAGCAGTATTTCGTTTATTTTTCTTGGTCCGACAAAAGTTTTCCTTCGTTGGAGGGGGCTTGATCTCAATAGAGAGATGCACTGTTTGTTTCGAAAACAGAGGATCAGCTCCAGGTTGAGAATGGAGCTTGACTAAAGTTGTTAAGAGTTGGTTACTTTCAGTCAGAAAATCTTTCACCTTCTCCATCTCACCCGCCAGCATAAAGAGCCACCCCACAAGAGGGGCCCCCACCTCTAGCTGATCGACTTGATCTGTTGAACAAGGAGGGTCTGAGCAGATGTTAGGGGAATTGCCTCTGTTCATGTCCTTTTCATGGAGGGAAGTCATCAAAGATATCTTATCCTGGATAAGCTTTTGTTCTGACGAGGGAAGATGAGTTGCTGGTACGTTAGATGAGCACTCTCCTGTCCTGACCTTAATAACATCCTGGGGCTCCTCAAGCCTTGTGGTCTTTAAAGAGCCAGATGATGAGTGGCCCGTTTCTTTAAACTCAAAGTCAAAGCTCTTCACTAACTCATTTTTGTCAGCTAGACTTAAAGTGGGAGATTCTCCCAATTTCCAGTGAGCATTCAGGACAGCCCTAACTGTAACTGTTTCATGAAATTGTAATTATACCATGCAACAAAACAATTTAAGATCCAAGGTAGTTTATATGGACTGTTTTCCATCTTTGATCTACATTAGCCTTAGGGCTCATTTACATGGAAGCATTTCTTCCTAGGAAATACACTTCTTTTACCTTCACTTTTCATTTGCATCGTCCACGGTTCCTGCTCAATGTTAGCTCCCAATCACTTTTTCCCATTCACACAAGTAGGCATTCCTCTGGAGAAAATTAGTCTCCCTGTTTCCTTGTGTGGTGTGACCCCAATGTCTAATTATACATTTCCACTCCTCTGGTTGCTAAGGTAACTGAGCATGCTCAGTCTGTTCTACCAGCTGCAGTAGGTTCCTTTTAAAAGAAAAACTGGAAGTGTGGATATCTGTGTTTTCCCTGGTAGGATACAGCTGAGTACAAATCTTTGTTTAAGCAGTGTGTAATGCTTTTGCACACAAAATGAGGAAAAAATAAAGCACCATTTGCAGCAACATAAAAAAGCCAGCAGAATGGAGGAAAGCAACCAGAGAGCAACTTGTCAGCCTGCAGGAAGTAAAACGAATGAAGGGAGGAAGACAGAGTGGGCATGGAGAGGGGAACCAACTAAAGGCATTGGAACAAAGCATCTGCAAGCACTAGAGAAAGAGAGTGAAGCCTTTTTTTTCTTCCCTTTCATGTTATCAGTGCATTGGGTTAGTACAGATTTACAGGGGTAAAACTGTGATAGCTTCTGTTTGTGAAAGTAGCACCAAACACACAGTAAACCACCATGTAGATGAGCCCTCAGTGAATGTTGACTATATGAACAGTTTATTTTTTGTTCCTTTGAAATACAAAATATATTAATTCATCAAAGTTTATATAGATGTATTTTCCCTCTTGCTTATGCTTTCTTGCTGTCGAAGGACATTTCCTATTTCTCTTTACCTTCCAAGTTTTCTTTCTTGTGATTCTCCAAATGCCTAATGATATTTTTACTTGATCCTTATCTCTCTGCAGGTCAGTACTTCCAGTCTTGCACCCCAATTCTCTGACAATTCTGTGTCTCTTGGACAAAAAAGAAAAGCAAAAGCGATAAGGCCTGATATTCAGAAAAGCTCTCCATCCCGTTATGTGCAGCAGTTCTATCAATTGGCTAATGTCTGAGGGAATTGTGCCTTTTGACCTTTCATCAAAATCCAAAGCATAAATATATGAGTTTGTTTTTTTAAAAAAATAATAATCATTCTCACCTTCCAGTACCTAATATGGAGGTAGATATTAGCATATAACCTTGAAGTGCGATGAAAAACAAGCCTAATGCATTTTTCTTTATGACCTTCTTTTTAAGTGCTTGTTACTTGCTTCATATCCAAGAAGAATTCAAGGTCCATATTAACCATATTATCAAGATCTCGTCCATATATGAAGAAGATCCATATTAGCATCTATATATGTTTTTTTCTAATCTGGGATGCAGGCATATCATAAACATCTTGAATGACAATTACCATTATCTCGGTGTCATATAAGTATGCCCCAATCTAGCAAGGCTGATCTGTGTCTATACCCTAGAGCAGCCTTTCCCAACCAGTGTGCCTCCAAATGTTGTTGGACCACAACTCCCATCTTCCTGACCATTGGCAATGATGGCTGAGGCTGATGGGAGTTGTGGTCCAACAACATCTGGAGGCACACTGCTTGGGAAAGGCTGCCCTAGAGTCATGTGCACAGACTCTCCATCCATCCCCTCTTTCCTGCCCAAGCCCCATGTCCCCTTCAGAGAAATATGTGGTATAGGAAAAATTCCTTTCTTATACCCAAAATGCAGACATGGCATTTCTGCACTGCACACATATCACCCGATTACAGGCACCTCTGTGTCATCCCAACAAGTGATCAGCTTTCAAAGCTAACACAGTTTCTCATATGTAACCATTGGTGTGTAGTCAACTGCATGTACAATTCTTTCTTAGGGGCTGCCACTACTAAAGGCTGTTTGGAAATCGTAGTTACAAAATTCAGCAACTAGACCAGGTATTGCCTACTTTTTGCGTAACCAGAAAATTGTAAATCATCCTCATCCTCATTAAGATCTTTGGGTCAAGTCCTATATCTTTTGAGGCACTTCTTTCTTTAATTTATTTAACAAATTTATAGCTCTCCTGATTTCAAAACATTCCATTTGAGAACAATGGAATAAAAACAAATAAGAAATCTTATTACCATTTTAAGCCTGATGCTATTTTTCTTTGGAAGCAGATTTCCAGCTGAATTCAACAAGGTTTTCTCACAAGAAATTGTGCCTAGGCTTGACAGCTCAACCCAATATTAAATTTAAACCCATAATCAGTTTAACTCCAGCCTAATTCACAAGGCTTTTAAAATGTGCAGGAGCCTCCATGGATACAAAAGGATCCCTGCTGCAGACACTCGCCTTCCACAAGTTAGAAGGCAATCAAAATAGCAAGAGAGGAAGTAGAGTTAGCACACTTGTCCCTATGGCCACCCCTCATATATTTGCATGCCCTCTTCCTAACATCTGAAGAAGGTCCCAGCAATTACAAAAGATGCTCAAAGTCAGGCTTTTGTGAGATTCTAAGGGGCATGAGTTCCATCAGGAACATTGTTCAATATGCTCTTATATGAATAGATCATGGGAGCATTTCCAGGCTGTCAGTGTTTGAGAGTGGGATTCAATCACATACCAGTAAGTTTAAGTTGCACAACTATAGATGATGATTACATTTATTACCCACCCTCCACCAGTGAGGCTCTGAGTGGGTCTTGATTGGGAGATTTTGTGCAACAAACCTCTTCCCCAGAATAACAGACTTTTTGAGGATGAAAGTGAAGATAAAATGCATTAGAAAGTCTGGGATAACACTTGCTTTGATGCAACATTATCAAACCTTCCCACAAACAGATCAGAATAAATGCCAACATTGACTAATCTCCCGACAAACAAATCAGGATGAAAGTTTAATGGACAGGCCATCTGGAAGCACCCTGGATGAAACATAAGGAGGGGAAAGGTACATCATCCTGAAGTGCTCTAGCTCCTTGCAGAGGGTGCCAGGGACTGACCCATAATATAAGTCATCAGTTCCACAGCAATCAGAAAGAAGAGGAAGAGAGATACATGCAGAATGGTCATGCCTGAGCATTGACCATTGGTGGCTGGGGCTGATGGGAGTTGTAATCCAACAAAATCAGGAAGGCCAGAGGTTAGCTACCCCCTGCAATGTCATGAGTAGCAACCGATGTTGTGGAGTATGCTGTAATTCCTGACCAACAAATGCTGCTTGAATGAGGAGGGCCCATGTGCTTACTACTTACTGTTATGCAATAAGGGACAAAGTAGAGAAGGAAGATCCAGGGTCAGCAGTGCAAGGGCTAGCATGATACTCCTGACAGGCTTGTGGTAGTCTGCACTGCATGGCAGCCCATGAACAAGCTAGGATAACCCTCTTGTTGTTATTTGATAGTCACAGCCAATGAGTGCTTATGTCCTTCTCCCTGTTTCAGCCAGAAGTGGCCAGGAATTGCATAATGTATTGCCATGCAGACATCTTTTTTGGCTAAAGAAGGAACACATTGTTCTTCTATAAGTTATTGTGTTTACTCCTTTTCTTGGCGGGTGCTGAGACAGAAAATTGTACTAGATGTGCATTTTTTGGGTTTTTTTAATTAGAAAGGACCCCATGAGAAGCAATTACCTGATTATAGAAGAATATCTTGTGATAGCAGAATAACAAATAATTAAGAGAACATAAATAGTCTAAGGTAAAGAGTAACAGTAAAAGTAAGTCTAAAGTTCTAATATGCACATCTCATTACTGTAAAAGAGGAGTTTTGTAAGATTTATGTTTGGATACATTAGTTATATCCACAGGAGTTACCGTTTCGGAGGATGTAATTAGTGGAGTCTTTTAATGTACTCAAAAGGCAGAACAAAATAATATATAAACAGTAGGTAATAACCATGCTCTATACTTGTGTGTGTGCACAGAGAATCTCAGAGTCAAAAGCTATTAGACCCTGTGAGCCTTAAAGAACATGGTTCAAATCAACATGTATTATGTTATTATTAAGATACACTTCATTTTATTCCACTGCAATACTATTAATGTAAACGGAAAAGCTTTGGAACATGGAAATTCTAAGTTGCAGTTGCACATGTATATAATAGAAGTGTTCGTATCAGGAAAAGTGCCCAGTGACATAATTAGCATCTGCAAGGTATATATTAAAGTGCTTGCCTCTCTCAAAATAGAGTTCAGGAGTACTAGAGATTACTCCATTATATCCACAATGTACCTTTGTTATTTATCTTTAGTTGCTAGACACAGTGCTTATCTACACGGGTGGTGGGGTTCAGAAGAACTTCCTAATGTCTCCTGAGAACTCATGATGGGCTTGTGTGACTACATAAGCTGGCCCCCACTGCCGATGTGCCTAGCTGCTACACACTCCCATTGCCCATGTGTCTGGCACCTGCAAAAGAGGCCCTACACACATAGTGATGTACACTCATACAGCCAGTATTTTGAACTGGGCTTGTTCCCCCTAGTTTTTCTCCAGCATGGATTGTAATCTGAACTAGAGAAGGACACCCCCTCCCACTAGTCACTTACCTTCAGTAAGGAATCTTCAGTAAGGAAAGATGGGGAGGGAGGTCTCTCTCTTTCTCCTCCACTTCCTCCATTTTTGGCAACCAAGACTAAAAAGTGGTTTAATTTCCAAGGAGGGAGCACTGGAGGGGAGAAAGAGACCTTCCAGTCTGTTGTCATTGCCATTACTGCTCCTATTGTAATAATCACGTATGGAGGCTTGAAAGCTCATGGGGGATGGGGCTGTAATATCACTGGGACCACAACAGAGTCTGAATTTCTTTACAAATTAACTGCCCTATTTTTGTTTTGGCAAGTGTACTTTTTTGTTAGCCCAATTCTAAATCAAATTGATATTGGGAGTGAGGTGTCACCACCCATCATTAGCTGTGATCTTTCTCCTGTTTTTGTCAGGTTATTTTATTTAATTAATTGATTTGTTAGTCACCTCATACACAGTGGTCAGTAGGCAAATTACAACACATTTTGAAAACATACAATATAAAATGAATGTAAAAACATACAATATACAATATTTAAAAAGCAAACAAAAAGGACTAAGACAGCATTCCACAGCCAAGGGGGACACCACTGAAAAGGCCCATTCTCATGTTGCTACCCTTTGAGCCTCCCATGGAGATGGCACATGAAGAAGGACCTCAGAGGGCAAATGCAGGGTCTGGGTTGGTTCATTCTAGGAGAGACAGTCCTTAAGATATTGGGATTCTGAGCAGCCTAAAGCTTTATAGGTCGAAACCAACACTTTGAATTGAGCCCAGAAACTAATCAATAGCCAGTGCAGCCATGCCAGAATGGGTGTTATATGTGTGGACCAACCGACCCCGGTCAGTAATCTGGCTGCCAAGTTTTGCACTACCTGGAGTTTCCGAACTGTCTTTAAAGGCAGTCCCACTTACAATGAATTGTGGTAGTCTAACCTAGAAGTTATCAGAGCATAGGCAACAGATGTTAGGCTATCTCTGTCCAGATATGGGTGCAGCTGGGCCACCAGTCAAAGTTGGTGAAAGTCACTCCATGCCAATGTGGAGCCTCAAGCAACAGTAATGGATTGAGGAGAACCCCCAGGCTACATACCTACTCCTTCAGAGGGAGTGTAACCCCATCCAGAGCAGGCCACAATATATCCATCCAGTCTAGAAAACCACCCACTAACAGTGCCTCAGTCTTGTCTGGATTAAGCTTCAGTTTATTGGCTTTCATCCAGTCCATTACCAAGGTAAGAAACTGATTTAGCGTATCCACTGCCACACCTGCAGATGTAAAGGAGATGTGTGCCATCAGCATATTGCTGACAACATACTCCAAAATTCCAGATGACCCCAATCAACAGTTTCATGTAGATATTAAATAGCATGGGAGATAGAATCAAACCCTGTGGGATTCTATATTGAAGGTTCCACTGGACTGCAAAGCATTCCCCAAGCACCACCCTTTGAGAATGACCATCCAAGTAGGACTGGAACCACTTCAAAGAAGTGCTGCCCATCCCCAACTCAGACAGCTATTTCAGAAGAATACCATGGTCAACGGCATTGAAAGCCGCTGAGGGATCAAGGAGAATTAACAGGGACTCATTCCCCCTGTTTCTCTCCCAACATAGATCATCATACAGGGTCACCAAAGCTGTTTCCATGCCAAAGCCAGGCCTAAACCCCAAAGGAAAAGGATCCAGAAAACTGGTTTCATCCAAAAGAACCTATATTTCTGGTCCACAACCACACACTCAAGAACCTTGGCCCAAAAGGGGAGATTGGTAACTGACTGATAATTATTTAAATTTTCTGGGTCCAGGGAGGGTTCTTAAGGAGTGGTCTTACCACTGCCTCTTTAAACAGGCAGGGACCACCCCCTCTTGCAATGACACATTAGTTGCCACCCTGGCCCAGCTAGCTGTTCCCCCTCTGCTTTTTATTAGCCATGAGGGGCAAGAGGCAAGAGCACAAGTGGTTGCTCAGACTGAACCAAGTACCTTGTCCATGTCCTCAAGCCTTACTAACTGAAATTAATCCAACACAACAGGACAAGACAGTGTTCTGGACACCTCTTGAGACTCATCTGCAGGGCTGGTTCCAGAGAGCGGCCAGGTCAGTCCCTGGCCATGGGCCCTCCTTAGGGTGAGAGGGTAGTGCTCCTCTTCTGCAATCCATGGCAGTGTCAGCTTCCTATCCTGCTGCTAATCACAGAGAGGGAGCTCCCAGGAACTCACCCCACCCCCCATACAACCATGCAGGCCCGCAATGCCTGCCTGCAGGCCCCACCTACCTCTCTCATTGTGGTGAATGCTCTGCACACTGTGCACGCACACCTGCCATCAACTAAGATGGCGGCTGAAGCTTACCTAAGGGGCTGATGCCCACCATCTTAGTTGATGTTAGGCATGTGCACACACATAGCGCACATGCATGCCATCAACTAAGATAGTAGCAGAGGCATCAACCACTTAGGGAAGCCTCTGCTGCTGTTTTGGTTGATAGCAGGCAAGTGTGTGCAGCACAGCCAACATTTACCGCAGCAAGAGATGTAGGTGGCACATGCGCAGAGCTTGGAAGATTACTTTTAAAAAGTAATAAATTACAGTTACAATTACTTGGCCCAAAAAAGTAGTAATTACTGTTACAATTGCAATTGCTCTGAAAGTAACTGATTACTTTACTTTTTCTCAAAAGTAATCACTACAGTTACATTTCAGTTACTTTTTAAAAAAAACTCCTACAAGGTGCTGGCCTTGGCTGCTGCACATCTAAGAAGCCTAAAACAATATTAAAAATAAACACACACACACAGGGGGTAGTAGAATAAAAAAATTTATCCATAAGATTAACATAATGGCATAACAGAATCTCACATCCCCCCAAGCAATGAAGATACCCCAACTCTTGAAATCAAATTTTACACTTGAAATGCTTTTATAATATGTTTCTGTTATGTCTCAAAAGAACAAGATGCTCAAAGAGCATGTCAGACAAGGAATGTCTTTTTACAGTCATTACGTTGCCACCAGTACTGAACAGGCATTCTACTGCGGCGCTTGAAGGCATGCCTGTGTCGTGCTGCAAAAAACACCGCAGCACACGTGGAAAGCCATGGAGTGATGACACTTCCCTGCTGGGAGACCTCAGGTACCTCACCAGTTCCTCCTCAGCAGTGTCCACTGCTGACTTCTTGCCCTGGGGCAGAAAGTTAAAGAAGTCATCTTCTAAGTCATCTCCTTCCTGGTCTTTATCTGAAGACTGATCACTGTCCTCATTAAGTACACCCATCTTTATTTCAGCTTTCAACAAGGCTTCCATTGTGTATCTAAGAAAGAGAGAGGATATGTTAACACATATATGTTAGGAAACCATCATCTGCTCTTCATTTCCTGATGCTTGTCATGTCCCCTGGTTCAGGGTCCAGCCTGACCCTGTGGATGATGACATGGAAGGTAGGAAGGTGACCAAGTCACCACACTCATGGGGCAGCACAGCAGACCCTTAAGGATTACCTGCAGCAACCCAAGGTTGTGATGAGGAGCCCCAGGAAGAAAAGGCCCAGCCCCTGCCTACCACCTTAAGCCCTCTGATGCCTCCCTTGAGACAACATTTCCCTTGGAGTAATCCACCCAAAGGGCTTCCCTAATGTTCTTACTTGTTGGTATGAGTGGTGGCCTGACACGATTCCAGTCGATCTAGTTTGAAGCGAGGGTGTACGCAGGCTGCCAGAAGAAGCAGATCCCTGCCAGATCCCCACCTCTCAAGGGTTGTCTGCTGCTGCTTCAGCATTTTGGGAGGAGGGGTGTCATGCATTGGTTCAGGAAGGCCACGTCTCCTTGCCTTTATTGCTTCTTCAATTGCTCTCAGCTTCTCAGGGTGTGCCCTCTGAGGAAGAAGAACAAAGCATGAATCCAAGAAAAAATGGAAGAGGAACTTCACAATTTAAACATAAATAGACAATGGACACTCTTTGAGGACCAGCATGACAAAGGCTTACCTCAAAATGTTTCTTCACATTGGATGAGGAGGAAACAGCTGATCTCAGATTTTTGATCCTTGGAAGGCAGTAATTGCATCGTACAACAACATTTTTCCCACTCTGGCTCACAAATGTACAAGCTTTCTCAAAGCCAAACCATGGTACTTGCTGTTCTGCAGATGTGGCTGTGGGCAACTGGCACTGCTTCATGCCCTCCTCCTCCTCGTGGACAGGGCCTCCTTTCTGAACCTCACTTTTTAGTTTTGCCTCCTCAGGATCAACAAGCTGTGACTCAAGTGGCCGCACTAACTGACTGCTGCTCTCAGCAGCAAAACCTGCAACAGGCGTCTCTGTAATAAACAAGAGATAATGCTCCTATATGGGTGAACTTCAGCTGTGATGTGACCCCATCTCTTCCCCATGCTGCAAGATGCCCCAGTCAGAGTGGAAGTAAGCAGGTCGATAGCACAATTAAAAGAGATCCTATTTGCTCACTGAATAACCCTGCCTGGGCCAGTCTAACCTACTATCTCACAGGGTTGTTGTGAGAACAAAATGAGACTAGGGTTCAAATCCCCACATAGCCATGAAGCTCACTGGGCCAGTCACTGCCTCTCAGCCTCATGAAAACCCTATTCATAGGGTCACCATAAGTTGGAATCAACTTGAAGGCGGTACATATATTTTTTATTTTGAATATGATGATTATGATAATAAATATGCAGCATTTCAAATTAATTCTGTATGAGAAGCATTCCATGCCAAGCTTGGAAAACCAAGGATGAGGTATAAAATGTAGACAAAAATACTTTTGACAAAATGCCGTTTATCTTTTATATATATGAGCCTGGGTAGGGAACATTTAATCTAGCCTACTTGCTTTCAGCAAGAAGGGTTAAGTGCCTTCAGGCTAGGGCAGTCACCAGAAGGCCACAGCAGAGACAAAGGAGCCTAGTGTTGTGGAGATGTTAGATGGGAGCTTTGGGGAGTAAAGATGGAGGCTCCTGAAGGCTGCAATTCTAAACACACTTACTAAGGGATTAAGCCCCATAGAACTCAACAGGACTGACTTCTAAGTAGATATAGATTGGACTGTGCTGTTGGTAAACCTTGACTAGGGTTCTTCTGCAAAGACATCCATATCCAAGCAGGGTTGGCAACCCCCTGCCTGGAATACCCTGCCCTTATCTTTTAATGTGGCTGCTCCAAATGTTTTTACAGATTTGACCCTTTACTTCAGAAAGAGGTCTGAAAAATGAGTAAGAGTAAGAAGTATCTTTTAAAATTGTTCTTTTCAATTCACTCTTGAATGAACATCATACCTAGGGCAGATCCACACCATTCCTTTAAAGCACATTCAACACCCATTTGAAGCACATGAATCCCTCCACAGAATCATGGGAACTGCAGTTTGTTAAGAGTGGTGAGAACTATAACTGTGAGGGGGAAATGACACTTCCCAGAATTCTTTAGGGGAAGTCATGCACTTTAAATGCGAGTTGGATGTGCTTTACACATATTGTGTGAATCCGCTTAATAAATTTTGCCTGCATGTAAATTGTTTTAATTAATTTTTCAAAATGAAAATAAGCTATAAAGTGTAGTGGGTGACCATGGGCTACTCACCATTTCTCAGCCTATCTGCCCCTCAGGATGAAAACAATGGAGAACCATGACTACCCCAAGGCATACTTAAAATGTAAAGGAAGTATTGTACAACCATAGTATGCAATTGGATACTTATAGGGACACAGCATGACAAAACTGGGTGGAAGTAAAAGTTCTACACTTAGGAAAAAGAAACCAAATGAGATGGGGGATACTTGGCTCAGCAGTACGACATGCAAGAAGGATCTTGGAATTGTTGTTGATCACAAGCTGAATATGAGCCAACAGTGTGATGTGGCTGCAAAAAAGGCAAATGCTATATCAGGCTGCATTAACAGAAGTATAGTTTCCAAATCATGTGAAGTATTAGTTCCCCTCTATTCAGCACTGGTTAGGCCTCATCTTGAGTGCTGTGTCCAGTTCTGGTCTCTGCACTTCAAGAAGGATATAGACAAACTGGAACAGGTTCAAAAGAGGGCAACAAGGATGATCAGGGGACTGGAAACAACGCCCTATGAGGAGAGACTGAAGGAACTGGGCATATTTAACCTGGAGAAGAGAAGACTGAGGGGAGATATGATAGCACTCTTCAAGTACTTGAAAGGTTGCCACACAGAGGAGGGCCGGGATCTCTTCTCAATGATCCCAGAGTGCAGGACACAGAATAATGGGCTCAAGTTGCAAGAAGCCAGATTTTGACTGGACATCAGGAAAAGCTTCCTAAATGTTAGAGCCATACAACAATGGAACTAATTACTAGAGAGGTAGTGGGATCTCCGACACTGGAGGCATTCAAGAGGCAGCTGGACAGCCATCTGTCGGGAATGCTTTGATTTGGATTCCTGCATTGAGCAGGGGGTTGGACTTGATGGCCTTATAGACCCCTTCCAACCCTACTATTCTATGATTCTATGAAAATATTTATATAAGCATGACTATCAAATATGTTTATTTATATAACCTGTAAAAATATTTATAGTGCAATCCTATGTTTGTTTACTCAGAAGCAAGTCCCAATGTATTCAATGGGGCTTACTCAACCAGGGAAAACTGCAGCCTCAAGTGATAAGGAACTTGTTCTTTTAACAAGTCCTTTAAGTTGAGAGCTTATCCCAGTCTGCGTCTATGTTGAAATTGCTTTTTAATATGTTTTTAAACTTTTTCTTAAAAAAATGTTTTTAAAGCTTTTAAAAATGTTTTTAAAGATGTTTTGTTTTAATATATTTTAAAGTCTGTTTTTATGATTTTTAAAGTGTTTTTAGTGCTTTTGTTTGCTGCCCTGGGCTCCTACTGGGAGGAAGGGTGGGATATAAATAAAATAATAAAAATAAATAAATAAACTTCATTCATTTTTTAAAAAAATGAGTATTAGTTTCCTACATAATAAAAACTGTGATAAACCCTGCCTAATTTCTTTAAAAATAGGGTTGGAGGGAGAGAGATTTACAACACAAACACAAGTCTGCACTTTACTCACAATCATGAAAGGGCAGGGTTGCAGCCAGAGCTTTGAAAAGTTACTTTAAACTACAACTCCCATCAGCCCCAGCCAGCATGGCCACTGGATTGGGCTGATGGGAGTTGTAACTAGAACATAATCTGTTTAAAAAAAAGTTGTGCAGGGGGGGTTTACGTTTTGGTGTATATCTCGGGAATTAGACCACCTAGAAACTTTTTTTAAAAAAAATTGAAGTGGAGAGTCCAGAGAGTAAGGGGTGGTAGCCAGAGAGCCGGAGCCCCCTCCCCCCAAAACCAGAGACTCCAGCCAAAAACACACACACCGGGGCACACACACACACAAATCATCGTCACTCACCTCCACAGCTCTTCGCCATTCTGCCTTCCTTGCCCTGGCTTTTTCCTCCGGCGTCCATTTTTTCCTCTCAGAGTCAGACGCTAGCAGGCTCCCCCTGCCTATTCATCTCTTCTATCGTGCCTCCTAACACAGATCACGAGGGAAGAGACAGTCTGCGCAGAGGTCCAATCAGTGTGAGGCACATGTCTTGTGTTAACCAATCACAGCCAGGAGCTGACTTCTCCTTGTTCCCGCCCCCAAGTAACATCCAACCTAACGTGGAAACGTTAAAGTTGAAGCTGAAAAGTAGGGAAATTACTATTCATTCCGTTACTTGCCAAATGTAATGGAATTACCCACTCGTTATTTAAAATTGTAACGAATTAAAAGTAACTCGTTAAAAATAACGAGTTACTTCCAAGCTCTGCACATGCGGGCAGGTGCCATGGGCCCAGTCATGCCTGGCACTGGCCTGCTCATCTGCTATAACTGTGGAGTCAAGATCCTGGTAAATATGTGCAATTCTACCCTCAAAATCCTTTGCAAACAAGTAACAAATAGAGAACAGTACTATTTGAAAGCTTATTTTCATTATATTGGTATCTAGTAGGGGGATTTTTGTCTTGTATTTTGATATGTTAATATGCAAATTGATGTTTATTTATGGTTCTCCTTTGTTAGCTGCTTTGATTCTTTCTTATAGAAAGGAAAACAAAAATACTAGAAATAAATAATAAATAAACAAAACTGCAACTGAAATGTTCTGTGGCAGAATTATTTAAACACAGGGATTTTAAATGGAGAACAACCCTCCTTGGCATTCTGATGTTTAAACTTGTTTTCTTCACATTCTTTATTGTGGCTTGTCTCAATATTTTGCATAATCCACTGGGTAATTTACCTTTCCTAATCGGATCTGTGGGAGAAAAAAAACCCCTTTGTGCATTAGTCATAAATGAAGTGTTTTAATAAAATCAATATGCTTCTCTTGAAAACCATAAAAGCAGCTGGGTAAAATACTAAATAAGGGACATGGTTAAATGTGATGACTTTCAGAATATTAACTACATATAGTGTATATATATACCTTAGACTTTGAAATCTAACAGATTAGATTTTCCAATAGCAAATATTACAGATGCTGTTTTGTTACATGTCTATAGGAAGAGATACCTGATGGCCTGTATCAAGCTGAAGTTGATTAAATCAGTGGCCAGCCTGCAGCCCGAAAACTGTTTTTGGGTATAAACCAGGTTTCATTGCTTTGAACAGGGACAAATGTTCCCTATACAATGCTTCATCCTATGCAATGTATTTAGCCACAGTGGATATGTATCTGATCGAAGTCTAAGATGGAAGACTAGGAGGAAAGCATGAAATTGCTGAACAAAAGGTATCATGCTCTGCATGTGGTCTGACTAAATATAAGGCAGCTTCCTGTGTTCCTACCTCTACACTGAGGGCTCCTCCAGATGACCTGTTTCTTCATCATTCATCCTGATTTTGTTCTTTTGTTTATGATGCACTTATAGGATAAAGAGCATTCATCCTGTTTTCATCCAGATTTGCTTACAGGGTGTTTACATGTCTTCCTGTTAGTCATTCGTTTATTCCTCCCACAATTTTCAGTGTGTTTTCTCATCACTTTCAAAGCTGCAAAAAGTTCTTTATTTTTTAAAAAAGTGGATTTGTTCCTCTAGGGTGACAGACCACTTTAATCCACTTTAATTGTGCAAACCTGAAGTTCCAGTGTGCCCTTAAATCCTTCCCACAAATACTGACACCCTCAGTTAGGGGTGCCCTACCAAGCTGCAGAGCACTCAGGCCAGGCAGATTTTCCTTCTGCTGCTTCTTTGTGTTCAGTTCAGAAAAGTGTCCATTAAGGAATGCAGAAGTATTACATTAATAATGTGACCATGATTATGCTTCTCTGTAAGATGTTAGTTCTTTCCCAGCAGTGGAAGACACCAGACATCTAGTGCTCCAAACTATGTTTTCCTTTAACAATTAATGACATGTCATGTTGTAGTACACTGTAACTGAAAGAAGAAAACCTCATCCCTAGCCAGTTTTTTCATTCCACTCACTTTTGAGAGGGTAATGAGGGACTTATGTCCAAGAGGCACAGCCCAGACTGACTGCTAGGAGGGCTCATTAGATTGTAACATTGCTTGCAAAGAAAAGAGTCAACTTATAAAACAAGTGCAGTGATTAGAACTGACGGGAGATGGAAATCTACTGTGTATTCAGCAAGGTTGCTTGTTTCCTGTTTACAAGGTATTTTTGAATGAGTCAGGGGATGTGGCATCCATCAACTATTTTTACAGGCACTTTCAAGGAGTCACATTGCAGCAAAATGCCCACAAACATTTTGTATGACAAGATGGAGACATTTTAGGGGCAGCTTCTTAGTCACACAGCTTTATCTCACAACAGTGGTGAATATTGCTTCTGAATATTGCTAACAAAAATGTTCACAAATCATGGCCTCCCAAGTTGTGCAGTTGAATTATCACAAGATGAGGATTTCTTTTTTAAATTAAAGAAGTTTGTTTCTTTGTATTCTAGCTTAAAACTGAGATTGTGCAATCATTTTAATTGCACTCAGTGGGACAACTTTCAATTAGCAATTTTCAGTGTTTAGGCGGCATGTATTAGGTTTCATTTCATTTAGGTAACTGAGGGGGGATATTTAAACAATATTTTTTTAAAAAACCTGTTCATTTTCTGTTTCATTTGATTAACAGCATGATCTGACAACTTGTGGACTCACATTCTCCAAAGGTTTTTAATAAGAGACTGCAAGAATATTTACTTGGAGAGGGGGACATTGAAGCCCAGGAACTGCAAGGAAATGTCACTGAATCAGATTATCTTAATATATATATGGATCTATCCATACCTAACCACAAAATCCACATTTTCCATATTCAGTTGGTGGCCTCAAGATCCATACATGTCCTGTTTGTGGTCGGATTTATATTGTGAAAACCAGATTTTCAAGCATCCATATATGTGGGCACTTTTTTTTCCTACATCACTTTAGCATTGGCCAATCCCCTAAGTCCACCCCTTTTCAGTGATTGGTCCCTAACGGTAATTTGCTTTTTGCATGCTTTTTCAGAAGAGAACAGGAACTTATATCCTTTCTAAAATTCCCACACATGTGCAGGTTTGTGGATGTGCAAAAGAGCAGATTAAATGCACAAACCCTCCCCCCAAATTGCAAGCAAAATAAATATCTGGGCTGTTACATATAACACAGTGCATACTAAGGATGGAAGCCACTTGTTACTCCCAATTCCATTTAATTTGTCAAACTGGGAAGCAAATCCCTTTCTGTGTTCAATTGTTTTCCACTATCTCCTGTTACCATTTTGAAAGGGCTTTCCTAGTGTACCCACCCAATCTCCTCTTCATGCCTCCTCCTCCCAAATTGTATTAGATCCTCCACCACTCACCACAGGAGAAAGCAAGAGATTGTCATTCAGTTTCAAGTTAGCAAAGGGAGGACCCAGATTAGTCAGTTTCAGGCTTGGAGGAAAAGAAGGCAACTTACAGTGCATGCGCTCACACACACACACGCAGAGAGAGAGAGGGGGAGAGAGAGATCTGTCTGCCTGGCTCTTTATTCTCCCTCCATCCCCATCAGCTGTTGGGCAGGAAAAAAGAGGCTTTGCCTTCTGCTGGATCGGCTGCAAGATGTTATTAATATTGAAATGTTATGTTATTAATTTGATATTATTTAATTGATTGATAGCTTGTTTTATGATGATAATGATAATAATAATAAATTTTATTTTTCAGCCGCCTGTCTGTCCGGGTTAGGGACACTCTAGGCGATGAACAACAAGAATAAAAACAATACATATAGATCAACATAATCAAATTATAAGCTAAAAAACCATTCATTAATTCAGTTGTAACATAAATTAATCTGTCCCAATCTTGTAGGCCTGCCTGAACAGCCAGGTCTTCAAGGCTCGGCAATAGCTGGACAGGGAGGGAGCATGTCTGAGATCGAAAGGGAGAGAGTTCCAGAGGGTGGGGGCCACAACAGAGAATGCCCTCTCTCTGGTCTGTACCAGCCTAGCTGTTCTCACAGGTGGGACCGAGAGAAGCTCTTGCGAGGCTGATCTCGTCAGGCGGCACAATCGGTGATTCTGGAGGCGTTCCTTCAGATATACTGGGCCGAAACCGTATAGGGTTTTAAAGGTCAACACCAACACCTTGAATTGGGCCCGGTAGACTACTGGTAGCCAATGAAGATCTAATAACACTGGGGTAATATGATCCCAGTGACGGATAGCTTGTTTTATGATGTTTTATGATGACTTTAAATGTGATAATGTTTAGGTAATCAATTGGAGTTATTGTTGGATTGTTAGATTGTTATATTTTGAAATGATTTGGAACGATGGTTATGTTTTTGAATTGATTGCTATTGATGTCATCATCTGCATTTTTGTAAGCCACTTTGAGCATATTTGTATGGAAAAGTGGCATATAAATTCAAGTAATAAATAATAATCAATGCCACATTACAGTACTAGAGCTTGCTCCTCTACCCCCTCTTCCCTCTATCAGCCTAAGGAAGCTCAGTTAAAAACCTCCTCCTTTAAACTCCATGTTTTCAATGAATTGTTTGCGTAATGACACAGAATAACTTTTTTAGTGAAAAAAACAACGTGATACAGTTACAGAAGCCGGAAGAAGGAAATAGCTCAGTTCAGTACCAGAAACAGGAATGAACTGTAAAAAAAAAAAAAAAAAAGGACTAGGAGGGTGGATCCAACTTCACTACCGGAAATGCAACTGGCTATTAGGGGGGAAGGAGACAGGGGCTTGATGTATGACAGAGGAACACCCATGGACCGCCTGTTGCAGGAAAGTCCATGGCATTGCGTCTCAGCGCATGGATGTTAATGTGATCAATTACCAATACAGGAAAGCATATCAGTTTTTCGGTGGTATTTCTAATGCAGATTTGTGAATGCGGAAATCCATACTAGCTTGCAGCATCACATGGACAACAGCGAATTATTGAGGACACAAAGCAATAACATTGCAGATTATACATTTGTATGGACAGGCCCTATATCTACAAGTTTACCAGTTTTATCATTATAGGAAAATGAAAGATGTTTAGGACTGAAATGCCAGTGGAGATAATAAGGGTCAGCCCAAGATATTTTGCTTCCTGAGGTGGAATAGCAAACACCTCCCCCCGTATAGTATCCAAGGAAGGTTGTTTTAGCACTTGTAGCAGAAAATTCCACAAGCTCCTGAATTAAGAGCTGCAGCCAACTAAGGCCCCATCTGCACTATACATTTAAAACAGTATCATCCCACTTTAAAGAGTCAATCCTGGGAACTGTAGTTTATTAAGGGTGCTGAGAGTTGTTAGGAGACCCCTGTTCCCCACACAGAGCTACAGTTCCAGAGTTCCCTCGGAAGAGGGACTGATAGTTAGACCACTCTGAGAACTGTAGCTCTGTGAGTGGAATAGGTGTCTCCTAACAACTCTCAGCACCCTTATACAGTTCCCAGGATTCTTTGGAAGAAGCCATGACTAAAGTGGTATGACACTGCTTTAAATGTATAGTGCAGATAGGGCCTAAATTGTCCTGTCACCGCAAAGGCTTCTACTTGCGGAGCAGAACTTCCTCTCCCTCTTCTCACCTTTCATGCCTCCCAAATCTGTTCTGGATATCTCCAAACCCTCTTTGTTAAAGGTCCAGATCAGATGGGGAGGGTCGTGCAGGTAGAGGAGAGGGTGGAGAACCTCTGTTGCCCAAACAGAAATCCTTGCGCTAACAGTTTGGGAAACAACCCCTTGTATCCAGCAATTTGCTACCTTTTCATGACATCTGAAATCAGCTAATTCTGCCTAGTTGTAGGCAAATAGGAGGCTGAAGGATTGTTTGTTTTGTCACATTCTAGATAAATATCTCTAGTTATAAAGAGATTAGAGCCATTTTGTTGACAGAATCAAAGGGAATTGGATGTGGTATCATTCACTCATACTATGGAAACTTAAATGTCTTGACTGAAGCAATGAGAAAGAAAGAAAGAAAGAAAGAAAGAAAGAAAGAAAGAAAGAAAGAAAGAAAGAAAGAAAGAAAGAAAGAAAGAAAGAAAGAAAGAAAGAAAGAAAGAAAGAAAGAAAGAAAGAAAGAAAGAAAGAAAGAAAGAAAGAAAGAAAGAAAGAAAGAAAGAAAGAAAGAAAGGCTTCTCATAGGAATTTGTCATTGTTATTGTAGCCTTTGAAGGCTACAAAGAAGAGTGTGAAACTGAAAGGGATAGAAAAGTGAAATCCTGCCACCACACTGAGCTAGCGCAAGCAGCATGAAGAGCTTCTGTGCTTAAGTCAGAACTCAGGTATGAAAACTGTGAGGAAAATGATGTGAGGGAAATCATACATCAGGTTTGGCAGTTGCTTCACAGGCTAATTCTTTGTTGTCTGCTTCCTAACACCTTGGCTCCTCACTTCTGAGAGAAATTTGTCCAGAACTGACTATTTAGTATTCCAAGATTCAACTGCCGTTGAAAAACTTTATGTACTCCCTTTAGGCCGATTTTTACCCTTAGCCCAGAAGACCTAACGTTTCTGGCAGACGTTCACTTTTATCATCTAGGTCTCCCATGGACTCACATAATTACCACAGCTGCACAGGGCACAAAACAAGCCGTCCTTTGGGTTTGTGTTCTCACACACAATCTCTTATTTACTTCCTTCCATTTCACTTTCAGCCCAGCCAGCCTTTTCTTTTTCATATGAGGGAAGAAAAAAACAACCACTTTTGTAGGCATCAGACAGCTTTTGCACGTTGATCAGACAGTCCAGGAAAAGATTGCTTAGTGAAGGACACAGGGGAAAAGGCCACTGTGGAAGCAGAAATGAGTAAGTAGCTGATTTTTGCCAGTTAAAAGAGAAACAGGAGACAGACTACAGGGTAAATGAGCTCCAAGATTACCTTAATTAGAGAAAAATCAAAATAAAGGTCTTCATTTAGTGAGCTCATCTTTGTAGCATGGGAGACATACAGCATATTAAGTTCAGTCATTCAAAAATTCTAATTAGTCACAATGGGATCCAAGGGTGTATGTACATTTATATGTGTATGTGTTTGTGGGGGTCTGTCTCTATTTTGTTTGTCAAGTGCTTTCTATACATTTAGAGGTGTTGGAGCACTTGGAGATGGATCTCAAGATATGAATACTGCAAATTCCTGTTAAATAGTTCTTTCCAGATCTAGACCAAGAAATACTCTGCAATCATAGGGAAAGTATGTGATCAAGCAGCACCACATTTATTGGGGAGAACTATTATAATGTTAAGCCTAAAGGTTGTTTTTTAATTGTGTGTGTAGCTCACCTAAATACACTTTGTATTAGGTAATAAATAAATTGATAACAACAGCAGCATCAGTAGTAGTAATATGATGCTGGGAGTTTTCTTAAGGTAGAAACTGTTCTGCCGGTTCCAGTGCGTCTCCACCTCTTTCTTCTGAAAATGGGAGCACACGATGCTAGTCAAACCCCGCCCTTTTTTACTGTAAAACCTGGGAACAGCTTGTGTGCATTTTTTTTTAAAAAAAAATCCGCTTCAAAGAGATTTTACAATTGATTGTCAGATCAACCCAGATCAACTCCAGGTGTGGGTAATGAAAACTCTTTGATCTGGCGACTAGTGTGTTTAGAGCCTTAGACTTGTATCAAGGAGGAAATAGAAGTCAACCCAATAAACTGAGACTGAATCCTGACAAGACAGAGGATCTGTTGGTGGGTATTTCTGGACCAGGTTCATTAGTGGGCTCCTTGAGTAAGTAAAAATAAAAGTATGCCCAATTCTCAGAAGAGCTGAAGATGCCAGTTCAGGTGACTTCTCCAAGGCTAAATTGATCTCATCATCTGGCTTGTCACTAAGCTTCCTGCTCAGACTCCTGCCTCCCAAGGTAACCTTCAGTTCCCTCCTTTCTTTCCCCCAGCCCTCCACCCTCTCCACTTTGAGTATTTAGTCAATTTTGTTCAGTCCCTCCTGCATCAAGGCTTCTTGCTAGCTGGGCATTTCCCATTCTCCTGTACCTTTTGCCCAAGTCTGTCCATCACTCCCTCTCTCTCAAGCCCATTTCCTCCTCCTTCATCACAAACCCTGTAGTGCTCCAAGCTGACCTGAACTCTACAACTCCCACCCACCTTGCTTTAAACTGGCCTGGTGCATCACAGTGTCTCCCTATCCAGGTGACTACCTTAATCTCCAGACTCTTAGCTTTCATTTTTTAAAAACAAATTAAGTTTATAGGTGGTCTAGTTCAGAGCTTGGAAAAGTTACTTTTTTGAACTACAACTTCCATCAGCCCAATCCAGTGGCCATGCTGGCTGGGGCTGATGGGAGTTGTAGTTTAAAAAAGTAACTTTTCCAAGCTCTGGTCTAGTTCAAAAGATATAAACCAAAATGTTAACTGCCACCTGTGACGCCCTTCCCTGGCTCTCCCTGTCAGGTTCCTACCTGCTCGTGGTTACTGCCTGTCTCTAGGCACCACCAGGGACTGCACCAGTCCGGACTGTCCTTTATTTTATTGTTTCTCTCCCCGCTCTAGCACAGATCTCAACAGATCCCCCTGCTAGGCAACCACCAGTCACGTCCTAATACTAGTATTCCCAGAGACTCTGAATACTGGTATTGTTATTCTCTTCACCGCTGCCACCATTTGTTACAGTTCCCCTTCAGCCTTGGTCATTACCTTACCCTTCTGGTCTGTGAAACCCCAGCCAAGGATCAGGCCTTTGGTAAACCAAATTAAGTATTTATTAAAGATAACAAAGCTAACAAGATTAACAAGATTTCTTCTTAAGGCACATAAGCATATGGTTTTACTCAATACTAATCCGAACTCCACCCCCCTCCTTCTCCACTCCCTCCTGGCAAACAACTCTCTCAAACCCCACCAAGCAACCCACTCAGTTCACCTCATCCACCACCACCACCTCTCTCACTCTTCCTTTTATACGTTCAGCCATTTTAAACACTCAGCCAATCATCTAGCATTCTACTGCCCATTCACTCCCCTCCTCTTTCACTCCACTTACCATGTATCTTCTAAACAACAACACTTACCATATATACATTAATATAGGAACATCACACCACCCCCCGCAACTTCTGTTACTACTGGCTGCTCTAATCCCTGCCCTTTCAGGTTTTTAGCCAATAAGTGAACTCAGGGTTGTGATTGACAAGTTTTGTTGACCCCAGGCAATAGCTAAACTCACAGTTTCCTTTTCCTGTTTGTCTCACATTAGGAATTCAGTAAATATATAGCTTTCAGCAGCATAAAGAGTACTTTCTATGTACAGGGTTAGGACTTGCTTCTGAGTAAACATACAGGATTGCACTACAACAGAAGATCACAGCAGGATCTTGGTAGGCATAAAAGTGTACATGCAGGGGGTTTTAATTACTTGCAAAATGGCATATTATACATTTTATCTTTCAAATAATTTTTGAACAGAAGTTTTAAAAAGTACATTCTGCAGTGTTATACTTTTCTAATTAAGGAGTCAAACAAGTTTAAATTTTACTGGAAGAGGGCAGTTTATTTGTCTTATTCATAGCCTGTTTTGAAAACCTTCCCAATATGAAGCTTTTCTGGGAGTAAAGCTGCAATGCTAATTCCACATACCTGGAAGTTAACGCCACTGAATTCAATAGGACTTACTTTTGAATAGATGTGGTTAGGATTGTACTGAAAATCAATGGGACTTTTCAGTGAACATAGAAAAGGGTTGTGTTGTAAATCTTTCTCTCCTCTGATCCTTTTTTAAGCAGTTAGGCAGTGCTTACTTAGGTGTCACTGCTTTTATTTGTCAGGAAACATTTTTTTAAAAAATGTTCTGCAATGGCCAAGTGGTTTTGGCAATAAACTATTATATGGGGTGTATGTATTTTTACATCTCCAGTGTATGTGTATATGGAGTCTTTCCAACAACCCTGTGAGGTACGGTTGGAAACCAAAGTAGCTCACAACAAGAAATAAAGCCATTTAAAATCCAATAACCATAAAACAGATGCAAAATAGCTCAATGTGGCATGATTCTGAATTTTGTATTGGGTGAGTGAAGTTCCTTATCACTGAATTGCAGTCTGTGCATGCTTCCCTGTCTGAGTAAACGCTGTTGAATACATTGGGACTTTTTTCTGAGTAAACATGCATAGGATTGCACCATGGGGTGGTCATGGTCCCCCTCTGTTGTTTTCACCCTGATGGGCAGATTAGGCTGAGAGATGGTGCGTAGCCCATGGTCACCCAGAAAACTTTGTATCTTATTTCCATTTTAAAATTTAATTAAAATTTGATTTTGATTTGATTTGATTTTAATATTTCTACCCCGCCTTCTGGCCAAAAGGCCCTCAAGGCAGCTTACAAAAAATATAAAAATACACCAATAAAATATCAATATATCAATAAAACATCAATAATACATCAATAAAACAATAAACAATAAAAACAATACAATTTGTAATACAATTCAAAGTTAACACAAACTACCTCCCCCCTCACTTTGGCAAAATAGGTGTTATAGACATTGGGCTACTTTGCAAGGCTAGTCACACTCTCTCAGTCATAGTCCTATCCCCATAGTTCCGGGTGTGGCGCAGCCCCCTCAGCCTGCAGAAGCCAGGGCTCCTGCTTACAATTGCAGCGGGATGGCAGTTCTGGCCCTGGAGCCGCTGGTTCGCCTTGTGAGGGTCCCAAAGGTGGAGTCCGATGGGGGGAGGGAGGGAGAGGGAGAAGCCGCTGGAGGCCTTTCCTCGCCACGGCCTTCCTGCGTCTTGGGCCACAGCATCATCCCCAGACAAGAAGCAAGCAGCCCCTGAGAGGAGACAGGCACCGGAATAGCTGTCTTGAACTGGAGAGCAGAGTCTTTTTCAGCCCCCCCAACATCCTCCTGCAGCAAGGCGTAGAGCATCCCGACGGAGTTGTGGATGCCGAGGATGGAGCCATTGCACCAGATTTCTTTCATCACGGCGACCACTAAACACATCCTTTGTCGGGGGCAAAGTGAGGCCGGCCAGACAGGGGGCATGGTGCGGAGAGGTGCATCTCAGCTGCTGCGCTCTCACCTCACCGCCTCGCTCGCTCACTCGGGCAGCCACTCTACAGTCACGAGTGTCTGCAAATGATCTATAGGCAGGCAAAGTTTATGAAGTAATGCAGATCCACATAATACATTTAAAGCACATCCAACCCACATATAAAGTGCATGACTTCCTCCAGAGAATCCTGAGAAGTGTAGTTTCCCCCTCTCAGTTATCATTCCCATGACTCTTAACAAACTACAATTCCCAGGATTCTGTAGTGGGATTCATGTGCGTTAAATTTACGGCACTTAGATTCCAGACGATGCTGAATGCAGTATTGTCTGGTCGATACAGTCAGATCCCTAGGTGTCAGTGATTATGCATCTGTGGTGCTCCCGTGGTGGAAGATTTGCCCCACTATCTGTTTGAGTGCCCTCTATATTCCCATCCACGGTCCAAATTTCTGAGTGGTTTGTTGCCCAACCAGAGCTCAGTTCAGGTCCTTCCTGCTATCGCCCTCCTTCTCTCGGATACTGATCCAACAATCATGCATAAGGTTGCCCTATTTGCCCTAGCAGCGCAAAAGCTGCGGGCGAAGTTTTTCGCTGAACAAGTGTCAATATGCTAACCAAATGATAGGACCCCTTGGGTAGGGTCCAGCCGAAGACAAGTAGTATTGATCTTTTATTATGGAATTAGGAGTTATTCTGAATGTTTTCTCCTTTTGTATCCTCTGTATTCCGCAGTCTACTCAATTTGATAGAGGGGGGTATAATTAAGGGGTTATATGGTTCCTTTGTAATTGTTTTACTTTGTAAAGAGATGTGTATATTGAATGTGTGTCCTGCAACGGCCTATGGCTAGGCAATAAAGTTTTACCTACCTACCTATGTGCGTTAAATGCATTATGTGGATCTGCCCTAGTATGCTGTGCATTCATTAGTGAAGTGAAAAGAACAATTTGAAAAGATGCTTTTTAAAACAGGGCTGTAGCTCAGTGGTAGGGCACATGCTTTGCATGCAAAGGTCCAAAATTCAATGTCTGGAAGAGACTATTGCCTGGAATCCTGGAGAGCCAATGCTAGTCCATGTCATCAGTACTGAGCTAGATGGCACTAAATGACCTGACTCAGTATAAAAGAGGAAAGACACCCAAGGGCCACAGTTACTCAGAAATTTATTTATATATTTTATTTACAACATTTATATACTGCTTTATTGTAAAAAAAACCTCAAAGTGGTTTATAGAAGGAATTAAAACAATAAAATTATTGGCAAAAACAGTTAACAGTTTAAAAACATGCAAAATAATAAAACCATCAATGAGTTAAAAACAGAAAAAATAATACCTTCTACATGCCTAGGTAGGCTTGCCTAAACAAAAATGTTATTAGCAGGTGTCAAAAAGAGTACAATTTATTTATTTATTTATTATTTGATTTATATCCCACATTGTACAAAAAGAGTACAATGAAGGTGGTTGCCTAATGCAAATAGGCAGGGAGTTCCAAAGCATAGGCACTGCCACACAAAAAGATCTATTTCTTTCAAGAGCAGAACAAGTACTATGTGGAACCTATAACATGGAAAGCACACCTTGAACTTGGTGTGGTAGCAAATCGGCAACCAGTGCGAATTTCAGAGCAGAGATTATGTGCTGATAGGGTCTCATTTATGTCAATAATTGTGCTGCAGCATTCTGCACTAACTGCAGCCCCCAGGTCAGGTTGTGCTGCATGGGGATTTCTGTGACCTTGACTGACTGGCTGCCAAGATTTTTTTAGTTTTGGTTAGGAACCCTGACTGGTTGTGGGATGCTGAGTTTTCTGTCTTACTCATAGGAATCTCTTTGTGGTTGGTATGGTATTGGATTTAGGAAATCATCATTGTTTTTTTGTTTTTGTTTTTCTATTTGCTTTTCATTTTTCTCTGACCTCACTCCCTTACATCTATAGAAGCAACAACAGTGGTTTCATGTGGTCAGCTCAACCCCCTTATACCCACTGATGATGCACCTTGTTATTTGCATGATGATTTGTTTCTTGCCCAATACTGGTAAAAGAGAATTCACCTACTGAAAAGTGTGACTGCAGTTGCTGCTGTTCCCAATCTATTGTCTGTGAAGGTAGACCAAACCGTGTGCTTTTTCTCTGTCAATTATTACTCACTGGAATTGGGTTGGGTGTCAAAGTGATTTTGTAGCAGCCCACAGGATAGGCAGGAAAAGGTAGAGAATCTTCTTAACTCTTACTCATTTCTCAAATCTCTCTCTGCAGTGAAGATTCAAGTCTGTAAAGAAGTTTGGAGCAGCCATGTTAAAAGGCAGGCAGGGTGTTCTAGGCAGGGAGTTGCCAACCCTGCTTTGATATGGATATAATTGCAGAGGTTTCCTAGTCAAGCCTTACCAACATCACAATCCTAACAATATCTGCACAGAAGTAAGTCCTGTTGAGCTCTATGGGGCTTAGTCCCTTAGTAAGTGCATTTAGAATTGCAGCCCTTAGGGGGCATCCATCTTTACTCCTGAGTGCTCCCATCTATCATCTCCACAGCACTAGGCTCCCTTCTTCCTACAATGGCTTTCTGGTGACTGGCCTGGCCTGAGGGTACTTTCACCCTTCTTGCTAGAAGCAAGTAGGCTAGATTAAATGTTCCTTACCTAGGATCTCTAAGCAGGTGAGAAGGAATGATCCCATCACTTCAGCTGGACCTGGAAACACCCTCATTTAGCTAAGATTTCTATCTTAATTTTCAGTCAGAATTTTTTTTGTTTGAGTGGTATGCTCCAAGCAAGTGTGATTGATACTAAATGTATCATGCTTAATGACATCACTACGGCCCACCCTCTATGACATCACTAGGACACCCCCCTATGACATCACTAGAATCCACCTCTGAAATCTCAGGGTTTGGGATGCTTCTGACCTGGCAACCCTAACACATGCATGTGTTTGTGTATGCTAAAAATTACATGTGAATTACTGTATGAGTGTACAGCTCAGCTATTTTTTTACACAGTTGTACAGTTTGTACACTTGTTGAATATAATGTGTGAACATCCCTATATGGAATAAGCTGCAGGGTTTTGAAACAGGACAGGAGCTGTTCCTGGGATCATGGGAGTAGGGAGTCACTCCCTATTTATTATATATACCTAGGCTTGTGATTCTTGCTGTAGCTATCCATTGCTGTGAATCTAGCATATCTTAGTGGAGATCTGTGGCGGGGGGGGGAAACTTCAAGGAAAGTTGCAAACTCTCAGGCCTGATTAGGCCGTTGATGGTAAGTATCATTGAGAAAAGTGTCTGAACAGGTTGTTAGAAAATTAGGTGAGTAACGTGTAATGATTAGGGGAAAGATATAAAACTTTAAAATGGATGTAATATGTGGAAACAATGTTATTATGTAACAGAGACAATGTATCACGCTGGTTATCAAAGCATACTATGGTTCCTTATATTAATATATCAGTCCACAAAATAATGCATGATACTATGCTATGGAGTTTTGTACTATAACTAGTTGTGTGTTATGAGAAAGTAGTTTTGTGTTATTAGAAATAAAATTATTATTGCACAAGACCCTGTTTGCCTGATGTTCCTGTACCATTAAAAGATTGCATGGCTATCCATTATTGTTGGTAGACATGACAAGCTACCTGTTGGGGAAATTTCAAAGGAAATCCTAACAAAATCTCACTATATAGAATGGAGGCATGGCACAAATCCATTAATCCCTCCCTCCAGGATACTGTAAGCTGTTAGCAGCTAGGCATGAATCCATTGATCCCTCTTGCCAAGTGTTATCTACTCTGAGTAGTGACTGAAACTGGGACCTTCTGCATGCAAAGCTTAAGCTCTCGTACTAAACTACAGCTTTCAGGAATCCAATCCAAACCTCCCCCCATTTCTTCTCTTTTTTCTCAGTTGATGCAACTTTCTGAAAGTCCTGGAAGCTCACAGGTCCTTTCAGGGCAATTTTCTTTTCTTTAAAACTTCATATTTAAATAATGTGTACCTGGTGGGGAACACCCTGACCTGTGCAAAAACCACTGCCTTATTTATCTCATTTCTGTTCCAAACTGATAAGCACTCAACCAACCAAGTCTGCTATTACAGAGAATTGCATCTGTGTGTGAACCACCCACAATTCTTTAGTCTGCAGTGACATGAGGGTGGCTCTGGACATTACAGGAAACATTCAAAAGAGGTAAGTTAGATATCCATACGATTTCCAGTGCTTCTAATGTAATTTGTTTATCTTTCCCATGGGGAGATTTGTTATCTAGACATGCATCTGGGGAGATGTACAAGTTGCTCTTTTGAATTTTACACCAGAGCTATGTCACTGTTATATATGCATCCTCTTTCTGTGCAAGTTCAGTAGTGTCCAGATTTAAGCTACCTCTCTCTGTACTGTGGAAAATTCCTTAATTTTGGTAAATGATTTCTTTCATAGTTTTCAACTGTTTCCAAAATATACAATGTAATAAAGCACCATGGCTTTATTGTATTCCCAAAGATCACGAGTTCTCTTTAAAAGCATTCCTGGGCAGTGCTATTTTCTTGACATGATTTCAAATGGATTTTGCAGCTCCTGAGGGGAGCCAGATAGCATCACAGTCTCTAGCCTATGCTGCAACGGGGCAGCCAAATAAACAGCAGACAGACACTTTCCCCCACAGAGAAGCTCCACCAGTGTCTGCACTAGGGGACAGAATCCAGTGTGGAGTCCTAGCATGTTTCTCTCACGTTTTGAATGAGATTATATGGCTGCAATCCTATACAGAGTTACCTGGGGTAAAATTGTTGGAAGCAATGGGACTTGTAGAGATATACAGAGTAGAGATGTCTAGGATTGCACTACAAGTGTCTCATCTACTTCATGTTTTCACATGATGTTTGAGGAAAATATTTTTGGTCCATCAAAGCTTTTAAACGTTTTTTTAAAAAAAAATACTTATGATAGTACTGTATTTTTAAAGGAAACAACCATTTTAAATTCAAATTATAATCCCTGCCTAATGATAGTATCATTCCCTCTTATGTGGGGGAGTGTTTGTTCTACCCCATCTCCTTTTAAAAAAAGACTTGGGTGGTGTATTCCCGATGAGAAGGGGGAGGTCACATGGGGCTGCTGGCCAATCAAGTAGAATGGGGAACAGGCTTAAAAGCCAGCTCCACCCCCAATTCTCCCTCTTCGCTTGTTTGCTGCGCCCACGCTCCCACCCCTTTCAGTATGAGCTTGTCTAGTCATTATTTAGGGGCTGAGTAGAAATTGGGGGAGATCCTTGTTTTGATCCCTCTTATTTTTCCATACTGCGGGGTTTCATTCAATTGGCTGTAATGAGGGTGTGGTTGCTTGCTGTTGGTGTGGTGTCTTGGCAGGTGACAAGGCTGGGGGTAAACATTTAGGTGTACTGAGGCATTTGGGGTTTAAGGGCACCCTCTAGGAATCACCTGGTGCTTGATGCTTGGGTTAGACTTGGGGGTGCCCCTTGTGGCCTGGCTTGCACATTTGGATGAATGCCAGTACAATGGGGCCCAGATGAGTGGGTTGGGTGCACACCAAAGGCTTGCCTAGCAAGGAAAGAGGTTTTCCTCCTCATTCTAGGCTCAGGAGCCACAGCCTATGGCTGGTTACATGCCCAGGAGGCTGGGGGTGGAGTCTTCCCCACCAGACTTAGTCAAACTTCACCTGCCTGCATGGTTTGAATTCGGTTAATTTAGTTCTAACTTGTAACTTGCATATTTTTGTATGCACTTTCCCCTTATATAATGGATTTTTGTATGTTATTTCCACTACATGAATTTCTATAAACACTTTACCTCTGTATATGTATTTTTGTACTGGAGAGCTATGTTTTGCAAAGTGCAAATAGGTAGGTTCACCTTTAAATGCGAACTGAATCAGATTTCTTCCTAATCCCTATCTTCTTGCTCCCATGAACAGGCACAGTCTTTCCAAGATCATCACCTTCAGAGAAACTGCAACTTTCTGGTTTTCCTCCTATACCTCAGGTCTCACCCCCACTACAGAATGATGGGAGTGGCATAATTTGATGCACGTAAACCTGGAACATGCATAATGCATAATGCAGATCAGTGTAACATCACTACAGAGATATAGTCACATTTCAGATAGCTTGTGAAATATTTTTAGCAGCTAACCTTTAACTTGTTTTAAGGTTACCTTCAGATCACAGCAGATATATGTTTCTTTGCTCCAGTATCTTCCAAATGGGCAGCATGAACAGCATTTTGTTGTAAGTTACAGAAACTATATGATTTGTGTTTAATGCATTGGATGAGTTTTAGATTTTATTGACTATGTTTTTATCCTTTTTAAATTTAAGTCTCTTTAATCACTTTGGTGAGAAAAACATCTAACAAATATAATTAATAGTAGTAGTAAGAACATAACATAAGAAGAGCCTGCTAGTAGCTATTGACAGCATTTTCCTCCATGAATTTGTCTAATCCTCTTTTAAAGCCATTCAAGTTGGTGGCCATCACTGCCTTTTGTAGCAGTGAATTCGATGGTTTAACTATGTGCTGTGTGAATACTTTCTTTTGTCTGTCCTGAATCTTCCAACATTCAGCTTCATTGGATGTCCATGAGTTCTAGTGGTGTGCGAGATGAAGGAAAGCTTTTCTCTATCCATTTTCTCCATGGCATGCATAATTTTCTACACTTCTATCATGTTGCCGTTGGGTACCTTGTGCACTGCTGCCACTGCTACCGCTGGGCACCTCATGCAACTCTCGTGCTGCCGCCACTACCAGACACTACAAGCGAGCAGCTGCACCATTGCTAGGGATGGGTGAGAATTTCAGTTCAGTACATTTCAAGCAGAATTTATGTAGTCCACAATTTCTGAAACAATATGTGAACCAAACCACAGCCATCCTTCAAAATTTGCATTTATTAGAATTTTGGGATGCAGTTCGCCAACTAAACAATATTTACAAAAATGCATATATTTGAAGAAAGGGTGCATAAAAATGAACATGAGTGAAAATTACATGCAAAAAGGCATTAAATGATGAGAAACAGCTTGCAATGTCAAAACTGCCTACAAAAATGTGTTTATTTGGAGAAATTCGCACTGAAATTGTGGAGAATTTTCATGAGGATTTAAAAAACAATTCGCAGATTGCTGTAGAAATGTAGAGAACTCAACTTAACATTGGAAAAATGAGAAACTGAGAGAACCGAAACAGACAGATCTTTCCATCCCTAGCCATCGCCCACTGCTGCCCTGCCTCACAGTATCACTCTACACGTGTAGCGCGACACTTATGAAAATATTATATAGGAAGGAACTAAAAAGGCCCAAATGCTGCAACCTTTCCTCATACGGGAGGTGCTCTGTCACCTTGATCATTTTGATTGCCCTTTTCTAATAATTTGAAGAACAATTCTAATGAATGTGAAACAAGAGAGCAGGGAGCAAGAAAAGGCATAGTTTCAAGTCATTGTATTATCTTTTTATGGAAAAAAAACCCCTCACAATATGTTAAAACTTTGTCCTCATTCTCATGAAAACTGCAGGATTTATTTATGAGATGACTGCATGGCAGTAATGAAACCTTGTATAAATGTCACTGTTGTAATCCATAAAAGTGGACATTTAGAATAAAGGATTAGCAGCCTCCTAATAAAATAGAGAAATGAAATATGAAACCAGAATGTGTATCTTATTTAATGATTACTTGAGCTGTTCAATAATGCATATGCTCAAGTTCATTTTCTCACTATTATATGGTACCTTGGGGTACTCAGTTCCATACATGAGAATATTTCTTATTTGTTAGGTTTCAAACTCGGCACCCCATACAAAAAAAATATGCCATAAATTGGACACTTACCAAAAATAGTTTCTTGGGGCTATTTTACTGAAAGTTCTTAACAACTTTCCATCTAGAAGTGAAAAATGTATTCCACAAATGACAAAAATCAGACAATTTGGTTAAAATAAAAATGGTTTCTGGGGTGGATCTAGTGCTACCACTAAATACATTCAGATAGTGATGGCACTGTGGGTACCTTGATATTCCTCCATTCTGTCAGCTGTTTACAGGTAAGGGGATACATGGTAAAATGCCTTGTACCCACATATATTTTCCCTCTCCCCTGCAATCCTTCCCCCCCAAAAAAGAATATGCTCTGGAGGGTTGTGGGACCCTCCAGAACAGATTTGGGGAGATCAGAAGGGGTGGAGAGGAAGGGGACATCCCACTGCATCAGCAGAAATCCTCTTGTGCAATGTTGGGTATCACCCATTGTTGTGAATACATTCTGTTTTGCACTCATACTATGCCCAGAAGCTAATCCAAACAATCGTTTTTAGAGGGCCAAAAAAGACATGGTGTTATATGTGAATGCATTCAATTTTTTTTTCTTTTAACCATAGCAGCTGTGTGAAGAACATAGCAGCTTGTGGGGAACCATGTTTAATCTTTCCCCAATGACCCCCTAAAAGCCATTATTAGCTTCTGGAAAGAAGTTTCCCGTGGATTCATTGAATTCAGACCAGAGAAGAATGGATACCTGTTGACAGCACCTAGTGTCCTAGGACATTTGTCAAGGCAGAGGACACCTCAGCAGGTCCCACTTGATCCTCCAGTGACATTGTTTCTGCAGCCACAAGTAATCAAAACATTACCATCAAAAAATGCAAACAACATAATTTAATTTTTGTGGGTTGTATTCAGTGTAGCACTAAAGTGAATGTTCTGTCAGCACAGGGATTTATTATTATTATTAAGGGAAGAATTAAGGGATAACCAGCAAAGAAAACAGTATGAATTTCTCAAAATGTAAACTTGTTTTCTGGATGCTGAAGCTGTAGGCTGACCAATAACTCTTCCCATGGTAAAATGAAAAGGAAAAAGAAAGGGAAGATTGTACTAAGGGAATATTTATTTATGATTATGTGTTACAATTTTTTAAATTGTGTTTTTAAATTGTTTTTTGTGTTTTAAAATTTGTATATTTGTTTTTAATGTTTTTAATTGCTGTAAACCGCCCAGAGAGCTTCGGCTGTAGGGCGGTATATAAATATAATAAATAAGTAAATAAATAAATAATATTTATTAGTTGCTGTTTTTTTCCAAAACGGAACTAAAAGCGACTTACAAAAAACCACTGTACTCAAAGTGGCTTACAACAAAAGCAAACAATTACAAAAATAATTTCATAATAAAAAAAATACAACAGCAGGAATAAAACAACAAATGTCACAGCAACACAAAAACCATTTCAATACTCATCATCATCATCATCATAATTTATTTGCAGGGCCATTGGCCAACACAAAATAAAACAGATACAACTAAATTGCCTATAGTATTAAAACAATTTCTAAAAAAAACCACAATCTAAAACAGTACCATAGCTGATACATATTTACGAGCCATCTACTTTGTGTGACATTCTGTAGCAAAATCGACTTGTAATTTCCGAGCTGCTATCACATACAAAGATACTTTATGAGTCACCTCCGAGTATAAGTCAGACATTAGGAAAATTATTTTTTCATCATCTGTGCACAACGTATGAATGTCTAACCATTTCTTAAGGAATTTAATTCTAAGATTCTTATAAATTGGACAGTAAAACAGAATATGTGGGAGATCCTCCTCCGTATGGGATCCACAAATACATTTCCTTTGATTCTTTGGGATACCAGAAATGCGTCCCTCTCTATCAGCATTAGGCAAGGGAAAAAAACATAGAGCTGTAAATGCCTGTCTAAGAGTGACAGGTAGGGGCTGTAAAAGATATGTGGAACATAGATGGTCAAATTTAAACCTCCCATACCAGGGAGCCACCTTAGAATTAATTAAGGATAGTCTATCTAGATACTTAGAATGTTGGAAGACAACCTCGCGGAGCCTTTTATTATTTGATATTAAAGCAAATTCCTGTGGGGATAGATGGTATCTGTGAAGTAGTTTCAATACTATAACTATAACATTACAATCTTAAACAACTCACCTTACACCATGTGGCAATATGGCAAAAATAAAAGAAAATTAAGACAGTTTCAGTTTGGCTCCTAGAAACATCCCACCCATGATGTTACTCGCAGTCTCATTCCTTTTAGCATCAAAAAGTCCTCTCTCCAAAGCAGGGGCCTCCCGAGAGGGAGCCCTTCTCCTTGTTCCGGCTCAACAGGAAGTTTGGGAGGCGCTTTTTAGTCTCCACCAGCCACCCACCATAGCTCTTCCCTGCGGACCCGATCTCAAGCAGCGGCGTTGAGATGACCAAAGACGCCGATGCATCTCTGGGAAAGTCCTGCTCTTGAGTCTGCTGAGGGAAGAAGCTCTTCGGTGGCTCTGGGGCAATAGGCGACAAGTGCAAGTGTGGGGAGCAGATTGAGGACTGTTGTTGTTGTTTCCTTTCATGTGTTGGGATGGCGTTTTTGTGGGTTGGTTTCTCTCACATCCCCCTTCTCTGTGAGGAAAAAGCCCCTCAGAAAATGGAACCTCGGCTGAGGCAGCCAGAGCCAGGTTGGCCTTCAGGCGCCCTTCAGCCAGCTCCTTTCCTGGAACAAGGCCACTGCAACAACCAGCAGGAGGCGGCGGCTGCTCAGCCTATTTATCCTTGAGCAACCTATTTATCCTTGTGCTATCCTTCCCTGTCTGTTCTGAGGGTTCCCTCAATGCTCTAGAACAGATTTGGAGATGATGTAGGACACACACAGGGGGAGGACAGGGGGCAAAACCCCATTGATTTAGTCAAATATTACCCTGTGTCAAGGGAAAACAGGACAGAAAAGAGGAAAAGCTCCTCATTGATGGCTGGTAACTTGCTAACTTTTTCTCATACCTGACAGAGCTTGGAAGAATACACCCTGTTTTCCACAAGGTGATAAATACATCATTAAACATGAATTGTTCCTGACACTGTTGAGTGTAATATATTTTTTAAAAATCAGGTATTACATGAGATTCCCATGGCCAACTGTTGGAGACAGAACTGGATGACCATACTGTATGCTTTGCCTTCCATATGCAGCAATGAGAGAGTCTAAATTGCCTCATGGGTCTGCACTCCAGATCAATAGACATTGTCTGTTCTTATCTAATGCTTGTGGTAGATGTCCTTGGCAGCTAAGAAACATACAGTGAAGCATCCAGTGGAAAATAAATGTCAGAATATCAAACACTGAGGGTTTCTTTGGGTCTTTTATTCATCTGTTTCTGCAAAACAAAAAGATAAAAACAAAACCAGGAATTTTATACCTCTCTTTTTAGAAGACAGATTTATTCCCTTCTCATGTTACCATGGAAATGGACTGCCTTCAAGTCGATCCCAACTTATGGTGACCCTGTGAATAGGGTTTTCATGGTAAGCGGTATGCAGAGGTGGTTTACTGTTGCCTTCCTCTGAGGTTGAGAGGCAGTGACTGGCCCAAGGTCATCCAGTGAACTTCATAGCTGTGTGGGGATTCGAACCCTGGTCTCCCAGGTCGTAGTCCAACACTCTAACCACTTCACCACACTGGCTCTCCATGTTACCATAGATAACCAAAAACCTTTATAAAGTAGGCAACTTATAAGAAAGGTTCTATAGTCTTTCTTTTGCTGTCTGCTTTGTCTTAATAAGTCATCACCTGCAACTTGTGAAACCAATTACACAACTGGAAAATAGCAGCTAGAGTAAGGATAATAGCAATCCTGAATTCTATTCATTATCTTGCTTTCAGAATTCATTATTCTTTATGTAAGAACCTTCTCTGGATATTTTTTATCACATCACTTCTGTTGGCTTTCTCAAAACGTGTTCCTGATCACCCCTACAATTTCGAATCTGCTGTTTCTAACTAACATGATGTCTAGACCTTACATCATGGATAGCAAACCTGAAGCCCTCAGATGTTGTTGGACTCCAATCTCAATTAGCCCCAGCCAGCATGACCAATAGCGGGTCACAGGTTTCCTTTTCCAGCTGTACACAATAATTCAAACTGCAAATATATTATTCACTAATAGGCAAAAAACCTTGGCGTATAAGAATGTACCTATAGCCCACAGATATTTCTATCAAACTTTTAAAAGCAGGGGAATTGGGCAGCAATAGTGAATGCACTAGGGGAGCAGGAGACCTAACCTTCTCTCTGAGATGTTGGACTGCCCTGCAAATTTGTCAGAATGCAAACACAATTTGGGTTGGTCTTTCACAGTCCAATCCACTTCCTGTGTCGCTTGGAAGAATTTGGTAACATGTGCCTACTATAGCCATTATTTATTTATTTATTTATTTATTTATTAAACTTATATACCGTCCGACTAGCAATAGCTCTCTGGGCGGTGAACATCAAAAAAATACAATAAAATTACACAATCTAATAGAACAAAGTATATAAAAACTGTACAATCTAAAATCAGATACAACAATTTAAAATTAAGTCGACTTAAATTAAAATGCCTCAGAGAAGAGGAAGGTTTTAACTTGGCGCCGAAAAGATGATAATGTCGGCGCCAAGCACACCTCCTCGGGGAGACTATTCCATAGTTCGGGGGCCACCACTGAGAAGGCCCTAGATCTTGTCACCACTCTCCGGGCCTCCCTATGGGTCGGGACCCGGAAGAGGGCCTTCATAGTAGACCGTAGTGTACGGGCCGGTGCATATCGGGAGAGGCGTTCCGACAGGTATCGTGGTCCCGTGCCGTATAAGGCTTTATAGGTTAGTACCAACACTTTGAATCTGGCCCGGAAGCATATTGGAAGCCAGTGCAGGCGAGCCAGAACAGGTGTTATGTGCTCGGACCGCTTGGTTCTTGTTAGCAGTCTGGCCGCCGCATTTTGCACTAGCTGTAGCTTCCGAACTGTCTTCAAAGGTAGCCCTACGTAAAGCACGTTGCAGTAGTCCAGACACGAGGTTACCAGAGCATGTACCACTGATGTGAGGTCCTCCTTACTCATATAGGGACGTAGCTGGGCTACCAACCGAAGTTGGAAGAACGCATTCCGGGCCACCGAGGCTACTTGAGCCTCAAGTGAGAGGGAAGAGTCTAAAATGACTCCCAGACTACGAACCTGCTCCTTTAGGGGGAGTGTAACCCCATCCAGGACAGGGTATATATCCACCATCCAATCAGAGAAACCATCCACCAACAGCATCTCAGTCTTATCAGGATTGAGTCTCAGTTTGTTAGTTCTCATCCAGTCCATTGTCGCATCCAGGCAACGGTTCAGCACATTGACCGCCTCACCTGAGGAAGATGAAAAGGAGAAGTAGAGCTGTGTGTCATCAGCGTACTGATGACAACGCACTCCAAAGCTCCTGATGACTGTGCCCAACGGCTTCATATAGATGTTAAAAAGCATGGGAGACAAAACCGAACCCTGCGGGACCCCACATTGGAGAGCCCACAGTGTCGAGCAGTGTTCCCCAAGCACTATCTTCTGGAGACGCCCCGCTAAGTAGGAGCGGAACCACTGCCAAGCAGTACCTCCAACTCCCAACTCCACAAGCCTCTCCAGAAGGATACCATGGTCGATGGTATCGAAAGCCGCTGAGAGGTCAAGGAGAATCAACAGAGTTACACTCCCTCTGTCTCTCTCCCGACATAGGTCATCAAACAGGGCGACCAAGGCTGTCTCAGTGCCAAAACCGGGCCTGAAACCCGATTGAAATGGATCTAGATAATTGGTCTCATCCAATAGCGCCTGGAGCTGGTCAGCAACCACTCGTTCCAAGATCTTGCCCAGGAATGGAACATTCGCCACTGGTCTATAGCTGTTGAAATCCTCAGGGTCCAAGGAAGGTTTTTTCAGAAGTAGTCTCACTGCCGCCTCTTTCAGACAGCCAGGGACCACTCCCTCTCGCAAAGAGGCATTAATCACTTCCTTGGCCCAACCAGCTGTTCCCTCCCTGCTAGTTTTTATTAGCCAAGAGGGGCAAGGATCCAGTACCAAAGTGGTTGCACGTACCTGTCCAAGCACCTGGTCCACGTCCTCGAACTGAACCAACTGAAACTCATCCAACAAAACATGACAAGACTGTGTTCCGGACACCTCATTAGGATTAACTGCTATTAAATGGGAGTCTAGGTCCCGGCGAATGCAAAGGGTCTTATGCTGGAAGTGCTCAGCAAACTCATTACAGCGGGCCACCGATGTATCTGCCGTGTCCTGTAGGCCTGGATGGAGTAGACCACGAACCACTCTAAAAAGCTCCACTGGGCGGGAGAGAGATGACTGAATAGTGGCAGCGAAATGTTGTTTTTTCACCGCCCTCCTCGCTCCTACATACAGCTTGGTAGAAGCACGAACCAGCTCATAATTGCATTTGTCGGGAGTTCGTCTCCATCTCCGCTGAAGCCGCCTCCTGTCTTGTTTCATCGCTCTCAGCTCTGGAGTATACCAAGGAGCTGTATGAGCTCTACATAGGAGAGGGTGTGCAGGAGCGATCGTGTCCACTGCCCGGGTCATCTCTGCATTCCACAGATTAGCCAGGGCTTCGACAGGAGCGCCAGTCCTATCAGCCAGAAAACCCCCCAGAGCCCTTTGAAAACCTTCAGGATTCATTAGTCTCTGGGGGTGGACCAATTTAATAGGTCCCCCACCCTTGCAGAGGGAAAAGGCCACTGAAAGTCTAAACTTCAGCAAGCAGTGATCTGTCCATGACAATGGGAGAGATGTAAAACTCCCCACATCCAGATTACTATCCCCATGTCCAGTAGCAAAAATAAGGTCAAGAGTAGGCCCCGATGTATGTGTTGGGCCACTAACATATTGAGACAGCCCCATGGTTGTCATGGCGGCCATGAAGTCCTGAGCTGCCCCAGACAAAGTAGCCTCGGCATGAATGTTGACATCCCCCAGTACTAGTAGTCTGGGGGATCTCAACAATACCTCCGAGACCACTTCCGTCAGGTCAGTTAGGGAAGCCATTGGGCAGCAAGGTGGTCAGTACACCAAAAGGATTCCCAGTCTGTCCCTCTGGCCCAGCACAAGGTGCAAACACTCCAGACCAGTAACTGCATGGACATGGTGCTTGGTGAGTGAGATGGAACTCTTATAGACCACAGCAACCCCGCCTCCCCGACCCTCAGATCTACCATGATGCTGGACCAGATATCCCGGTGGGCAGAGCTGGGAGAGACTAACTCCTCCCTGTTCGCCCACCCAGGTCTCGGTTATGCATGCCAGATCAGCTGCCTCGTCCATAATCAAATCATGGACGAGGGAGGTTTTATTATGTACCGATCTGGCATTAAAAAGCAGCAACTGGAGATCTGAGGGTTGGCTGAGAGGACAACCAACAACCCTGCGGGTATGAGAAGGACCGGACCATGCTGGCTATAGTATACAGCCACTTTCATGGCCGTATAATTTCCTGTGATGCAAATGGACAAAGGAGGTTTGAAATACAGACAATATTTCCCAAGGTCTTTATATGCATTATCTGTGTTTTATACAGTAGTATTTCCAATCCTTACCCTTGATCCTGACTCAGGACTTGTTAGAAAGAACACTGAAGCCTATGCAGGTCTCCTAAGAGACTACTAAGAGATAAACCTGCTAAAAGCCAGGTGCCAACTTGATCCAGGGAGGTCAAAGGAAAAGTATGAACAGTTCTTCCTAGGCTGATTCTTCCTGATGGTCTGCATTAGCCCTTTTATCCTGAATTAATATATTTTGTTCACTTACTTTTTAAGGAGCATACACATCACGTTGTTGTCAGCCATTGGTTGCCAGTGTTTTCTGAGTTATTCTCCCATGTTGCTGTTTTTTCAGACCTGATTTGTAATGATTTGTTGTGTGTGTAATAAAATGCAACTGCAGCACCAGCTTATCCAGACTTAAGGCTTGGAAGGGCTCCTGTGCCTTTAATTTGAAAGTTTCTTGCACATTTTATGGTTTTATGTTGATTGTAGCTAAGGGCTTAGTGATGAATTGTCCCTTGAATAGGGATGGAAAGATCTGTCAATTTCAGTTCTCTCGGATTCTCACTTTTCTAATGTTAAATTCAGTTCTCTACATTTCTGCAGCAATCTGTGATTTTTTTGAAAAAAAAAATTCACATGAAAATTCCCCACCATTTTAGTGTGAATTTCTGCAAATAAACACATTTTTATAGGCAGTTTTGACAAAGGTACACATTTTTGCAAACCATTTCTCATCACATCATGCCTTTTTACACATTATTTCCACTCATATATTCATTTTATGCACACTTTCTCCTAAGATATGCATTTTTATAATTATTGTTTAGTTGGTGAACTGTACCCCAAAATTCTAATAAATGCGAATTTTGAACGATGGGTGTCTTTCGGTTCTCATATTGTTTCGGAAAGCTGCAGAATATCATTTGGCCCCCTCATTATCATTTGAACAACATTGCCAGAGAACCAGATTATAAAATATTTATAATAAATTAGAATACCATATGATATCATACTATACAACTATGATTCACAGCAGTGATGCTTTGTTCAAGGAGATATTTGAAAGATCATTTTACAGATTAAGAATGATAGAACGGACCCTCCCTCTTGAAGGATAAGTGACCATGTAATCATCTCAAAGAGTGCAAGAGGGAGAGTTTCATATTCTACTTTTTAAAACTAGGCTTAAAACAAGATCATTAGGAATAAAATTTATATACTTGGAAGCAGAGCTTGGAAAAGTTACTTTTTTGAACTACAACTCCCATCAGCCCAATCCAGTGGTCATGCTGGCTGGAGCTGATGGGAGTTGTAGTTCAAAAAAGTAAATTTCCAAGCTCTGCTTGGAAGTAGGGATGGAAGAATCTGTCAATTTCGATTTACTCAGTTTCTCATTTTTCCAATATTAAATTCTTCTTCATATTTTTGCAATTTGCAGATTTTTAAAAAAATCATGCAAATTCTTCAGCATTTTAGTGCAGATTTCTTTTGACACACGTTTTTGTATCCAGTTTTGACTAAAGTACACATTTTTGCAAGTGATTCCTCCTCACATAATGCATTTTGTATGTTATTTTCATAATATATTCATTTTTATGCACACTTTCCCCTAATATATACATTTTTGTAAACATTCTTTGTTGGGAGAACTGCATGCCAAAATTCAGATATGTGTGGTCTGTGTTTCAGTTCTCATGCTGCTTCAGAAAGTGCAATAGATTCAGCTTTAAATGCTCACTGAAGTGAGTTTCTCCCCCTTCCCTACTTTCAAGACTCTACAACACAGCTATTCTTTTGTATATGTGGCTTGACTCTTCCTTACTTTTCATACAGTAAGCCCACTACAGATGCTAGATAGGTCCCACAGACTCAGGCTCAGGAATGAAATGTGGGGGCTCATAAAGTCTGACCCAAAATGAAAGGTGAGCTCAACAAGCCCTGTAATTCTTCTCCAGGTTGTTTTTTCTAAAGAAAAAAAGAAGAAAACAGAGAAGAATTCCTGACTACACCTGGCTGTCCCTTTTCAACACATGTCCCCTTCTCCTTCTTTTCTGTAAAGCTAGGCAGTGGGGATAGCAGTAGCAAAGATGAATGGTGAAAAGAGAGGGCTTTTTTCCTCTCTGTTGCCATCATGCTTTGCACATGAGACATGGGAGGTATCGTTCTTATAAGGGCTCTTGAAACTGCAGGCTCCCTTGAGAGAACTGCATCATAGTACACACACCCCAGGCATGCTGTTACCCAGCATGATAGGATGGTGCAAAAGGAAGACAAACCCTACCTCCTCTCTTCTCCCCATGACTCTCCTCTAATGATCTCACTGTCACCCAACTAGATGTAAGTGGAAGGGAAGAGGAATATGTTTGGGGAATGACAGGAGATGGCTTTTTATGGATCAAGGAGTGTGATGGAGACTGGCACTTCCAAGCCCCTCAAAACAAACAAACCCGGAAACATCTCAAATAATTTCTGAGTTGCAAGATTAATCCAAGGCAAAGTTAAGAGGGCCTTTTCATTGTTTTTATCCTGTCTGTGGAATTCCCTGACCAGAGGGATTAGCTTCATACTTTTCTGATGGTCTTTCAAGGCATTGTGAAAACCTCCCTTTTTAAGAACTGATCTTTGTCAGTGATTTTAGTTGATGGGTTTTTATTGCAGTTCTTAGTGTGTTGTCTTTCTTTTTGTTTTGTTCTTTTAAGGCATGATGCTTTAGTGTTTTGTTGTATCTTCATTGCTTTTTTATTGTACTGATATATCTATTTCTTTGTTAGCCATCTTGAGCTTTTTGTAATGTTGAGATACAAATGCTTTAAATAAATAAACCAGCTTTAGAGAGCGCATCCATCTCTAAAATCCACCAAAATGTAATAAGATCTAGTATATACTGTATCAGGGAAATCCAATTTTTATTGGGTGTCCTTTACACAATAAATACCATATTTCACCACATGAGGGCACATATCAGATTTCAACACGAATATTGAGAGAAATTGCCCAGCAGGGACTTGAATACATCATAAATTTGAAAAAAATATGTATCTGGGGTTAGGAGCTACCTATAAACTAGACTAACTATTGTTCCTTCTCCCATAGGTTTCAGCATCCCATCCATCAACGATAGCTAATACTTTTATGAAAGCCAGATGAAAAAGTGGAGAGGGCTCCTGTACGTTTAATAGCTGTATAGAAGTGGGAACTTCAGCCAGTGTACCTTATCATGAAATTCGCTCTTCTTATTCAAACATTAAAGGTGCAGGAGTCCTCTCCTCTTTAGTATCTGGCCACCCTAAATAGATGATAGCTTCCTGGAATGTTTGCTTAAACTTTTAGAAAGTGATTTATCTCTAACCTCATTCAGGAGACAATAACTGTCCATATTTGACTTCTTAGCTTGTAAACTAAGTAGTATCTGAAGCTGTTGTATTGTTGATTTGTTAATATATTTAAAAAAAGAGTTTTAAGATTGTTAACTGGATAGGTCAAGTCATTGCCTCGGAGCAAATCTATTTCCACAAGAAAAATAATTTAATTAGCCTTTCTTTAATTGGCATGCAAACTTCACAATTATCCTTGGAGGAAATTAAGAATGAATAAACATATCTTGATAAAATAAAGCCAAAGCCCCCAAATCACTTACTGTATTATGGTATCAGCAATGTCAACTGAGTTAGTTTGGAGTAATTGATTTGAAAATTGTAATTGAATAGTTCCCCATAGAGGGACAACTGCTCCAGAACTCTGCATATTTGGCTCCTGTGGAGTTGCCTTGTTGCGATCTCCTTCCCTTTGCCATGAACAAAATCAAAACCAAATCCTTGCAGAACCAAGCTGTGATGAAGTAGCTTTCCACTGTAGGATGTAGCCAACTTGCAGATAATACATATGCACACACATTTCAAGGTTGTAGTACACATTTATCTTTTATAGGAAATGAGCAGGGCTGCTCATCCCACTTTGCATGAGACAGAGTTGCAAAAAGGAAAAACAAATGTAGCAATTCCTTTACACAAACGACAGCTCTCTGGCACAGGAATTTGTCTGTTTTGCTGGTGTCATGGAAGCTTTATACACCAGTCAGGCAACTAGATAACATGCTTATTCATTCTCTTAAACATGAATAGAACAGCAACAGGAAACTCCTAACTCCACCCAGAAGGAACAGCTGATGGGAAGGAGCAGAAGTGTGCGCCTGGCTTCCTGGCAACAGTGTCACTGCCATGTAAGAAGGGATGAAGTGGTGGGGAGATGCACCGGCAGAGCCAATCCAATGCTTCCACAAGCTCCCTACAACCTCACCCTTCTCCCTCTCAGTAAGGAGCCGTGACATCACTGTTGGAAGATGAGGTGTGTGCTGCCACCCCTCCTCACCAGCCAGCCCTGCCACCCAGATACAGCAAGGTCCAGTGTCACCTAGTGACTAAACCTTATAATGATAGGTAGCATTTTTTTGAGTCACAGACATCTCTGTAGCTTAACTGTGCTCTATTTTATTATTTATTTATTAAATGTATTCATCATTTTTCTTCACCAAAGTGAACCCAAAGTGACTTAACAATCTCCAGCAGGAGTTCATCTGCAACATGCAAGTCAAATAAGTCTAGTTTAGAAAGTAGTTTCTTTTCTTGCACCTCAATTCTCACAGCACCTCCAGACATAGCATAGTTCACCATGGGATCATTAAATGTTTTATTACCATCATCGTTAATAGTCCCAGGTATTTAATCATGCACAACGTTTTTTATTCATTCAAACATTTCATGTGAATCTGTTTGAAAGTTGGGGCATGGGGTATTATGTTCAGCATCTCCCTTCCCCAAAGAGGGTTTCTCCTCTTTCCATTCAGGATGGTACACCCGCAGAACTATGCAGATCTCTGCTGCCTCATTAGTTTCCAGCAAAAGAAAGCATGCAAAAGGGTATCTTCAGTCTTGCCCACCTCAGCAGAGAGCCAAGTCTGCAACAATTAGCACTTGAGACCTGCTTTCATATAAACAACATTAGGGAGCATATCAGCAGAATGCAAAGCAGAAATAATTTCACTCACGACTGCACACTTTTTGGTGGACTCATTTAGCAAGATGTCTCCCAGTGGAGGAAACAGTAATCCAGCCTAGAGGTTATCAGTGCGTGGACAACAGTGGTCAGGCTATCCCAGTCCAGAAACGGCCGCAGCTGTCTCACCAACCAAAGCTGGTAAAAGGCGCTCCTACCCACTGAGGTCACCTGGTCCTCTAGCAATAAAGATGGATCCAGGAGCACCCCCAGACTACGGACTTTCTCTTTCAGAGGAAGTACGACCCCATCCAAAGCAAGCAACTGACCAATTATCTGAACTCATGAACCACCAACCCACAGTGCCTCCATCTTGCTAGGATTCAGACTCAGTTTATTGGCCCTCATCCAGCCCACCACCGAGTCCAGGCAGCAGTCCAGGGCTTGCAAGGCCTCTCCCGATTCAGATGTTACGGAGAACCCATCTCACCAAGTCGGCCCAGAAGGATACCATAATGGTATCAAAAGCAGCTGAGAGATCAAGTAAGAATAACAGGGTCGCACTCCCTCTGTCCTTCTCCCGATAAAGGTCATCCATCAGGGTGACCAAGGCCAATTCAGTCCCATAACCAGGCCTGAACCCAGACTGGGATGGGTCAAGATAATCTGTTGCATCCAAGAGTACTTGCAGTTGCTGCTCCACAACCCTCACAATCACCTTCCCTAAGAAGGGGGTATTTGCAACCGGTTGGTAGTTATCACAAACCAATGGGTCCAGGGTGGGCTTTCTCAGGAGTGGTCATATCATCGCCTCTTTCAAGGTGGCTGGAACCACTCCCGCAATGATGCGTTGACCACACCCTGGATCCACTCGGTCAGACCCCCTCGGCAAGCTTTAATAAGCCAAGAAGGGCAAGGGTCAAGAGGACACGTTGCTGGCCACATCATCGCAAGCATCTTGTCCACGTCATCAGGCCGCATCAACTGAAACCATTCCCAAGAAGTTGCAGCAGATGTTGCACTGGACACCTCATTGGGGACTACAGTAGATGTGGATGGGGCATCAAGACTGCTAAGGAGACGAGCAATTTTACCCTCGAAGTGCCTTGCAAACAATTCACAGTGGGCCTCTGAAGGGTCTAAGACTCCATTTCCTGGAGTTGATGTCAATAGACCCCTGACAATACAGAAAAGCTCCACTGGACGGCTACTTGAGGATGCGATGGAGGCAGAGAAGTGGGCATTCTTCACCGCCCTCACTGCCACACAGTAGGCACGGTTATGATGTTTTACTCGTGCCCGATCAGCCTCACAGCATGTCTTTCGCCACTTGCACTCTAGCCATCGTCCAGCCTGTTTCATTGCTCTTAGTTCACTGGTGTACCAAGGTGCAAGCCATGCTCCATAATGCCGGAGAGGGCGCTTGGGAGCAACCGTGTCGATAGCCTGATGCGCCTCGCTGTTCCACAGCGTGACAACGGCTTCAACAGGGTCACCTGCTCTATCTACTGGGAACTACTGGTTGACCTGTAGCCCCGCAGATGTTGGCCTCCAACATCCATCAGCCCCAGTCAGCATGGTCAATTGTCAGGAATGGTGGTCTTTGATACCTGAGACATATATTTTTAGGGCCCACTGATTTTGTGATTTTATGCTGTTTTGAATGGTTTTTAATACTGTATTTTAAAATTGTTGTAACCCACCCTGGGACCTTTGGGTGAAGGATGGGGTGATGATGATGATGCAACATGTAGAGGGGCTAAGGTAGCCAGCCCTAGTGTATAGGATTGCAGCCTTAATTGGTTGAATTTAGGTGTCATTGAACCTAATGGAGCAGCTGATTGATTTCAGCGCAAACTACCTGTTCAACTAACAGTGCAACCCCAACCATATGTGTTCAGAAGTAAGCCATACTGAATAGGGCTTATTCATTCTAGGTAAATGGGGTTAGGATTGCAACCTTAATCTAGATCTAACCCAACGTTTTCAAGCCATAACATCTTCAATTTTACGTAGTAATTTTATTTCTTCCTTTCTTCATAACCTCCTTCTTGGACTTAGTAATACATCATGCCCTGTCGGCTGAATTTTCCTTTGCAATTGCTCTGATTGGCATTAGTCTTTCAGTCAATCTTCTAAATTCTGCTATCCTGTCAACATTCAAAACAGCTTACTTGGTTTTTCTACCATCTTTTTCCTCCATTTTTAATTTCTCTGTTCCCCAAATATTTCACTTTTTTCATAGAATGCGGGGCATTTTGTTTTGGTAAGGTTCATTCTTTAGTGAGATACAATTCCCACATGGATTCTGACTGCAAGCAGATGAAGCTTGAATGACGCTGTCCCTGAGCATTGCCCAGAGCTGTTTTGAAAGTGACAAAAAGTCAGTGTAGAAATTTCAAATTAGACAGTGGCCCAATTGAAAAGCCAAGTTTTCCAGCACTTATTCTAAGAGGGGTGAAAATAAAAACAGGTGTGTGAAGTTTTTCAAAGCAGCCCTTGACAGGTTTAGCCCTAGACCACTATCCGATTTTGATGAAACGTGCGCACAACAGTGTAACCTGCATACCAGTTCAATACAGATGTCATAAGTGCAGGTTGCAATCAGCAAGCTACAAAACAAAGCTGCTAGAAACAATCAAATCACAGCAAAAAATGCCAAAAGCATTTGACATTACCACCCTAACGAAACAGACAGAGCTGTTCAAGGAAGTCCAGAGAGGCCTTTCCTGATCAACGGAAACATGGCATCATTCTCAGAATACCCAAGTAGAAGCAGTCTTCTGCCATCAAACATATAAAGCTACCTGAGCGTGTGTCACTGGCTGGCTGGATATCCACAACATTTACAAATTTGAAATTTAGTACATGCATACTGACACCCACAATAAAAAAAATCCTCCAAACATTCACCAATCTAACTACTGAGGATGTAGTAGCCACATGTGATGCAGCTACGTGATTGGCTTAGCCCATGTTGATCCATGCCCATCATACACCAATGCTAAATGGTATGATATATGCTGAAACCTTAGCTCAGCCCACGTTGAGCTTTATGGGACATCTGCACTTTGTGGCAGTATGCAGGTGTTGCACTCACATGAAGATAGATACCTAATAATACACCACATGGGTTAACACATTTCATGCTCCTATAATTCACCAGGCACTCAGAGTATGGTTTACTCATGTAGCAACATTTGGCAGGCTTACAATGTGTGGTGTGTTCTTGGCCAGCAATACTGTAATATAAAGCTTTCCCCCTTTGGGGTTTTGGGGACCAGGTTATCATAGATATGCTGGATTTGTGCAGTGGTTACAAGAAGATAAGGATTGCTAACAAGTTCAGTGCTGCTTCTGTGCAAGACAGAGATGGCAGAAGTTATGAAAAGGGTGGATGTGTGAGTTGGTCTCTCTGTGAGTGTTTAACTCAAAGAAACTTCCCTTTCATTAGTAAGTTGATCTGTTTCGTTTGCTCATAGTTATAGGAATTTCCAATACAATGCTTTCCTCTCAAAATAGGAGTGAGGAACCCATTGCTCTCCAGATGCTGTAGGACTACAGCTCTCATCATCCCTGACCATTGGCTCTGCTGACTGGAGCTGATGGGAAACGGAGTCTGGAAGGTTCCCCATTCTTGCCTTAAAAAATGAATGGCTATTCCTAAATTGTTCTAGATTGCATGCAACTTGCTTTAAGATTTATTTCTTGGATTACTGCTGAAGTGGAGTCAAGGTCTCTGATCCATCATTTTCTCTTGATTCTGTATTTCTGTAACCTTCCCTGTATTTATTTAACCCTATGTCTGTAATAACACCATCTGGAACCACCCCCTTAGTGACAAATCATCTAGCAGGTGTGAATTTCAAATCAGTTATCTATTTCTCTTTTGCCAGTGACTTTCCTCTTGCCTGAAGACTCTTGAGAAGTATTTGTCAAATATAAATGAATTTTACCTGCTAACTTTAATCTTGTATAAAACCTCAGCTAGAAGAATGCAATTTACCAGCAATCAACATATTAAGTGACTTCTAGGGGAAATTTTACGATGTCCACTCACCTGGTTATGGGAATCTTGTTAATACTGGGTAAACACAAACTGACGCATGATTGATCCCAGTCTGGATTTACAAATGGAGTCAGAAATTGGGAGATGATTGGGGTAATGGACCCAAAGCTAAACTTCTTCCCTAGCATATTACTTGAAAAAAGAAGTTCTCTTTCCCCACACACACAGCTAGACCTCTTTCATCCAACAGAATCTCCACCCATCCGTCGTCTGAAGATATGAGTTTGTTTGTGTATGTGTGCATGCATCCATGCATGTCTGTGTGTTATTCTGTTTTTTGCTTTTGGAGTTTTATTTTGTCTGGTTGTATTTTGTTATGTTTATTTTGTTGCTTTTAATTTGCATTTCTCTGTTGTACTAATTTGAGTCACACTTTTGTACACTGCTTTAAGATATTTTGATGAATAGTGATTAAGATGTATTTTAAATAAAATAAAGCTAGCTCAGTCTCTTCTGATGATAACCAGGGATCTGTTTGGTCAGTACGCTACTGTACACTACATCAACTAGATGGTCAGTGTATGAAAGGATACTCAAGAAGGGCTTTCCCACAACAAGTCCAGTATAAGAACTTTCAACAAACTGCAGGGTGATGCGGTGGAGTAATTTATGGGTTTGGCTGTGGTAAGTTTAGCATCAAATCCATCCTTGTAAAGTATAGCACTTCACTGTGAAGTGAACACTGTGGCCTTGGGCTATAGCTCACTATCTTGGCATTATGTAATTCACTTGGCATTTGTACAGACAAAATGAGTTAGGTAATGAAAAAAACCTTAAATGTACTATGGATATAAATATGGGTATTTATCTATCTATTTAGATTTTTATTAGGGCTATGCACTGGATTTGGCTCAATCCCAAATCAAATCAGGCCGATTTGGCAGAGTTAATCAGGGACTACCATGTCCCCAGATTTCATGTCCCTATGTCAAAAAACAAGAAAGCTATGGCCATTTTGGTTTTGTAATGCAAGTCAATAGGATATATATAGATATATTCCCGTCCCTCCTCTCAGAAGGAACCCATGGTGGCAGAAATTGGATTGGGGGGTAGTTTGTACACAGCCCTAATTTTAATCCCACTCTTCCTCCTAAAGGAAACCAGGGTGCCAAACAACAGAACAGCAAAGATAATACAAAGATTATTATTTTTTAAATCCTCACAGCCAAATAATGTCAAGGTTGCCCAGGAACAATACCTGTCAACCATCAAATGCCAGGGTGAACAGGAATTTTTAAAATTAAATTCCATGTAAATGTTAATAGTGAGGAAAACAGACACACTTCACCAGGGAGAGCCTTTCATAAGCAGGAACCAGTAGTGAAAAGACCCTGTTGTAGTTTGGCACAATCCAGGCAGCAATCAGCAGTGGCATCACCAACCGACCCTCCCCTGCCAATCGTAAGGCCTGAGATGGTTGGTATTGAGGAAGGCAATTGTTTACATACTTGGATTCCTTTCCTGGAGATCCTTTACACTGTATCATGATGCCAGGGATGAAAACCCAGAGCACAGAGCAGTTTAGCTCCCATTACAATGATGTCCCCAACGTTAATCCTGCACTTTTTCACATACAAAAGAATGACTGGCAGCCACTTGTATGGGAAAACGTAAATTGCTATACATCAGGATAATATTGTACCTGCCCACTGTCCATGGTAATGACTAATTTACCCTTCAACAACATTGGAGAGCCATGTATGCAGTATAAGACACATGTGTCCCAGGGTTCCCTGTGACATACAGGCCTCTAACATCCACAAGCCCCTCACCTGTCACAATGGCAGACATTTCACATATTAATAATGTAGGGGGAAATCTTGAATTTCTTTGAACTTGTTTGAGAGAGCAACAATCTATTAATTCCTTACATTTGCTTTGTGCTCAGAGCTTAGGCTGCACATTAGAAAAAGTTGCTGTTCCCTTAATAACAGTTTTCAATTGCATTAAACTATGGCTGGTAAATATTTGAGTAGATACTCATGTGATGCTGGCATACATCTAATTTAATTCATTTAAAAACTATTTCAGAAGATATTGTCCCAGTTTAAGCTATTTCATAAGTGACTGCTCTGTTTGTACTTCTTGAATATGTAATTTAGGAACCTACGAAGCTGCCTTATACTGAGTCCATCCAGCTCAGCACTGTCCACACTGAGTGGCAGTGGCTCTCCAGGGTTTTCAGGCGGGAGTCTCTCACCACCCTACCTGGAGATCCTGGAGATTGAACTTGGGACCTTCTGCATACAAGGCAGATGCTCTGCCACTGAGCTACAGCCCTTCCTTTGTTAGTTGTGCTGTTGGTTGTCCTCCCATGTCTCAGAAGCCCAACTAGCTTCAAGTAGAAGTCGGGCATTTAATGTCAGTGGCTCCATTCTGTGGAATGCTTGTCACACGTGTCTCTAGGAGCATGTGTATACACATGATTTACACATGAACCCGAAAACATACATGTGTGAGAGGTGAAACTTTTTGCACTATTCTGAAAATGTGTCTAAACAGTTATTAACCCAGAAATTCATAACCACAACACAGATAATTCAAACAGGATTTTTTATTACAGTGGGGTGGGGGGAAATGAGGTATTTCAAATACAATCTAAGAAATGCAATGCAATACATTCACAGGTGCATTTGATCTCAGTATGCTAATACATTCATTCATACTCCTTTATCTAAAGAATTAAGAATCCCTCTCCTCTAAGATGAAAATAAAGCACTGGGGTATGACATTTGTCATGAAAAGCTCCCCCCCCAAACAGGATAGAATTTAAAGTTACCTATTCCATGCCTGAAGAGGCATTCCTACGGCTGTAAGTTGAAGTCAGAAGCCAAGAGCAGGAATGTTAAGTGTCCTGGATTCGCAAGCCTGCTCAGTTGCTTTGAGTTAGGAGGACAGCAAGGCAAAAAGAATTCCTTACATACAGCCTCTTGCTCTAACATCCTGCTGTGATGTTCCATGAATGTGAAGAACGTGAAGCAATGATATGGCTTAGAGTGAAGAGCCCAGATCCATTATTTTATAGTATTCTGGACCTTGTAGGTGTCTATGGAAAAAGGAGGGGGATAGTGACATAAGTGGGAGTAAGAAGGAATAAAATTTGAGGGTTGTTCCTGTCCTGAGAGCGGGAAAGAGTTCACAAAATCAAGAGGTGCCTTCAATATGAGCTTCAAGATTCTGCCTGTCCCAATGAGTACTACACCCCAACTGGTGATGGTATCTGTATGTGGTAGGAGGGAGTCAACCTCTTTTAGGGTGTATTGTGGTTATGGTCAGGGGTCTCAATCCACTTTTTGTTTTTCCATTTCTTATCTTGCATTATTGCAACCTCATAGTCAGGTGTTTTGCATTTTTAAACTCATGTCATGAAAGAGACCAAGAGAAATGAAGGGGGGTGATTTTTCCAGAATGCCACTCTTTGCCTTGTCAGCCTCTTAGTTCAGTCAATGAACTGCAGAAAAAAAGCTGCCGGGGCTGCCATCTTACATACTCTGTCAGCAGAGGGTCAGCAGACAACCTTGCTCCTAATTTTCAGGCATTTAATTTCTTTAAACAATTTAGATGAGCCAGCCATTTTTATGACTATTCTGTAATGTTTTTAGTATGTCCTGTACTTTCTGTGTTTGTAGATCTTGTTGTACACCAGCATGATATTTTGGAGGGGGTGGTCTATAAATAATTTTATAAATAAATAAATTGAAAACAGCATTTCACTGGTTAGAATGTACATCTCAGGCCCAGAGTCACCACCTGGCAACAATCTGACAGCAGACAACCTCCCCACAGCATTCAAGTAGACTACAGTAATAGCACTGTAGTGGGTCAGGAATCAAGCTCAGCTCCCAGCTTATTACAGCACTGCTGTTGCCAGGTAAGCCGACAAGCAAATCTCTGGCAACTGCCCAGCTTCTCATCCTTTGATCTGATCCATCATGATCTGTCCCTGAAAGTAGGAACAGTCTTTCATTTTCTAATCTGATCAATAGGGATCTGCCACCAAGAGGAGGGAATAACCCAAATGAGACTGTGGAGGCAGGCCCATGACTGCCCAAGGCAGCTTCATGCTTGGTTGAGGTCAGGACCCTGGACAAGAGCAAGGTCTTCAGGACCACAGACAGCAATCCTTCAGGAGAAACAAGCTGCCTCATCACTGGCCTGGAGGATCAAAACTAAAGCCCTGCCTTTTCTGTGTTTCAACATGCCAGTTAAAGTGCCAGTGTCCTATGGTGCAGCTGTTAGCACCTTCTAGATAGGAATGTTTGGTGCTGTGGGGGCTTGGGCTATGGAATCTCTGCAAAGCTTTATTGATTCTCAGAGGAATCAACAGAGTCTAAGCAAAGCTGCATCCTTGCCATTTGGGAGCTAGTCTGGCATCTTCTGGTAGGGGGTATAATCAGGATGGTCTGAGGAGTGGGGTCATTTCCTCTTTGGAGCTGCTACTGCTCAGGAACTCAGAGTCTGGGATTGTGACATGCTCATGAGCTGATGTACTCAGTCATGGTGCTATACTGTAATGGGCTGGGAGCTGAGTGGCCACTTGGCTCATGAGCTGTCATAGTACTGCTGCTACCAGATAAGACCATGAGCACATGTGATGGTGTGAACAAGGCTGGTGCATGAAAATGTGCTGCCACAGGGAGCCCCACAAGGCAGCTGGCCCTGGATAAAGAAAAAGTTTGTTTGACCTGCATTTTAAAGTGAGTCAACCTAATCCATAGTTTTTGAATTTATATGCAGATCAGAATGTAGTTAATAATCAAATTGCATAATTCCAAAATTTGCTATGCAGTTTCAGGTCAGAAATGCATACAAAATGAATATTTTACAGGCACAGGGTATACAAAAATACATATTTTAGGGCGTGCATATGTACAAAATGTGTAAAAGTGCATACAATTTAAAAAAATTCATACAGTTTTTTTGTTAATGTTAATCTGCAAAAAATGGAAAAGAATGAACTTATGATTGAACACATGCACAACTGGCATAGAATGGGCATAGGCTGACGCATATGCTCCCATCTTGGGGGCAGGGAGGTCCAGCCTGAGCTTTCAAAAATCTGGAGCTAAGCCTGGTACATTAAACTGGAAAATGGCTCTTATCCCATTTGTGTCTCACCTTAACATTCACAAAAGATACATTCAAGGCATAAAAGTATTATTTACAGCACTAAGCAAACTGCCAAATTTATTGTGACCAGGTATTCTGTGCCTTGGAGGCACAAGGGCCACTATAAATTGGTTTGCTGTAAGGTGCCACCGGACTTGTTTGTTTTTTCTGAAAACAATGTATGCATAACTAGTAATTCCCAATATAGCTGTATGAACGAATATGAATTAGGGTTCATTGCAAATGATCTAACTGATTGACTGTGATCATTTTTCTGCAAGGTACATAGTAAATCTGACTTTAAATACCCTGCCATCAAAACAAAACAAAAAAAAAGCAAGAAAGGAACATAAATTAAGGTGAGATGAGTGGGAAATGCTGAATTAGGATTATCAAACGCACGTTGAGAATAAAATGTCAGCAAGTGTCTAAGTTCAAGGAAACCGCCAGCATCCAAAGGGTCTAGTTTGATTTTTTGAAGGTTGTCTTTCTTTGCGAGGACTAGAATACATATGAGGCTTTACAATCCTTGGTTTCCTTGACAGGTTTTATTGGTGTGACCAGCCAAGCAAAAAAAGTTGTTCCCACTGGAGGAATGTTGCTAGAAACAGTTTTTCTATTTGCACTTCTTTTCCTCTCTTTTACCTGCTGAGCCAGAGAGGATCATTTGCAGCCTTCGTAGGAGGCAGCACTTTAATCTGCCAGCTATACTTCTCACTTTGTCACAAACACCGTTAAGTAACTTCATGTACTCTGCAAGTCACTGTCAGTTTACACAGATGAAAATGAGGCAAACAAACAATAATTCAAACAGAAACAACACCATGTTTTTAATGTTAGTGAGCCATGGTTAGAGAGAGAGTACTGCACTGAACAATTGTCCTTCATAAACATAGTGGGGGAAATCTCTTTTCTTTTTTAGGAGTGTATAAATGTGTGTAAAAGTCACAGCATCTTTTAGTGAGGTTACTTACTCTTAGACAAAGTGGCCAGCAACTTTGGCAGCCATCTCTTTTCCATGCAATGAAAATTAAAGCACACGGCTGCTGAGCTAAGGCTTATCTTTTAAACTAAGTTGTTGTGTTGTTGTTTTAAAAAACGTTTAAGAAGAAAGCCACCTCACCCAGGAAGAATCCACCACCCAAACTCCCTAACCAAATGTTCACCCCCTTCCAATCTGTGGGAGGCTTTTTACTTCCTAACTTACCCTACATGAAGCCACAGAAATGCAATGGGCCGAACTACTCTTATTGCATGATTTGATTCCTGTTAAACAATTCAATTGTTTTTACTACAGTTCTTGTTCTTTCCTAACTATTGCATTAATCTCAAAAGAATAGGACAGGAAAAAGTATGATGAATAATTTGCAGCATAATATCCCCCCTCCCCATTCTCCAAATTATTTTCTTTTGCAAGTCTCTTTTTGTTAAAAAAAAAATGCATGGGATTTCTATTTATTTACATAGGGCTGGAGAATAGCCATTTCCTTGCACAGAATAACCAATTTAATATGCACAACTTTTACTTTTAAGAGCATAAGAAGAGCCTTCCTGGACTATACCAGCTAATGTGGCATCCTCTTTTCCAAAATGTCCAACAGATGCCTCTAGACCCCACAAACAGCTGTTACTCAATGGTATACTGCCTGTGAACCTGGAAGATAAATATAGCCATTGTGACTAGTAGCCATTGATAGATTGATCCTCCATAAATTTGTCTAATCCTCTTTTGAAGACATTTAAGCCAGTGGTCATCTAATTCAAGATGCATAATACTCAAGGCCAATAAAGTTATTTTGGCACCTGAGACAATCCTGCAAGCATCTCTCCCTGACAGTAACAATATAATAATAATAAATTACATGATTAAAAATTTGCTGCCCTTTCATGGCTACCAAAAACACCTGTCTGAGATGGCCAACTTGTTCTGCCTAATTGTATGGGTGGCCCTGCCTAACAGTAGGGCCAGCTGCCCTGTTCGTTATTTCCCTTTGATTTGCCTTCCTGGGCCTGCTTGGCTAGGAACTGGCATCAACCTTAGGATAGAAATTACAGGAAAATAATTGGTCTTTGGAGGAAAGTAGCAGTAATTGATTTTGACTGAACATACATCATAACAACGTGAAAACCATATGTGAGACAAAATACAGAGCTATAGATAAAAATACAGAACTTATAAGTAAAAGCACTTATCTTAATAAAACATTCACATACATATAGGTCTACAATCAATTGCACAAATGTCTAGGGTTTGGGTTTGGGTTTTTTGGGCAAGATTTATCTACAATGAATGCAAAGGCAGTCATTAAATAGGTGTCCTTTCCTCTGGAGGAAAACAGAAATCTGGGTACCCCACCTGAACAATCAGGAGTCGGACTGATATATGTAAAGTGCTCTGAAAATAGTACACTGAATAACATTGCTCTGTGAATGTTATAGAATTATGCTTGCATACAAATATCAGCTTCAACAAATTGTCAGAAGAGAAACTAATACTAGATCTGCATCTGCATTCTGGTTACACACAATACTGAATACTAAGAATTATAGTTGCACCCTTGATTCGTGAGCTTGCACCTAATGATGTTAGACTCAGATGACTTGCTGGCAGAGAGGAAATAAAAAGCAGGATACTGAACAAACTGTACAATGATAAATTTGCAACAAACTATAATTTCATCCCCTAATTTGTATATTTTGTTTGTGTTTTCTACAGATACCTTCAGGAGATTGTATGGCTGCTGGCGGTGCTGCAGAGATTAAACGTCTTTTTTTAAAAAAAAACTGCAGTGCAGTGTTGTTGTTTTCAAAGCATGAGCTCATTGGTCTCAGAAATCAATTTGTATTCCAACTTCTTATATATATGATGGAGCTGTAGGAGGATGAAAAATATGATGAAGAAGTGTTTTAAGAATTATTAGAGAAATAATTGACTCTGAAATTGCATTAAATATGGCAGCAGTATTTGTACAGGCCACCTAAAAGGCTCTGGAAGAAGGATGCAAAACATATTGTATAGACAGCTAATATTATTGGCAAAATATTGGAAGGACATTTTGCTTCCTAGTTCAGACAAATAGCTGAAAAATGTGGGAGAGGCATAAGTTAACATGTATTAGTCTGCAATCCTATACCCACTTACTTGAAAGTAAACCTCACTAAACTAATGGGACTGACTTCTGAGTAGATGTGTACAGGATTGCATTGTTAGACATTTATAGGACTGTAACATTGGCTCAGGTGTGTTTTTTTGTCTAGTTTTATGAATGACTAGAACTGGGTTAAAAACCTGAAGACGTCCAGCAACAAATACTTGTAATAGTTTATTTATTTATTTTTCATTTATTTAGTTTAATTTATATACCGCCCTAAGCCCAAAGGCTCTCTGGGCGGTGTACAAAAAGATAAAAACAAGCACAATATATAAATACAATAAATACAATAAATCAAGAACCAAAACAAACAAACAACAAAAGAACCAAACAACGTCCAAAATACAGAAATGCTGTTAAAATACACCTCAAAATGCCTGGGAGTATAAAAAGGTTTTCACCTGGCGCCGAAAAGATAGTAGCATCGGCACCAGGCGCACCTCATCGGGGAGACTGTTCCACAGTTCAGGGGCCACCACTGAAAAGGCCCTAGCTCTAGTCACCACCCTCCAAGCTTCTCGATGGGATGGTACTCGGAGGAGGGCCTTCGATGTTGAGCGCAGTGTACGGGTAGGTTCATTTTGGGAGAGGCGTTCCACCAGGTATTGTGGTCCCATGCCGTGTAGGACTTTATAGGTCAAAACCAGCACTTTGAATCTAGCCCGGAAACAAATAGGAAGCCAGTGCAGACGGGCCAGAACAGGTGTTATATGAGCGGACCTTCTGGTCCGCGTCAACAATCTGGCCGCTGTATTCTGGACTAGCTGTAGTTTCCGAACAGTCTTCAAGGGCAGCCCAACGTAGAACGCGTTGCAGTAGTCCAATCTAGAAGTTACCAGAGCATGAACAACTGAGGCGAGGTCGTCACTGTCCAGATAGGGACGTAGCTGGGCTACCAATCGAAGATGGTAGAAAGCATTCTGTGCCACCGAGGCCACCTGGGCCTCAAGAGACAAGGAAGGATCGAAAAGAACTCCCAAGCTACGAACCTGTTCCTTCAAGGGGAGTGTAACCCCATCAAGAACAGGATGAACATCCACCATCTGAGCAGAGAAGGCACTCACCAACAGCGTCTTGGTCTTGTCTGGATTGAGCCTCAGTCTGTTAGCTCCCATCCAGTCCATTATCGCGGCCAGGCAATGGTTTAGCACGTTAACAGCCTCACCTGAAGAGGATGAAAAGGAGAAATAGAGCTGCGTGTCATCAGCGTACTGATGACAACGCACCCCAAAACTCCTGATGACCGCACCCAGCGGCTTCATGTAGATGTTAAAAAGCATGGGGGACAGTACCGATCCCTGCGGGACTCCACAATGGAGAGTCCAGGGTATCGAGCAATGTTCCCCAAGCACTACCTTCTGGTGACAACCCACCAAGTAGGAGCGGAGCCACTGCCAAGCAGTACCCCCAACTCCCAACTCTGTGAGTCTTCCCAGAAGGATACCATGGTCGATGGTATCAAAAGCAGCTGAGAGATCAAGGAGAATCAATAGGGTCACACTCCCCCTGTCCCTCTCCCGACAGAGGTCATCATACAGGGCTACCAAGGCTGTTTCGGTGCCAAAACCGGGCCTAAAACCGGATTGAAATGGATCAAGATAATCAGTGTCATCCAAGAGCCCCTGGAGCTGGCCGGCAACCACCCATTCCAGTACCTTGCCCAAGAACGGAACATTTGCCACAGGTCTATAGTTGTTCAGGTTATCTGGGTCCAAGGAGGGTTTCTTCAGGAGCGGTCTCACTACCGCCTCTTTTAGGCAGTCAGGGACCACTCCCTCTCTCAAAGAGGCGTTTATTATCTCCTTGGCCCAGCCGGCGGTTCCGGTCCTGCCAGCTTTCACCAGCCAAGAGGGGCAAGGGTCCAGAACAGATGTGGTCGCCTGCACCAGTCCAAGGATCTTGTCAACATCCTCAAGCTGTACAGACTGAAACTCATCCAATAAATAAGGACAAGACCGTGTTCTGGATGCTTCATTAGATCTCACTGCCATAACATTGGAGTCTAAGTCCTGGCGAATGCATGCGATCTTATTGTGGAAGTGCCTCGCGAACTCATCACAGCGGGCTACAGATGAATCCATAATATCCCGAGGGCCAGAATGTAAAAGCCCTTGTACAATTTTAAAGAGCTCCGCCGGGCGGGAGAGAGATGCCTTAATTGTGGCAGCAAAATATCTCCTTTTTGCTGCCCTCACCGCTACTATATACCGCTTAGAAGAGGCACTTACCAAAGCATAATTGCATTCATCAGGAGTTCGTCTCCATATGCACTCAAGCCTCCTCCTCTCTTGCTTCATCACTCTCAGCTCCACGGTATACCATGGAGCTGTATGAGCTCTACATAGGAGGGGGCGCATGGGAGCGATCATGTCAACCGCCCGGGTCATCTCCGTATTCCACAATCCAACCAGGGCTTCGACAGGAGCGCCAGTCTTCTCAGTCGGAAAATCCCCCAGAGCCCTTTGGAAACCCTCAAGATCCATTAGTCTCCGGGGGCGGACCAATTTAATAGGTCCCCCACCCTTGCAGAGGGAAAGGGTCGCTGTGAGCCTAAACTTCAGCAAGCGGTGATCTGTCCATGACAATGGGGTAGATGAAAAATCCCCGACCACCAGATCACCATCTCCATGCCCAGTGGCGAAGATCAAATCAAGAGTATGTCCCGACACATGCGTTGGGCCAGTAACAACCTGAGACAGCCCCATGGTTGTCATGGAGGCCATGAAGTCCTGAGCCGCCCCAGATAAAGCAGTCTCGGCATGGACGTTGAAGTCCCCCAGTACCAATAGTCTAGGGGACCACAACAATACCTCCGAGACTACCTCTGTCAGCTCAGTTAGGGAATTTGTTGGGCAGCAGGGCGGGCGGTAATATTCTTTTGGATCTATTTTGATTGAAAAATATGCAGTGTTATCATGGAAGTTTTAGCTAATTGTTGGTTTCAACTTAATAATTTTGTTCGTGAATTTTGTGTGTGTGTGTGTTATTTATTTTTAAAAAATAACAGATTTTATTTTGCTTAAGTAGCGTTATCAGAATCACATGACAAAGATATTGATGGGAAAATGGAGATTTATCTTCTAGGGCTTAGCATATGCCCGCTCATGTTTGAGTGGCACCTTGAGCAATGGTCAATTGCCAGATGATACTGTTGAGCTTTTCAAATGAGCTTAGCTGAGCTATAGCTTAAGTGAAACTTCTTTGTTCTAAGATTTTGAATGAGCGATAGAATTTTTAGCGTCAGTATGTTAAGGATACTGGTGAGAATGAGGGGATTCATTGAGAGCTTAGGATATGTCAGCTTGTGTCTGAGTGGCTACTTTTGCAACAGACAACTGGGAAATTATCCTTTTGTTATTTCAAATACACTTTATTCTAGTTTAAGATGACCTCTCTGTTTGGGTGAATGTGTCACATCAGTACCTGTAGGAATTTCCTTTAACCTTAGATACTGTTCTATATTTTTTTGTCAGATTGTGGAAAAACTGAATCAGTTGTGCTAAGGTATTCCTATCTTGTGTGTGTGTGTGTGTGTGTGTGTGTGTGTGTGCGCGCGCGCATGCACACACATGTGTTGCCGGTCAGATACGAGCAGACAAAGTTTACTTGTATTTCAAAAAATGAAAATAAAATAAAATGAAGGTGCTGCAATTTCAGGGGTGGTATTCATTTGGAAAGGAACTAGGTCATTGGATCAACCTACATAGTTCCTTCATCCATGCATTTCCAGAGCAATGTGGAATTATGTCACAAGAAAGTGCCTCCCATGCCAGTGTGGGTAAGTGGGAAGCCTGGAGATCCCTTGAACTCATTGGTACCACCTCACCCCATCCCAATGAGTGCAGCACTACTGCCACCCAGAGGATGCTGTTGCCTACACACACTCCCCTCATATGAGCCACCATTGACAACTCCCAAGGGCAATCTCCCAAGCCTGCTAGATCATTTTGCTACATCTGCTAAAATTGTTGTGTGCCTTTTAGTGTATTATGGAAGAAGAATATGAGATGGAAAAGTAATGACAGTGATCAGATGCAGCAGGAATGGTGAATGGGGTAAGATGAGAAACCATGCCAGCACAACTGTCTCAGCTTCCCTAAGTAGTTGAGTTATATATTGGGGGTAGTAGTTTAGTTTAGTTTAGTTTATAGTTTATTTATAGACCACTTTTTGGCCCAAAGGCCTCCAAAGAGGTGAACAACATATTAAAACATATTACAAAAAAATTACATTAGAAATAACCAGTAAAAAATGTACAGTAAAAATACAATGCCACACAAACAATGCAACATGAACAATGCAACAAGAACAAAGTAAAAAAAATTGCAACAAAAACAATGTTTTCTTTGTTTTCATGTGATACACAGAGTTACCACAGCTGACGTGGTCTTAGGAGAGACATTCCTTCTTTTCTCGGAAGCTCTTAATGTCATCGGCCAAGTTGTCCCTCTCCACCTCCACGCAACCCTTGTTGGTGGTGAGCTGGTCCACCTGCCCAGGCTGTCGGGAGGATGTCCAACTCCCCAGGTGGTGTGCTGCTGCCTCACACCTGGCATGGACCCATAAAGGATGGGGTGGAGCTCCTGGACAGTGAAGTGGTAGCTGGGCAGGCACTGCTTGCAGTCCTGAGCTCTGTCGGGGCTTCTCTTCTTGGGCGAGACTCCCTGGGGGTTGCGTTTTGGATTGCAGCTTAAGTCTTGGTCCCAGGCTATGGTCTGCAGACACATGAGGCCGCTACCTTGCTGAAGCAAAGCAGGTCTGGGTCTGGTCAGTGCCTGGATGGAAGACTGCCTGGGAACCACATGTATGCCCCCTTGAGTTCTTTCATTTCATTTCTTTGGAGACAACGCTAAACCACAGCTCAGAACAGACAGCTGTGAGTAATTCACAAGTGGCTAGAGGGTGACTCCATTAAAAAAATCTCCTTAACTTCTCCCAACACGCCATATTGAATTTCCTGAGCATGCTCAGATCCTATTCTGCCAAAGACCTGCAGCATCCATTTTGTGACTGTGATCGATTCACCAAGTAATGGCTATGATTGACTTAACTGGATCCAGGCAAAGCAGGGTGTATATGAAAATTTACAGTCACCGTCATCAAGGAGAAAACCCAAGGTTACAGCTACATATGATTGCCCATGAGATCAAGATTATCTTTGCTTTCTAGGCTATATCATTTCAGTGCAATTATGTTCTTTTTTATCTAAAGAATGGCCCATTCACCCCATGCTAAGCTTTCCATACAACATCAACAAATTAATTATTTTTCTTCTCCATCTAGGAGGAAATATTTTATTACAGGCTTCTAACAAGTTAAGATGGAAGCTGCAGGGATCCAGTTGCAGCAGTCAATGTTAAATCACTATACTAAAGCTGCTAGGTGAGGTGTAATTTATAGCATACAATCAAGGAGGAATTGGTACACAATTGGTACACAGCCTCTCTGCTACAGACCCTCAAATGTGTTACTCTCTTGTCGGTTCTCCAAAATTAATTTCTCTTGATGGCAACAACTGAACTGTGAGTTGCATAATGCTGAATTTTGACAAGGTTGGCTTCTCCTGTGCAGTCAGGTCTGTACAAGGGGATATTTATCCTTCTGCTTCATACATTTGGTAGAGTTTGATCTTTTAACATTATAAACAGCACAAATAACTTCTGCACTGTAATCCTGTCAAATGTGACTGTTGACTCTTTGTAAATCCATTTCATGAGTGGTGGCTTAAGTTGCCAAATGTCTTATATTTCTGAAGCTACCGCAAAGGTAAGACAGATTCTAAACTGAGGTGTAGTCAGTTAAATAAAGGGATGCTAGTAGGTGTCAGCCTGATGCAGCCCTACTGCAAATTTCACTGTTTTTTCTTGCTCTATACTAATACAGTGGGAAGCCCCAGATTTCTCTTCTTTATATTTGACCACTCCCACATATATAGCCTGCTATATATCCTGGGCAAATCTTCAGGCCAAATTCAATTTGAGTGATGCAAGTGTAAACCAGTTCTAGTGATTGCCATAGTTCAGTGCTAGACAAGGAATCTCCAGGTAGGGCTGGAGTCTGAAACCCTGGGGAGCTGCTGCCAGTCAGTGTAGAGCAGGGGTGGGGAATGTTTGGCCCTCCAGATGTTGCTGGACTAATTTGCCCATCAACCCCCAGTCAGCATGACCACTAGTCAAGACTGATTTGGGTTGTAGTCCAGCAACATCTGGAGGGCCTAAAGTTCCCTAGTCCTGGTGTAGACCATACAGAGGTGGATGGAGCAATGTTTGGTCTCAGTATAAGGCAGCTTCCTATCTATGTTTCTATACATACTGAATGGGGAAAAGGTGAACCACAACCATGTATTTGGTACAATCATATAACAAAATAATTTCTCTGTGTGTGTCTACACACATGAATTTCATTATAAAAAGGGAACTAGTTTTATTTTATGTTCACCATTCCAAACTATTTGAAGGTCAAATTTGTACTTTTATAAAATGAACTAGTTCAGTCCAAGTTCATCCAAACAAACTTTTTAGTTCATACAAGGTTCAACATCTGCATTTGTTCAAGCATTCAGAATGTTACAAGCTGATGTGCTGAAGTATAGGGTCCAAAATTCAATTAGGGGCCACACCCAAGTGACAGACAGAATGTCAGTAGGGGAAGCTTTCTCCATAATTGTATTTCCATTTTAGAAAAGGCTTACCTTCTTTAATTTGTGCCACCCACACAGCTGTTAAAGGTACAAGATATTATTTATATTATACCTGTGCCTGTACTTCTCACTGCACACTGCTCCTGTTAGCAGAGAACAGCAGAGAAGATACAGCAAATACCTTACATTCTTTTCTTCTGATTGCTTAGCAACAGTGATTAAGTGACTAAGGCTGGCATCCAATATGCACTTACCTGGGAGTAAGTCCCATTGAACCCAATGGAGCTTACTTCTAAGCAAACATGTATTGGATTGCAACCTAAGCTTCCTGAGTAACAGCAGTACCTCCATATCTGCCTAAGAAGCCTTGGGATATTGCCTCCATGTTTTGCTTTCTTTATAGTTGTCTGATTTATTAACTTTTTAAAAAAGAAAGTTAAGTGTCTAGGCCCATTGCTTCTGGGTGGAGGAATGAATGTGAAGATGAACTACAAATCATTCACAGTTCTACCTCCAAAATAAACAATTCACCTTTAGTTCAACCGGCAATTATGGGAACTACTTTCAAGTGTAATTATTCAAATAAATTCAAAGAAACCCATATTAGCTTCAGCATTGTGAATCCTTAATACCCATTACTAGTCTAGTGCCTATTCCACAACCAGACCTTAAACACATGTCACCATGAAGTCTGGTTGCTAGATGGATGTGTTTCCCCCATGCTTGTAGCTGGGGAAATATGACAGCAACCAGCTGCCACACACAGCTTTACATTTAAATGCAGGAGATGGTGGTAGAAAAAGGAGATGGGAAGAAGCTTTGCTGCCACCCATCTAACAAATTTTTAGAAACTTTTAGAAGAAATTAAAGAAAGGGGAAGAAGGAGCTGTAGCATTGGTATGCGTCCCCTCTGACTTGAACTATTTCAACTAGTTTGGCAAACCTTGAAAACTGGGTGTATGATCTACCCCACAACTGGCACTTTTGGGTTTGTTTGAGGGCATAGATAGACATTTAAAATATAAGGAATGGCTGAATCAGCTATTTTTAGCTGCAAGAACAGTGACAGCACAAAATTGGAAGGAGTTCTAATAAGTAACTTTGGAACAATAGAATAAAAGAGTTTGGCAGGTTGCTTTATTGGAGAAGCTTATGCAAAATCTGAGGGTGGCGAGAGGACAGAAAAAGGAAGACACTTTTGTAAGAGTTTGGATGCCCTTTATCAATTTTGTTAACAATGATGAAAATCAGCATTCACCCCCAAGTGCCTATGTACATCTGTGGCATGCTCAAGGAGCAGATTAGTTTTATCCTGGTGCTGCTTGGAACAAATGAAAGGAAAATGAGGTTAGAGTGAGATGAAAACAGATTTGTTACAGGAATACCCCGCATTAATGTACACAATGGGTCCAGAGCGAGTACGTAAACCAAAAATGTACTTAAAGTGAAGCACTACCTTTTTTCACTTATCGATGCATATACTGCACTGTAATCGTCATATACGGGCATAACTGATGTAAATAACACATTTATAACTAAAATAAACACAGTAGGCCTTATTTTAAGAAAAAGTTTGTAGCTGGAAACTGATCGGGCGGTGGCATCATGCCATTAAGTGTCTGTTCTTGTGAAGCGAGAGTACGTAAACAGGGGAATGGTGCTACTGTAAATATGTCCGTACTTGTGAGTGTCCATAAAGTGAAGGTCCGTATAGCGGGGTATTCCTGTATTAGTTAGTAGGTAGCAGTTCTTGCTTAGCCTTATTTACCTGAGCTGAATTTTGATAGAAAGAGAAAGGGTTAGGGTGAGATCGAAATCAGATTAGTTTTTCAGTGTAGTGCCAGTCCTATAAGGGATGGAGAGGGGACTGAATATTTGAATAATGGAAAATGTTGACGTAGTTGAAGGGAGGGAAAGTACAGTGAAAAAAATCTTCCCTGCTTAATTGCTTTCTCCCTTCACAAGCTTCACCTGGACTCTCTTTATAGCTGGGGTGGAAATCTTGTGGCCCAGATCCTCATGCAGCCTTCAGAATAATTTAATGTGGCCCTCTGCAAGTGATCCGTTCAGATCTGTGTCAATGGAAGGGGAAATGGTGAGGAATAGCTGAAACAGATTGAGAAATGAGGGAACACACAGAGGGGGGAGAGACAGGAAGATATATGACAGAGAAAAAGAAAGCTGGAGCGATAGAGAGGAAGGGAGGGTGGGATGGCACAGAGAGAGAGGAAGATGAGGTGGGAGGGAGGATCCAGACCCCAAATGACTTTTATTTATTATTTACTTTGAAAATTTATAGATCATTTAAGAACATAAGAACATAAGAAGAGCCTGCTGGATCAGGCCAGTGGCCCATCTAGTCCAGCATCCTGTTCTCACAGTGGCCAACCAGGTGCCTGGGGGAAGCCCACAAGCAGGACCCGAGTGCAAGAACACTCTCCCCTCCTGAGGCTTCCAGCAACTGGTTTTCAGAAGCATGCTGCCTCTGACTAGGGTGGCAGAGCACAGCCATCATGGCTAGTAGCCATTGATAGCCCTGTCCTCCATGAATTTGTCTAATCTTCTTTTAAAGCCATCCAAGCTGGTGGCCATTACTGCATCTTGTGGGAGCAAATTCCATAGTTTAACTATGCGCTGAGTAAAGAAGTACTTCCTTTTGTCTGTCCTGAATCTTCCAACATTCAGCTTCTTTGAATGTCCACGAGTTCTAGTATTATGAGAGAGGGAGAAGAACTTTTCTCTATCCACTTTCTCCATGCCATGCATAATTTTATACACTTCTATCATGTCTCCTCTGACCCGCCTTTTCTCTAAACTAAAAAGCCCCAAATGCTGCAACCTTTCCTCGTAAGGGAGTCGCTCCATCCCCTTGATCATTCTGGTTGCCCTCTTCTGAACCTTTTCCAACTCTAGAATATCCTTTTTGAGATGAGGCGACCAGAACTGTACACAGTATTCCAAATGCGGCCGCACCATAGATTTATACAACGGCATTATGATATCGGCTGTTCTATTTTCAATACCTTTCCTGATTATTGCTAGCATGGAATTTGCCTTTTTCACAGTTGCCGCACACTGGGTCGACATTTTCATCGTGCTGTCCACTACAACCCCGAGGTCTCTCTCCTGGTCGGTCACCGCCAGTTCAGACCCCATGAGCGTATATGTGAAATTAAGATTTTTTGCTCCAATATGCAAAATTTTACACTTGTTTATATTGAATTGCATTTGCCATTTTTCCGCCCGTTCACTCAGTTTGGAATTACAATTGTCTCTAAGTGATGTACAAAAAACTCAATACAATGAAAATAAAACATCAGTTAAAATTATAAAATGAAAATTAAGTTAAAATGCTGCTGGAGTAAAAAAGGAAAAGAAAAGGAAACTTCAGAGCTAGAAAACTTTCCCCAGCTTTTAAGGCAAACAAAAATGGTTAGAATGCTAAGTACACAAATAGTATGTTTTCACTGTTCTCACTAATTTTGTCATATAACATCGGGGTGCTATTTAAAATGAATTGATGTTTGCACAACAATTCCATGCAACACGATGTCAGGAAATACAGTTCTATAGTGGGTCTTAATCACTTTTTAGGCTTTGTAAAAAATATAATCTTGATCTTAAAATATTGAGTTGGCTGCTTTGGAAACCACCTTCATAAGACAAGGGTCTCCTGTTGTGATGGTAAGGCTGTTCCTCTAAACTCTTTTGAAATGAAAAGGAATAAAATGTCAAATGGTCGCAGAGCTTTATTGAGCTTGGTGTGGTGCTGTGGAACTGAGTATACCAGGGGATCACCACCGTAGTACCCACAAATGCCATGGCACCTGCAAAGGCCTTCATTGGCCCCAGATTCTTAGCTTTCATTTTTATGTCATGCCACTTCCCCATATTGTGTTATGCTATGGCCCCCCATGAAGCTATTTTGTGATTGATGCCCCAGTACTCTATCAAAATTCAAAATGTGCCCACTGGTTCAAAAAGGTTGGTGGCCCTTGGAGAGTAGACCTTTGATTTGGGATGTGAACAATATGTCTAAGGCTCCATTCTACTACAGAACTCATTACACTGCCTTAGGTAAGTAAAGCATTTCTAGATGAAGCCTACCTGTGCAGGTGGTTAGTGAAAAGGTCCTTATGGACAGTGCTTTATGCAGTGTGTCTTTTCATGGGTGTCATTAAAAGTTATGCTAATCATTATGGTAGAAATGACCCACATGTTCCTCTTAATGGTTTGGTTATTCCCACCGATAGTGCTAGCAATCACACTGGGAGGGGAGCCAAGCATGAAGAGGACTTGGATTGTCTAAGACTGTGTCATGATAACATAATTGCCATACCTTGTCTCCATTACTATTCTATTAACAACCCACACCATTTTCTTGCTAGGCCTTTTGCCAATAGGACTTTTGTTGCACCTCAATGGCATCGGTACTAATGATCTTATATGCCCATTGTCCATAACCCTCAGCCTACAATTATGCAGCAGATGGTTCAGATTGCTGGCTCGGTATAAAAGGTTTCCAAACTGCTATCACATTTTGTCATTATGCCTTATGACATCAGTGGATAATTATCAAATATCATGCAGCCTCAGTGTGAAAATTTATGGAAGCAATTTGGAGAGGCACATTTTTGGAGCAAAGAGGCCATACATTTAATTATTCTCTGCCTTAGAAGGTCCCTTATTTTTCCAACAAGCTTGCATATCATCAACATTATTTGTTCTTTCTTTCAATGCCTGCAAACAATGGACTTGCGGCTATTTCACACATTTCAAATTTTGAAAATATGCTGCTTGCCTCTCTAACACATTCTATAATGTGTGAAGAAGACTGGGCACAGCAAGGAATGAAGCCTAATCATGGGTTCCATCAACTGTCCTTGCTCTTTTCCATGCCTTTATATTTCCATGTTTGCTCAAGAAGGAACTGGCCAGCCTCTGCAGCAGGAAACAGCCCTGGCTGCAGGGGTGAGTATGCCACACACCTTTCTGTGTGTATTTCCCCAGCACTTTCTTGAAAAGCAAACTCTAAAGCTCAAAGCCTTTCCCCAGTTGTTTTTAAGCCAAACAAAAATGTTAGACAGTTAGGTATAAAAATAGTGTGTTCTTTCTAACTTTGATTGTACATTAAGGTGTTATATAAAGCTGGCCTTGAGAAAAAACCCTCACCACAAAACACAGGCTGCCTCCACATGGTCTGGTTGGAAATGACTGCCCTACATAGGTCCTTTGCCTTACATTGCCTTATATATATGAAGAACAATCAGCCATATCATTACTGCATAACTGGTCCATTTAATGAAGACTGTGCAGAAGCAAAGGTGTGTGGATTGTAGCCAATTTCAATTACTTTGTGAGCAGCAAACTTGTAATTGCTTCACTTCAGATTGAACTGCTTGCAAAATATATTGCCCATAACACATTTTTGCATGCCTAGTTCACATAAATGTTAAAACAACAATCAAGGATACAATAGAATGCCACATCTACAGTCTTTTATTTGTGTGCTTTTCTATGATTATTTGCTTGTATAGGAACATTTGTGCTAGAATAATGCTGATGCATTATTTTATGTTATGAAATTACCTTTTTACTATTATGATTTGCTGTTTATATACTGTCTAGCTCAGCTACATAACAAAATAAAGAATACTCAATATAACTATTTTTTGCATCCCTGTTTTTATAGCCTGATCCTAAGAGCTGTTTAGGATAAGGCACAATAGTGAATGTGCTAACACAGTTTGTGACTTGTTACTGTTTGTGAGGCAGGATCCCATGTAGGTGCAGTGAGGCATTTTAGCACCCCTGCAGCAGAAATAACAAACACCATCTGATCTAAGGAGAAGGAGAAAGGATGCAGAAAAGGCTGAGACCAGTATCTGAAGGGAATATGACAGTTCATGTATAAAGAGAGATTACACAGGGAAAGTTCTACTTGTTTAAAAGGTAAATAGGTTTGCAGCTTCGTGTGTTTGTCATTAAGGAAAAACGAGAAAAAAGCAACTGGAATCTATAATCCCTTGGTGAAATTACCATTTATTTATTTATTTATTCATACAAATATTTGTGTACTGTTATTTCATTAAAAACATCAAAGTGATTTACATGTTAAAAACAACATCACTCATAGAATATAAAATGTTAAAAATACAATAAAAACAAAGAACTGTTGCAGAGGGAGGAAGCATCTTCTTAAATGCCTGCATCAGCTTGGCAGAACAGAAAGGTTTTCACCAGGCGCTTAAAAGTTAAAACAGAAGGTGCGTGCTGAATCTATGTTGGCAGAGCATTCCAGAGGACTGGGCAGATGACACTAAAGGCTCAATTTCTTGTTGATGTTAAATGAGCCTTTCCAACTTTGGGAACGACCAAAGCCCTTCCTGCAGATGGTCTCAGTGATCAACCTGGCATATAAGGATTCAGGCAATCCCTAAGATACCCTGGATCTAAATAGTTCAGGGCTTTATAAATTAATACAAGGACCTTCAGCCTGGCTCAGTAGTGGATAAGCAGCCAGTGCAGATGTTTTAAAAATGGTGTCACATGTTGTCCGCCATGTGCTCCCATCAGCAATCTGGCTACCGCATTTTGCATCAGCTGGAGCTTCTAAACGAGGGCCAAGGACAGCTCCACATAAAGTCCATTGCAGTAATCACATACAGTCCATTGCAGTTACCAATGCATGGACTACAGAGGTCAGATTATCCGTGTCCAGGAATGGTCATAGCTGATGAACCAGACAAAGCTGGTAAAAGGCACTCCTAGCCACAGATGATACTTGGGCCTCTAGTGACAAAGATAAATCCAGCAGTATGCCTAGGCTACAGACCTGGTCTTCTAGAGGGAGCTTGACACCATCCAGAACAGGTAACCTGCCAATCTCCCAGACATGGGAACCACCTACCCAAAGAGTCTCCGTCTTCCCAATATTCAAGAACAGTTTATTGGCGCTCATCCAGTCCACTACAGCATTCAGACATCAATCCAGAGCTTTCAGAGCCTCTCCTGATTCAGATGTTATGGAGTAATAGAGCTACATGTCATCAGCATATTGCTGAGACCTTGCTCAAAAACTCCTAATGACCTCTCCCAATGGCTTTATATAGATGTTGAACAGCACTGGGGAGAGAATAGTACCCTGAGGAAACCAGTAGCATAAGTGCCAGGGGGCTGAGCAACACCCACTGTTATTGTCTGGACATGACGCTGAAGGTAAGAGTGGAACCACTGTAATACAGTGCCTCCAATACCCATCCCACTGAGTTAGTCTAGTAGGATACCATGGTCCATGCCACTGAGAGATCCAGCAGAAGTAATAGGGTTGCACTCCCCCTGCCTCTCTCATCAGGGCAACCCAGGCTAATTCTGTTCCAAAACCAGATCTGAATCCATACTGTGATGGATCTAGATCATCTGGATCTAGATCATCATTCTTATCCAGGAATACCTGCAATTGTTCTACAACCACTTTCTCCACCTTTGCCAAGAAAGGGGTGCTGGTGACTAGTCTGTAGTTGTTACATTCCATTGGGTCCAGTATGGACTTTTTAAGAAGTGAGCACGTCACCATCTCTTTAAGGGCAGTGGGCATCACACCATCACAGGTATTTACTACACCTGTGATTCATTCAGTCACCCAACTCTGGCTAGCTTTAATAAGCCAGGATGGACAAGGATCTAATGAGCAGGTGGTTGGGTGCATCATTGCAAACATCTTGTCCACATCATCAGGCTGCATTAACTGGAATTGATCCCACAACACTGCATTCGACATAACATTGGACACCTTGGCTGGTGGCCCTGCTAAACACTGTGTCATATTTAGCACTGAGACTATTTGAATGCTTTCTCACCAGTGTGGGGAACATCAGCGCCACTCTAGACATGCTGCACTTCAGCTGTAGGCCAGGTTGAGATATTTACAAATTGTTTCATATGGAGTGGTCTAGTTATCTCTCAGGAGGTAGCCAAGTTTGATCTGATCCATCCTGGATATAGCCAAGTTTTCCCTGTGGCAATTTGTGTGAGCACAACAGAAGCAGTCAGGGCACACTGCATAGAGAATTAAACGTGTGAAGCTCAACCATCCTATAATCAGTTTCAGGAACAACAACGAAGGACTTGCCCAACAACGCTGTGAAGGTCTCAGCGCTGTGAAGTTCTTTTCTAGTTCTATTTCTACTTACTGGTACTACCGTCACCTCTTTTTTTGCTGCCCATGGCAACCACTTTGTTCTGGCACCCACTGCATGAGAACCAGCACCTCATTTTGTACCAAAAAGGCACTATATATATCTATATCAGCAAGCCCTGGCTTGGAGGGAAAAAACACTGAACTGATAAAGTATGTGGGCAGCCTCTTTGGCTTAAGACTTAGGAGCTAATTCAGCAGCAATGAAGCACCAGATAGTGAGATTTTTAAAAGGCATTACAAGCCCAAGCAAAGCAACTATATTCTAGTCTGAACTTATATGAAAAAACAGGTATGAGAATGGCTGAAACAAAGGGTGGACAGCATATTGAGTATAAATGACTTGACCCAGTGACTTTGTACGTCCCTATAGCATGTGTGGGTCAATGATAGTGCCCATTAGGAAAGCCTAATTTCCTATAGATACCAGAATATATTTATGCTGTAGTATTTGACACTCAAGGAATACATGTTGGCACACTGAATATCGGATAATGCCAAGCAGATGGTTTGAGACAATTCACAGAGAAAGCAGCTGGACTGCTACTATATGGTAGAAGGCTAATTTGTTATGCAAATGTGTGTGTTTTTTCTTTGCAGTTCTGAATGTGGAGGACAAACATCTGCAGCTGATCCATTGTATACAACAGATGTTGCCAATGATCCTTCTTTATTGACAAATGGTTAAATAAATACAGCAAAGTAAACACAAGTGTACACTGGGCACAGATATCACCTTATTGGCAAAATAAATTAAATATTTCATTGCTCAAAGATTTTAGAATACATGAAACCTACTCACTGTTGTTTGTTTTGATCATTCTAGGGACAATTATCCAACTTTTTCAAGGCAAACATTATATACAACATATTATATACAAAATACAATAATGATCTGACGCATGCATGCTTCAGTCCTATGAATGTTTACTCAAATGTAAATTCTTTCAAGTTTCAGGGGAACTTAGACTGCTTTCACACTGCACTTATTTCAATAATTTCTTTCCTGGTAATTTGCACATTTTGTTTGATCTTTCACATGATGTAAGAGCTAGTTCCGGAAATCTAGTGGAATATAGTGGAAGTTTAGCGCTCATTTCTGTGGTAAATGATTCCAGCAATAATCTATTTGAAAGCTTGGGAACCTGGAAAAATGTGGGAGTTTTGTGCTAGCTGCAGCTGCCCATGTGATAGCCATCTGATATGCAATACATTCCCATCCTTTAGGGTCGCATCACATTTTTTTGCCTGATGAAAATTGTACCAGTATTCCACCTACCTGACTGAGCTGGCAGAGGTAGTCTCATGTGCTGGGGTTGGAAAACCCAAGTATGGTAGTATTGGGGGACTTTGATATCCCTGCTGATGCTCCCTCAGATGGGCTTCATGGTCTCTGTCATAACCATGGGACTGTCTCCATACATCAATGGTCCAACAAGTTGCCAAACATACCCTCAGCCTGTTTTTTGCAACAGAGTGGATTGGTAAAACCTGTTGATTGGGGGGCTTATTGTGAGCCTGTTGTCATGGAAAGATCATTCCCTGGTGAGGTTTGGGCTGAATGTTGCTATCTCATGCTGCAGGGATAGGAGACCTGTTGAGATGGTCTGCCCTTGGAGACTTATAGAATCTGAGGGATTCTTAAATGCTCTGGAAGATTTTCCAGCTGACATGTCTGGCATGCCTGTCAAAGCTCTTGTCACACTGCAGATTTGTGAGATGCATAGAGTCATTGATATGATTGCCCCTGAGTGCCCTCTGTTGCTGTGGAGCAGTAGGTCATCTTGGTAGTTTTGCAATGAAACAGGAAGGTGCATGGCTAGAACACAAATCATGTAAATCTCAGTCCAAACCTGACCAAGCACATGAGGTCACCCATTATCATACCTACCATGTGGCAGTGGCAGTGCCAAAGAAAGCCTACTTCTCCATTACCATTGCATCCACGGGAAGCTACCCAGCAGAGCTTTTCTCAGTGGTGAATGGGCTCTTGTCATCAGGTCAAGACAGCTTTGATCTGACACCTTCAGAAGCCAGCTATGACAACTTTGGGAAGCACTTTAGGGACAAAATCGCTCTGATTCAGACAGAGTTGGGTGCCACTGTTAGAGCAAGTCCAGTAGAGGCATCCAGAGCACTGTCTGTTCCATCTGTACTGGATCAGTTTTGATTATTGTGGGCTGAGGATGTGGACAAGCTGCTTGAAGAAGTTCAGCTGACCACCCTTGTCCATCTTGGCTTCTTAGATCTAGCCATGAGTAGTTGACTGTGTGGGTCTAGGGAGTGATTAATTCTTCACTGGAGGAGGGTAGAATACGATCTGCCTTGAAGGAGGCGGTGGTGTATCCCCTCCTTGGGAAGTCCTCCTTAGACCCAGAAATGTTAAATAACTCTCACCCAGGGGCAAATATCCCTTTTTTTGACTGGGTGATCAAGAGGTAGGAGTGCTTGCAGGAGTGAATCCCTGGCATGAGTGTCCACCCACCATAGACTCAAAACACACGCTGAGAGGTAACAGAATCTTTAGCTGCATGTTGCTCTTACATGTATATACCTGTCTCGGCCATGCCTAAAGAAACACACAAAAGGTAAAATAAAGGTTGGTTTATTGAAAGAGGAAAGTGGAAAATTGTATACCGAGTCTGCAGTTGAGATTACAAGGCAGCATTTTACCTAGCATTACACTTACATTCCCGAAAGGTATGACAGATCAAGACAAATCCCTATGCTAAGCATTTCCAAGTTCATACATAAACTCATAACCAAAGAAAGAAAGAAAGAAAAAAGAAAGAAAAAAGAAAGAAAGAAAGAAAGAAAGAAAGAAAGAAAGAAAGAAAGAAAGAAAGAAAGAAAGAAAGAAAGAAAGAAAGAAAGAAAGAAAGAAAGAATTTCCTGAAAAATATCAGAACTCGAAGTCAGGAATATGATTTCTGTTTCTAGCCCAACAGCCAAAGCTCCACCCTTCATGTAACCAGCAGCTAGATAGCCAGAGATGTCATCCTTCCTTGATCTGATCATCCTGCATTGTGGTGTTCCTAGCATGTGATGTGAAGTATTCAGGATGTTGTGAGAGCCCTCAAAAGGTGCTATCAAATCCCATAAAACCATGATGTTAAATGTATTTCTGAATTACATTGAGCAACATGTAAAATGGGAGGGGGAGTACTGATGTGACAAATGAAGAACAATTGAAAGCTTTGGAGTTGCGAATGAAGGTCTAGCTCTACCAGATGTGTTTATTGATAAGACTCTTGTCTCCTGAGAAATATGACTGCAAATTCCTGTTTTGGGATGATCACTCCCTTATCCCTTTGAGGTCAAAGGATCTCATGATGTCTGTCCAGATGGCCTCATTGTTTGTTAGAAGCATCTTTCCTCTGATGATATTGAAACTCAGGACTTTTGGGTTTATGACTGTGAGAGTCAGGATGTTTGTTTTTGACTCCTGAAAACTAAGCATGGCTGGAAAGTTACAAGCAGTTCAAGAGTTAACAGAAAGGACTGATTCTGCCAGGGTCCAGTTCGATATAGGCATTCATGTCAAGATCCATTTTCATGAACCCAGCTATGAGAACCCCAAAAATATAGATGCCCTTGTGATGTTCCTATATTAATGTATATATGGTAAGTGTTGGTTGTTTAGAAGATACATGGTAAGTGGAGTGAAAGAGGGGGAGTGAATAGGCAGTAGAATGCGAGATGATTGGCTGAGTGTTTAAAATGGCTGAATGTATAAAAGGAAGAGTGAGAGTGGAATCTGGGGGGGAGAAGAGAACTGAGTGGGTTGCTTGGTGGGGTTTAGAGAGTTGTTTGCCAGGAGGGAGGTGGAGTTCGGATTAGTATTGAGTAAAACCATATGCTTATGTGCCTTAAGAAGAAATCTTGTTAATCTTGTTAGCTTTGTTATCTGTAATAAATACTTAATTTGGTTTACCAAAGGCCTGATCCTTGGCTGGGGTTTCACAGACCAGAAGGGAGGGTAAGGTAATGACCAAGGCTGAAGGGGAACTGTAACAAATGGTGGCAGCGGTGAAGAGAATAACAATACCAGTATTCAGAGTCTCTGGGAATACTAATATTGGGACGTTACTGGTGGTTGCCTAGCAGGGGGATCTGTTGAGATCTGTGCTAGAGCGGGGAGAGAAACCATAAGAGAGAGCAGTCCGGACTGGTGGAGTCCCTGGTGGTGCCTAGTGACAGGCAGTAACCACGAGCAGGTAGGAACCTGACAGGGAGAGCCAGGGAGGGGGGCCTCACATGTGGTGGCAGTAGTGGTGGGATACGAACAACAGAGAATCCAGATACAAACCAAAGAGAGTCCCAAAGACACGTGGTGACAAAGGAGACTATGTCACAGGTGTTGGCTGTAGCAGTGAGATACGAATACTAGACAATCCCTAATAGTTGTGTGGCAAACAGAAATAACAAAACAAGATTACTTGTGAGAGTGACTGGCAAAGAGTGTGTGGCAAAGAGTGAGTGAACTCAAACACCATGGCTGAATACATAAAAATGAAAAGAGAGGAGCTGGTGGAGAAGTGCATAACATTCAATTTACCTCACGAGGGTAAAGGGGTAGATGAATTGAGGGTAGCACTTATAGGATTTGCTACTGCCCAGCAAAAACAACCGGTCAGGGAAGAGACCCCAGAAGGATATTTAAGCAATCCCGCTTATATAGAGTACTTGAGAGAGAAGTTGAAGTTGGAAGCTGAGAGATTGAGGATGGAAGGTGCAGAGAAGGAAAAACAGAGAGAGTTGGAAGCTGAGAGATTGAGGATGGAGGCTGAGGAAAAAGACAAGCAGAGGGAGTTGGAAACTGACAGATTGAGGATGGAAACTGAGAGAATGAGAGTGGATGCAAAGATACAAGGGGAAAGATTAAAATTGGAAAGAGAGAAGTTTCATTCTGATGAAACAAGAAAGGATAGAGATGGAGCAAAAATAAAAATTACTCCAAAGGACTTTGCTGTCTATGAGCCTGGTCAAGATCCTCAAATTTACCTCAGCACCTTTGAAAAAGCAGCTCAGTTGTGGGGGCTACCTGAAGATAAATACATGCAGTATTTATCAAACCTGATTAAAGGGGAATTGGCTGAGGTATACCAATATTTCCCCTCAGACAGGCCCGTCACCTATGCTGAATTCAAAGAAGCAGTGTTTAAAAGATTCAGACTGGGGCCTGATTATTTTAGAAAGCTTTTCAGAAACTGCCAGATACAGACAGGGAGGTCTTTCGTGGAGCTGGGGGCAAAACTGATGGACATATTTGGGAAATGGCTGACAAGTGCAAAAGCTCAGTCTGTGGAGGAGGTGAAAAACCTCATGATATTGGATCAATTATACCATCAGTTACCACCAGAAATAAGGCTCCTGGTCAAAGACCGTTCCCCTACATCGGTGCAGGAGGCCGCCGAGATGGCGGATCACTTCGCCTCCAAGAGAACTGGCTGGGTGGGGAAAACATCAAGAGATTTTAAACCCAGACCATATAGTGGTGGCAGAAGGGATGTGGTACCACAGCGAGTGAGTCCTCCAGTAAAATCTGAAGGGCACAGGACACCCCAGAGTGGATCTGTGTACCCTAAAAGTGAGGAGAAATTATGCTACAAATGTGGTAGACCGGGGCACCTACGTTTTCAATGTGAGGTTGCCAACCCCATTAGTAATCCTGCTCAGACAAGGGCAGTGAAAACAGAGCCCAAGGTTTTAGAAACAGCAAAAAAAGGTTCAGTTCTGCCAGATAAACTGGACAGAAGTAACAGACCTGGATTCAAGTCTGAGAGAGGAAGTGAGTGTACAAGGGGCAAATTATTGGGCATTGCTTGATACTGGTGCCGCTCAGACATTACTGAGGCCAGATTTAATAAAATCTGAGGTAATATTACCTCAGGAAACTGTGACTATCCAAGGAGTGAGGGGTCAACCAGAAAGTTTGCCTGTGGCCCTGGTGGATATGACTTGGAGAGGCCGAGAGGGCCGATATAAAATAGGCATTAATGCCCAGCAACAAGAACCAGTAATACTGGGAAGGGATGTAATGGGCGCCCAAGGAAAGATGTATGTAGTGACCAGACAGCAACTTGGCAGAGAAAAAGAAGCCATATTAAGGGGGGGCTGAAACAAACAGGGTGGACCAGCCTCAGGTCACCATAGCAACCACTAGCAGGCCTGCTGAAGGAGACAAACTGTATCAGCTGGTCTCTGGAGAAGAGGCAGAGCAATTCAGGGAAGAGCTGCATAAAGATATCAGTTTGAATCAAATAAAGGAACAAGCCCTGACCCAACAGGTTCCTTTCACTGACAAACTGAGGAATCAAGTTGTGTGTGAGAATGGGATTTTATATAGACTGTGGATGCCTGCTGAGAGAAAGGATGAATGTGAACCAGTGAAACAAATGATGGAAGTGGTGAAAGAGAATCTCAGTCAAGCTCAGCAGAAGCAAAGTTACTGGTATGACAGAACAGCCAGGGAACGTGTGTATGATGTGGGAGATATGGCTATGGCGTTCATACCCAGGAAACATGACAAATTACAGGCTAACTGGGAAAGACCATATACCATCAGAGAAAGGCTTGACACAGTGACGTATGTAATTACCACAGACCAATTAAACAAAAGCAAAGTGGTTCATGTAAATATGTTGAAGCCTTACCATACCAGGGATGCAAAGGTGTTGCAAGTTACCTTATTCCCTGAGGGAAGTGGGCCTGAACTTCCAGATTTGGTACAGGAAAGCAAAGAGAAAGGAGGGGTAGATCAAGTGGAATGGTCAGAGGAGGTGAAGGAGGAAGTAAAAGAGGAGATTCTGAGAGTTTTGAAAACCTATAGGAATCTCTTTAGCAACAAACCTGGCCGAACCAGTATAGTTATACATTCCATTGATACTGGAGATCATGCCCCAATCAGATCTGTTCCGTACCGTGTGAATGGGAAAGTTTTGAATGAGATCAAAAAGGAGGTGGAAGATATGCTGGAATTAGGAGTGATCAGGGAATCCATCAGTCCCTGGGCCTCAAGTATTGTCCTGGTTCCGAAAAAAGATGGAATGACAAGGTTTTGCATTGATTATCGGCTAATCAATAAAATTACTGTCCCAGATGCGTATCCTATGCCTAGGGTAGACGCAATGTTAGAGTTATTGGGGGCAGCAACCATTATCTCTACACTAGATCTCTGTAAAGGATTTTGGCAAATGGAACTAGACGAGCAATCCAGAGCCAAAACTGCCTTCAGTACACCAGATGGGTTATATGAGTTTGTGACCTTACCCATGGGACTAAGGAACTCACCAAGTTCATTTCAGAGGCTAATCAATACTGTGTTGCGAGGCATGTCAGATTTTGCAGTGGCCTATATCGATGACGTGGCCATTTTTAGCAAGTCGGTGCCTGAGCATGTCCAACACCTGACAACAGTATTGGAGGCCTTAAGAAAAGCAGGCCTCACAATAAAAGCTAAGAAATGCCAGTTTGGACTAAAGGAAGTAATCTATTTAGGACATAAGGTGGGGAGTGGGAAAATCACCCCCTTATGGAGCAAGGTGGAGGCAATACAAGCGTGGCCGATCCCCTTAACCAAAAAACAAGTAAGAGCATTTCTGGGTGTGGCTGGATTTTATAGGAAGTTTGTGAGAAATTTTGGGGAAATAGCAACCCCCTTGCATGAATTAACAAAGAAGAAGTGTTCTGAGCGTGTGGTATGGACGGATGAATGTCAGAAGGCTTTTGATCTACTGAAGCAAGCCTTGTGCCAAGGACCCATATTAATAGCACCAGACTATGAGAAACCATCCATCGTGGCTACAGATGCGTCGGACCTGGCGCTGGGAGTCGTCTTGCTGCAGGAGAGAGAAGGCACCAGACATCCAGTGGCGTACCTGAGTCGCAAGCTGACGCCGAGGGAGAAAAACTATTCGTCGGTCCAGAAGGAGTGCCTAGCGGTCGTGTGGGGACTGAACAAGTTGCGCCCATACGTGTGGGGATGAAGATTCACAGTGACTACGGATCATCGGGCCTTGTTATGGTTGCAGACTATGAAAAACCATAACACTATGCTGCAGAGGTGGTCCTGGGCCCTACAGGACTATCAAGTGGACTTCCAGTTCATCAAAGGCAAGGACAATGTACTGGCCGATGGACTTTCCAGGCAAGTGGCTGGGACTGCAGTGACGTGACCAGACGGAGGAACAAAGAAAGACATTTTCCCCATAGAGACTTTTATTTGTTAACGCAACGTATAAATCCTGGAACAGGAATAATACTCTGCTGTTGTTTAAGGGGGGGGAAATGTGATGTTCCTATATTAATGTATATATGGTAAGTGTTGGTTGTTTAGAAGATACATGGTAAGTGGAGTGAAAGAGGGGGAGTGAATAGGCAGTGGAATGCGAGATGATTGGCTGAGTGTTTAAAATGGCTGAATGTATAAAAGGAAGAGTGAGAGTGGAATCTGGGGGGGAGAAGAGAACTGAGTGGGTTGCTTGGTGGGGTTTAGAGAGTTGTTTGCCAGGAGGGAGGTGGAGTTCAGATTAGTATTGAGTAAAACCATATGCTTATGTGCCTTAAGAAGAAATCTTGTTAATCTTGTTAGCTTTGTTATCTGTAATAAATACTTAATTTGGTTTACCAAAGGCCTGATCCTTGGCTGGGGTTTCACAGACCAGAAGGGAGGGTAAGGTAATGACCAAGGCTGAAGGGGAACTGTAACAAATGGTGGCAGCGGTGAAGAGAATAACAATACCAGTATTCAGAGTCTCTGGGAATACTAGTATTGGGACGTTACTGGTGGTTGCCTAGCAGGGGGATCTGTTGAGATCTGTGCTAGAGCGGGGAGAGAAACCATAAGAGAGAGCGGTCCGGACTGGTGGAGTCCCTGGTGGTGCCTAGTGACAGGCAGTAACCACGAGCAGGTAGGAACCTGACAGGGAGAGCCAGGGAAGGACGCATCACAGCCCTCATAACAGGAGACTTTATATCGGGATCCATTTCAGTCTGGCTTTAGGCCTGGTCATAGCCCTGAAACTGGTTTGGTCACCCTAGTTGATGACATCTGTCGAAAGAAAGATGCGATGAGTGCAACCCTGCTTGTTCTTCTTGACTTCTCAGCAACGTTTGATACCATTAACCATGGTATCCTACTGGAGCGGCTCAGGAAGATGAGGGTTGGGAACACTGTACTTCAGTGGTTCTGCTCCTACCTCCAGTGATGTTTCGAGAAAGTAGTTATGGAAAACTTCTGTGCAACACCCTGGGAGCTCTATTGTGGTGTCCTGCAAGGTTCCATCCCTAATACATTTAACATCTATAGGAAGTGTCACCAATATGCAGATGACACTCAGCTGTATCTCTCTGTGCCATCTTAATCAAGAGAGACAATTTAGGTATTAGACAGGTATCTGGATGCAGTGATGGGCTGGATGTGGGCCAACAAACTGAAGCTGAATCCTGAAGAGACAGAAGTGTTATGTGTTCCATGTTCTTGAGTCCAGGAGATGGAAAGATGGCCTGTTCTGGATGGGGTTGTGCTCCCCTGGGGCTTGGGGATATTCCACAATCCAGCACTGTCACTCGAGGCTCAGATGGCCTCGGTGGCTAGGAATGCCTATTTCCAGCTCTGGCTGGTTCATCAGCTATGGCCCCTTTTGGACAGAGATAACTTGGCAACAGTACTCCATGCTCTGGTAACTTCCAGTTTGGATTATTGCAATGCTCTTTATGTGGGGCTGCCTTGAAGACAACTTGGAAACTTCAGCTGGTCCAAAACACAGCAGCCAGATTACTGGCTGGGGTTCAGTTTGGATCTAATATAACCTCTGTTCTAAAACAGTTGCATTGGTTGCCAGTTCATTTGTGGGTCCAATTCAAGGTGTTCACCTTAGTGTTTAACACCCTAAATGAATTAGGCTCCAAATATCTCAGAGACCATCTCTTTCCCTACAGACCTTCTCGGGTGTTAAGATCAGCAGAGGAAGCCTTCTTGGTAGTTCCCCCACCCTCAGAAGTTCTGAGGATGGTGACCTGGGAGAGAACTTTCTCTTTGGAAGCCCCTAAGTTTTAGTATTCCCTCCCTACAAAGGTGCATCTGGCACCTTTGCTATACAGTTTTGGCGAATGCTAAAGATCCACCTGTTTGCCCTGGCCTTCTACTCCTGAGATGTATGTTTTCAGAACCCACCCTGTTTTTGTGATTGAAATGTGTTTTAATTCTTTTTAATATTGTATTTTAGATTTTGTAACCCGCCCTGAGACCTATTGGTGAATGGCAGGCAATAAATATTATTGTTATTGTTATTGGAAACTTAATTTAAGTCAATGACAACATATTTTTTCTTGCTAATTTAAATCCATTCATGCTGCCTCTGAGCATGTGCAAAGTGGCATTCCCGCACCACTATACAGTACTCAAACCCTATCCCCACATTCACTTCAGTGGATCTTATGCTCAGGAGAACTTCCCAGTGGATGCAGCAAAAGACTGTTTATGCTACTTTCTTCCTTCTGTAAGCAGTCAAAACTTCATAATGGGGCAGGCTGGTGCAAAACAGAACCATGCTGGGTTTGAATTTGAACTGCACTATGGATGAAAGCTACCCTCATAAAACTGTACTAATGTTCTGACAATTCAACAGATGTTCATTTCATCATCAACAAGGCTAGCTTTGTTTTTCTGGCAATTTACACCAGGAGCTCCACTCCCTCTTGCCATTTGGAGAGAATGGAGCTCCAAGAGCCCTCTTGTGCTTCTTTTATTTAATTCAAGGACAGTAAGGCTAATTTATGGCATGCTTTTAAAAATATTTTTATCTTTACGGGCCACTCTACTAGGACAACATAAAATAGAGAATAATTTATTTCTATGCAGTAGTTACAACAGCAAGTGCCTTGACTGATAGGGTTGAGTGCTGTGATGAGATATTTAACGATCACTAGTGATCATCATGAATAAAGTCCATTTAAAGCTAAAGCAAACATCGCCATCCACTGCAGTCAATGCCCCCAATGATATGCTCGTGAGTCCAACCAAAGTCAGCAGGAGTCTGGCACAGCATATCACAGAATTGTAGCCAATGATCCAGAGGCAACATCGAACATTACTGTTCTCTGTAACTACACATAGACCACTCAGTCAAGCAATATATAGCCTGGAACTCAGTCAAGCAATATACAGCTGTGTGCAGCTTATGACATTCTTCCACAATCTATGGACTTTTTAAAAAGGTTTCCAGCACTCACTGCTGCTGAGAAGACAAAATGAGAGGATTGTGACTTTAGTATGATATATGCTTTAAAAGCCTGAGAACAAATTTTTGAAAAACATGTTTTTTAAAAAGTTCTCATCTACTTGAATAAAAATCATTTTGAGACTGTGCTCAACAACTTGAACACTATGAAAACAACAGTATTAATGTTCCTGTTTACCATAGACAGAGGTCTGGTTATGATTTTCAGTATCACCTGAATTGCTTCCTGGAATGTATCAAGTTTCTAAACAATCACTTACTTGGGTCACTTCCACACTATACATTTAAAGCACTTGTGCACCACTTTAACAGTCATAACTTTGCTCCAGAGAATCCTGGGGACTGCAGTTAGTTATGGGTCCTGCAAGTTGTTAGGAGCCCTGTCAAAAACCCTCCCTTCACCAGGGATTATCCCTCTTGACCTCCCATGCTTGGTTCAGGAAATCCCCACTCAGCGGGATGCTTGCCTCACCTGGGTCAGATATACTCTCTGCATCACAAACTTCAGCCCTTCCACCTTTTGTCCCACCCAAAAGGTGACTACTGGTGTGCACTGGTAGCACAATAGGATGTAGGTACAGGAACTGAATAGGACCCTGACATGGTAGCACACGTGACCAGACAGACACACAGGAATTTAAATGAACAAAATAACTTTATTAAAATACAGGATGTTTAATAGCATATTGATGTATAATCCCAATCTTCCCTACCTGTCCTAACCCCCTCTAACTAATATGTAATCCACCCTTTTCCACCCAGCTCACTCCCACAACACAACCTCCCTCCTTCCACTCCAAATCCTAACAACACAAACTCCTAACTGTCAAAACCAACTGTCCTTTTATTCAAACCTTCCTTAGAACTCTCACTCACACCCCTTCACACCTGGCAGTCTTACATCACTCATACTCTCAGGCATTCCATTAACTCCTTCAAACACATTTAATAACAGTTCCGAACAAGTGGTTTTGTTACAAGACCCCTCACAGACACACAAGTCCCAGCACCCTTAACAAACTACAGTTGGGGAGAACTTTGGGAGAGCTGGTATAAGAGTGCTTTAAATGTATGTGTGGGTGTGACTCTCATCATCTGTGGTAAGGCCAAACTAGATGGGATATTTGCAATTTAGTTTGACCTGAATAGAGATTGAGGCCCACCAGCAGTCCATAGACCATAGTTTGAAGACCTCTGGATTAGAGCAGGGGTGGGGAACCTTTTGGTTTTGCAGGTCAAAGTTGACAGCTGGGTAGGGTTTTAAAGTCAGGAATTCAAAGTACCACATGCAGCCAATCCAGCAGGCTTCAGCTGTTACCACCCATCAGGTAATGGGCGGTAGAGCCGAAGCCTGATTTTCCTTGCCAATGCACAAATGTGGGTACACTTCCCAATTCTGTATTGCCAACCACATCTCTATGTGTCCCAAACCTAATGTCACATATGACATGAGGTCTGAAATAAGCAGGCATGGTTTGGGGAAAATAGCCTCACTGGCCAAATTTTAACCTCTGGTGGGCCAAGTTTAGCCCACAGACTGGGGGTTCCCCACTCCTGAATTAGAGCATTATAAGATATTGAAGATCTTCAAAATAACTTCTTTAGAAATACTACTGATGGTTATTGGGGAATGAGACATGGCACGACTTTGTGTCCACTGTTGTTAGGCAAATGTTTTGCAAATTATGCTAATATATGTAAATAAAGCCATCACAAGTAGCTGTGATCAAAGAACTCTCCAAGGTTTCTGCTGTGGTATTAAACAGGCGGCTTTCCCTAGGCCAAACATTCTCCATCATAACACCCTTTTCTTCCCAGGAAGCAAATTTCTCCATTTTCCAGAAAGATGTAACAAACTGACAAAAATATTGTATGGGACTTGAGGAACTGCTGCAGGGCAAGTATGTTGCCTTATAGCTCATTACATTGCATTATCGTAATTTTTATCCTCATTAAACTTTTTTCCTTTACTGATGAACTGGAAAGAATCAGTGCCCTGATGTGACTAATCTTCATTGATCTTTTGGTTTTGCTAAGCAAGGCTTTAGTCAATTGTCTTTCCAGATGTGGTGATCCTCTGCATGTCAAGGTCTCATAAAACTTTGGAAACTATACTACAATCTCTGTAAGAAAACTTTCACATCAAAGAAGATACCAAAAATGATTTGGAGGGTTTGCTATTTTTTCCCTCTTGTAATACAGGCAGCCTATGGTTATGTCCCGAAGCATGTTCTTCCATTTGAAAGTCAGTAAGAAGGAATTAATAGTTGCCTCCAGTTTTTCTGGATGATGACTTGGGTAAATATTAATGATGGGCAAACCTCAGGAGATTTGAAAGCTTGGTTTGGAAGACTATCCAAAACCTAACTAAAAGTGTTTGCCTCTTTGATGTGGAAATCAGGCTGGAGATCTCAGAACAAGCTACTATGAAATTAATGCTGATTTTTAGCTTTCCAGATCTGAGATACTTTGCATGTTCTTTCTTGCTGCTGTTGAAAAGTCCGCCAAGGTGGAGTTTCATAATTTTTCAAAAGTTGTTTTCTTTTTCAAATAATGTTAAGCCTCTGTGTCGAAGCCTGAGGAAAATAAAAATCGCATTAGTAGTTTTACATGATCTTTTTTTAAAATCCAACAAGTAAGTGATCAGTAAGATTTTTTGTGTGTCCTTTTTCACTCTGCGTGCAAGGTTTGACCCCAGGATATTTAAAAAGCAAATGTTTAGGTCTTCCTAAAGAGCTAAAACTCCAACAGCTATTCTTCACGTTCTTTTTCCAAGCTCACATTCATAACATGTGCATGGAAATGGATGGAGAGAAAATCTGTGCAATGTGCACAAGACTGGATGCAAGTCAGAGACTAATTACGCATGATTAAGTATCTGGATTAGAGCCTCAAAGTCATTGACCTGGTGTAGCTCAAATCTCATTCCTGCCATATGCTCACTAATTGGCCCTAAGCAGGCCACTTTCTCTCAGCCTCAGTTTTTCCATCTGCAGTATGGGGGACAATAATACTAACTTACCTTCCAGGATTGTTGTAAGGATTACAGCTAAATAATACACATGAAGTACTCTGAATTCTTGAAAGTACTATACACATGTTAAATATTATTATTCATTTCTTTCTTTTTTAAAAACAGAAAAATAGCCACAGAAGAGGGGGATTTGGAGCTGAGATGCTCCAGAAGGGTACTTAAACCTTTCCCTAGCCACAGCTTTTCAACACCAAACTGGCCCTCAAATAGCTTCCCCACCTTCCCAGCGGTGTTCAAAATGTTGGCATTCATTTTGAACCCCACCATACTGAGGGTGAAAACAGTTTGGAGTAATTGGGAACGGGGAAGATGTAGGTGAGAAAGGGTTAAGCACCAGTCCAAATTTTTACTTCCTTAAGTGGCTTCTTTTCTAAAACAAAGCAAATTGTTTGCCATACTCATGCATAACATCTACTTAGTCCCTCTGAGATGCATAAGATTCCAGGCTCAGGTTCCAACATCGTCAGGTAGGACTGAGAAAGATCCTTGTTTGAAACCCTGGATAGCTGCTGCCAATCAGTGTAGACAATACTGAGCCACGTGGATCAATGATCTGACTCGGTATAAGGCAGCTTCCTATGTTCTTAGGTTTCTAATGTATATCTCAGAGTTCATGCCTACGTTACAATGATGGACACTTTTTGCTATTTTCTGGCCATTCCAGTTTTGTCTGATATTGGGATGGCTGTCTGTAAGCAAAAAAAAATAAAATTCTAAATGAGAGATTTTGCCAAAGTCCATTGTGCTTCATTAAAATGTATTTAACATAACAGTGCCCTAGGTTTATATTACTCAAGGAATCTTTCTTGCTTTTTGAGCGGTGAAAAGAAAAGTGGGCTTCAACAGCTTAAGAAACAATCGGCATTCCTGCAGAGCAATTCTCTCAACATCTTAACTTGAAGCAGTTCAAATCACTCATCACGGGGCAGTATGGCAGGGAATTGCAAGGAGGAGGGCACACAGAGAGTAACACAGAAAAGAAAAATATCCATGATCAGTAGCAATAGGGACTTGATATGGTAGGACTAGAGCAGGGATGGGGAAGTGGTGGCCCTCTAGATATTATTGGACTCCATTTCCCATCAGCCCCCATCAGCATAGTCAGGGATGATGGGAGCTGCAGTCCATCAGTGTCTGCAGGGGCACAGGTTCCCCATCCCTGGATTAGACAGAGATGAACAATACAATTCTATACACATTTCCTCAGAAGTAAGCCCCATTGAGTTTAACCTGACTTAGTCCCAAGTAAGTGAGCATAGGACTGCAGCCTTAGCTGGAGTTTCAACTGTATGGAGCTGTATTTTTATAGCTGAAAAAGCTAGTTTTATACAACGTTAATTATAAACCTACATGATCTTCTTGTAAGAAATGGAATTACGGTAAGCATTTTAAATATTATGGGGGGGGAGTCTTTAAAAAATACAGGGAATAATGGATTTTGGAAACCATTAAAGCCTTTGACAAGTACTGACAAAAGCAAAGAAATGAAAAGTCATGCTAAGTTCTTGTTACCTGCTGTTTGTCATTTAAGGTTTTTCTTACTTCTGCATTATTTTGTACCACCACTCAGCATAATGTACAGGCAAGGGGCTGATTCTATCAACAATTCATTATTGTTTCACTGCACAAGCCCAGGGGAGGAACCTCCTTCCTTTAGAAAGCCTCAGCTTGGCATTCTGAATCTGTGTAGCTTTCATTATTTTGAATTCTATGTGAAATGAACAGAAACTCACTGCAGATGTTTTGCAGGGTATTATTTTAAAGACTGCAAAGCTACTTTATTAAGGAAAATAATTTTCATTAAATTGAGAGTTATAAAAGGCATTGTCACATCTGTATTGTGGTGGCAGAAAAACCAGTTCATGCATTTTAATATATTGAAATGTATCAAAATTCCAAATTTCAGCACTTATTCAAGTTTGAATTTTGATGTGACACTATAAGTCAAAATGCAAGTGTTTAGATAGCAATTCTTAATTGTATTGATTTTGAAAGGTGTTCGGTATGATAACTACTAGTCTACCAACTCAAAATACTGTATGCCTTTGCATACTGTCTGTCTAGGGCTGTCAAATACTAACTATCATTGCTTGTCATCTGTCACACAGTCCAATGCTAAATACCATTGCATATAAATTATAAAACACTGTCAAATATCAATGGTCAAATGCTGAAATCAAATGTTACTAGATGTCAAATACTGATGTCAAATAATTCAGGGAATGCTTGAATATTCAGAATATATTAAGTAACTAATCATCAACATTTGCAGAGGAAATTCTGAAGATAGTTTTCAAGACAAAGTCATTTCAGCAATATGCGGAAGAAATCCCCATATCACATAGCAATCGCACACAAATATCTTGCTGCACAGAGATAGCTACCACAGGGGGCAATTTAAAGTGGCCTCTACATGACAACCACTTCCTGTGTAGATGTCCTTATTGCAGAAGCTTTCAGGATTATGTTAAATTACATATCTTACACACACATTGAGATCCCTCTGAAATACCTATTTTATATGCTTTTAATGGCCTCTAGTCCTTCTGTCAGCTCAATGAGGCTGTGTGAAGAAGCATCATTGTGCTGATATCTTAATTTGTGCTAAAGAAACGGAAACCTAAGTGAATTGGCGTGTTTTTATTTATTTATTAGATTTATTAGTCACCCATCTGGCTGGTTGTCCAGCCACTCTGGGCGATGTACAGAATAAAAACATACAAATACATTAAAACATTAAAATCTCAACAATATAATAAACCTAACCTACCCCAAAAGCCTGTCTGAAGAACCAGGTCTTCAAGGCCTGGTGGAAGCTCATCATAGCGGGGGCATGACGGAGATCGTCTGGGAGGGAATTCCACAGAGTGGGAGCCACAATAGAAAAAGCCCTCTCCCTAGTCCTCTCCAGTCTAGCTGTTTTAACTGGTGGGACAGAGAGGAGGCCTTTTGAGGCTGATCTTGTTGGGCGGCATCCTTGATGAGGCTGGAGGCGCTCTTTCAGATAAACTGGGCCGAGACCATATAGGGTTTTAAAGGTGAAAACCAACACCTTGAATTGGGACCGGAAAATAACCGGCAACCAGTGCAACTCCTTCAGCACTGGAGTGATGTGATCTCACCGGCGGCTGCCTTTGATCAGGCGAGCCACCGCATTCTGTACCGGTTGCAGCTTCCGGACCATTTTCAAGGTAACCCCACATACAGCACATTACAGTAGTCTAGGCAAGAAGAGACGAGGGCATGTACTACTGATGGGAGCAGATGGTTGGGAAGGTAGGGGCGCAGCCTCCGTATCAGATGGAGTTGATACAGCACTGCCTGGCTCACAGCCGAGACCTGAGCCTCCATGGACAGCTGGGAGTCGAGAATGACCCCCAGGCTGCGGACCTGGTCTTTCAGGGGCAATTGTACCCCATTGAGGACCAGGTCAACATCCCCCAACCTTCCCTTGTCTCCCACAAACAGTACCTCGGTTTTGTCAGGGTTCAGCCTCAGCTTATTCCTTCCCATCCAGCCACTCACCGACTCCAGGCACTTGGACAGGGTTTCTACAGCCAACCTTGGTGAGGACTTGAATGAGAGGTAGAGCTGTGTGTCATCCGCATACTGGTGACACTGCAGCCCAAATCTTTTGATGATAGCCCCCAGCGGCTTTATATAGATGTTGAACAGCATCGGGGAGAGGATAGAACCCTGTGGCACCTCACAAGTGAGGGGCCAAGAATCCGAAACCTCATCCCCCAATGCCACTCTCTGGTACCTACCAGAGAGGAAGGAACGGAACCACTGCAATACAGCGCTCCTTATACCTAACCTCTCCAGACAGTCCAGAAGGATACCATGGTCAATGGTATCAAAAGCCGCTGAGAGATCCAGGAGGACAAGGAAGGTGCATTTGCCCCTATCCAGCGCCCTCCTCATATCATTTTAGCATCTTTGATCCATTGCAGAGCTTGCTGTAAACCAGCACTGTATCTTCAGTTAATAGAATCTGACCCCACCCCTGTTTTAATGAGACCTTATTATGCAAGGTTGTTCAATCGTTACTGAAGGGCTGTAGCTCAGTGGAGAAGCATCTGTGTTGCATGCAGAAGGTCCCAGATTTAATCCCTGGCATCTCCAGATAGCGAGAGTTAGGAGACACCTCTGTCTGAAACCCTGGAGAGCTGCAACTAGATAACACAGACCACTGTTCTTCAACCTTAGGTCTCCCTTAAGTACACACACACACACACACACACGAGAGAGAGAGAGAGAGAGAGAGAGGGAGGGAGGGAGGGAGGGAGGGAGGGAGGGGAGAGAGAGAATATGTACTTAGAATATATTCATTACTTAGCTTCTGCAAATGAAGTCCCTCTGAGCATTCCATCCTCAAAGCTCTATAACTGCCACCTTGGTAACAGCATTTGTATGTTAGCAGCTGATGAAGGCAGAAGCCAAAATGTTTTGGTAATACAATAAAAACTTCTGTTTTGTTAATCACAATTACATGCTCCACAGGGGTCCAATATTATTGGAGTTTGGTATATATTGCACCAGAGTTCAAACATAAATATGGCTGTTGGTTGAAAGAATAAGGAAACTTAAGGTTTATTACTACTGGGAAATAAAAGTCATTCTGACTATAGTCATACATGTGGCCATTGTAGAGCTATGAGGTTTGCATTCACAGACACTATCTCTGACTGACAAGAAAGAAAGAAGGGAGAAACTAAAGCCTGAGGAAAAAAACAACTAGTTTCTAAGGAAAGAATTAGCAAGGGAAGATTAGGTAGCCTTTCTGTCTGTCGCCACCCTGCCCCCTGTTCATGTTACTTCTTACAAGCATTGCTGCTTTACTCCCAACAAATATACATGTCAAATTCCATTTGAGCAAAGGAAGTTGCATTTATATTATTGTTTGTTTTGTGGTATGTATCTCCATAATGCAAATGGAGGCATTCCTGGCACAGAAATTAGGAAGGATGCCCATTTGCCTACAGCTCATTGTGCATATCAGAACTCCTCACCCTCTCTGAAGTTGCTGGATTGTGGATATACTGCATGAATAGGTAATATAAGCTATATGTTTTCCCATGTTCTGTTTCTTTCACATTTCTGAAATCTGATTCAAGGTGCATTACTTGCAGTGAAATAAGATGAGTGCATTGCATTTTCCCATGTCCTGTTAATTTGGGTTGATGTTGTTTTTCCAATAAAAAGTTGTCCATCTTCAGTGTCCCATTTTGATTTTCCAAATTTGAGACGTTTGTGTTCAATTTGGGGGTTCCTGGAAGATGGCCGACGGCATCAGACACATATCGACCGAGCTCCCTCTCTGATAAGTATTTTTCCTTGGGTTCTCTTTTTTAAACTCATGCAGTCGAATAATCTTTTCTGCACTGGAGAGTAGTAATAGCACCTATCTCATTCAAAGGAATTTCTTCCTTTTTAATCGTTTTACTCTCTCTCCTAAACAAAGTACTTCTCAACCTTGAGAAAGCGGACTTAAAGCACTGCTAGGAAATCCTGCCTTCTCTCTTTTTCCCATGTTATTACTGACACAGCTGAACCTACCGTGGGTGGCGACAGTCAAGGGATGATTCCAGGGCTAAGCCTGCCAAGGTCACAAGATAAGACAAGATAAGGAAGCAAGGAAATGAAAGGAAGAAAACCAGGGTTTTTAAGGTCTCCGACACGGCCCCTTTAACCCTGCAACTCCTTAACTTGGTAACAAGCACAGATTAGCTCCTGTTGTTTCTTGCTTCACTCCTTGCATAATCCTCCCCTGTTACGAGCCTTAATTTATTTTATTTATTTTATTTATTTATTTGTTTCATTTTTAAACCGCCCATAGCGAATAGCTCTCTGGGCGGTGTACAAAAAGATTAAAATACAAAATATCATAATAAAATCACCAAACAATAATAAACACAAACAAGGAACAACAGAAATATAAAAGTTAAACACATTAAAATGCCTGGGAGCATAGCCAGGTCTTAACCTGGCGCCGAAAAGATAGAAGGGTAGGCACCAGGCGTATTTCTTCGGGGAGGCTATTCCACAATTCGGGGGCCACTACAGAAAAGGCCCTAGATCAAGTAACTGTCCTCCGGGCTTCCTGATGAGTTGGTACCCGGAGGAGGGCCTTAGCTGCTGAGCGAAGTGACCGGGTAGGTTCATAGTGGGAGAGGCGTTCCACAAGATATTGCAGTCCCACGCCGTGTAAGGCTTTATAGATCATAACCAGCACCTTGAATCTGGCTCGGAAACAGATAGGTAGCCAGTGCAAATGGGCCAGAACAGGTGTTATGTGTGCTGACCGGCTGGTCCTCGTCAGCAGTCTGGCTGCTGCATTTTGCACTAGCTGAAGTTTCTGAACTGTCTTCAAGGGCAGCCCTACGTAGAGCGCATTACAGTAATCCAGCCTAGAAGTTACCAGAGCATGAACAACTGAGGCGAGGTCATCCCTGTCAAGATAGGGCCGTAGCTGGGCTACCAACCGAAGATGGTAGAACGCATTCCTTGCCACCGAGGCCACTTGCGCCTCAAGAGACAGGGAAGGATCGAAAAGCACCCCCAGACTACGAACCTGTTCCTTCAAGGGGAGTGTAACCCCATCTAGAACAGGGTAAACATCCACCGTCTGTACAGGGAAGGCACTCACCAACAGTGTCTCAGTCTTGTCTGGATTGAGTCTCAGTTTATTAGCTCTCATCCAGTCCATTATCGTGGTCAGGCAATGATTCAGCACATCCACAGACTCACCTGTAGAGGATGAAAAGGAGAAATAGAGCTGCGTGTCATCAGCGTACTGGTGGCAACGCACTCCAAAACTCCTGATGACGGCACCCAGAGGCTGCATGTAGATGTTAAAAAGCATGGGGGACAAAACCGACATAATTGCCATAATAAACATGGTACTAACAAGGAAAAGACTTAAAGACCTTCAAGCGTCTGAAGCGTCTGAAGTCCCCGCATCAGAGCAACAACTCAAGATCACCCACTTTTTCTCGCCTGAGACTGTTGATCTGAACGAAGATGTTTATTCCCATTTTCCACCTTTGAACCCTTCCACTTTATTGGATTGGTCCTTGGATCATACAAATTCTATCTACAAGTTGAATGATGGGAATCCTTCTTTACCAAATTTAGCCAAAGAATTAGAAGAGGCTGATACGCATCATATACTTGAGCCAATCCCATCCAATTTAACCCTTGATCCTACTCAAGCCTTTTTATCTGAGTCTGATTCAGAGCCCATCAGACCTCCAAAGCAGCCACAAAATTCCCCTTTGGTTTTAAATAAATCCTGCGATACAACGAAAGGAAACATTAACTCCGAGATAGCTTGGTTTCTTCTAATTTTAGAAGAACTTGGTCTTATTAAGAACTTTATTTCTGAATGTAATGCGTTACTAAATACTCTGGTTGGAGATGTTAAGGACATACAGCAAGGAAAAGACACTGTAGAGACTAATTCTACTTATACGGATTTAAAGAGAACTTCTTCTTCACTGAACAGGATATCAAATCAACCTTATCGGTCTCGGAAACGAACATATAAGCAAAAACGTAACGTTGGCCGAAAAGGGAAAACTACACATACCCAAAAGAAGTCTAAGAACATTAAAGACTCCAAACATTCGAAAAATAATAAGCTAAATTTTAAACCTCTTTTTGATTTACTTGATGCCTGCTCAAATACATCTTCCAAGTCGACTGTGGAGACAAAATCATCAAAAAAAAACAAAGGAAAAACTCTCTCCTGAGTCTGGCCCTTTAACTCAGCCCCGTCAAACGAAAGATATATCTCCTCTACCGACGACGCAACACACTTGTGATACAAGATCCCCCTGTTCTTCTTCCCTCTCGGATACGAGGAAAACAGAATTGCGGCCTCCCTTGCCAAAGGTGCCTTGGAACTTGACTTTGATCCAAAATAAACTGGTTCTGTTCCCCCTTCCCAAGCCGCCACAATACTTACAGCAATACCAACGCAGGCAGTTTCTTTTGAAACTCCTGGACTCTTTATTTCCTGGTTATTTTCACCCTGCCGACATTCTCCACATTGCCTACCTACCATATGGCTCCAGGTCCTTGCGTGCTATTATTTCCTTTACAAAGCCACAGTATGTAAATAAGCTGTATCACCATAGAAACTTACTAGCTAGCTCTGGAATTCATATCACAAGGTATTTTACAAACATGTGCCCCCCTCAACCTTTGTTTAACTTTCGTTCATTTCACCCTGCCCATGTCCAAAAACCTGTTGCAGACATAGTCGAACTACATATTGAGCCAGTAATACCTTTCCCCTCTACCAATTTGGCAACACGTGAGGAAATCCAACCTCACCAACGTGGCTCCTTGTGACGCCCTTCCCTGGCTCTCCCTGTCAGGTTCCTACCTGCGCGTGGCTACTGCCTGTCACTAGGCACCACCAGGGACTCCACCAGTCCGGACTGTCCTTTTTTATTGTTTCTCTCCCCGCTCTAGCACAGATCTCAACAGATCCCCCTGCTAGGCAACCACCAGTCACGTCCTAATACTAGTATTCCCAGAGACTCTGAATACTGGTATTGTTATTCTCTTCACCGCTGCCACCATTTGTTACAGTTTCCCTTCAGCCTTGGTCATTACCTTACCCTCCCTTCTGGTCTGTGAAACCCCAGCCAATGATCAGGCCTTTGGTAAACCAAATTAAGTATTTATTAAAGATGACAAAGCTAACAAGATTAACAAGATTTCTTCTTAAGGCACATAAGCATATGGTTTTACTCAATACTAATCCGAACTCCACCCCCCTCCTTCTCCACTCTCTCCTGGTAAACCACTCTCTCAAACCCACCAAAACAACCCACTCTTTCTCTTCTCCTCCCAGATTCCACTCTCACTCTTCCTTTTATACGTTCAGCCATTTTAAACACTCAGCCAATCATCTAGCATTCTACTGCCCATTCACTCCCCCTCCTCTTTCACTCCACTTACCATGTATCTTCTAAACAACCAACACTTACCATATATACATTAATATAGGAACATCACACCCCTCTCTAACCTCTTTGGAGGAGTCCTTGGAGTCAGAAGACATCCAACTCCTGGAGTCCTTTTGCGATCTTCCTAAGTCTGAACAATCTGCAATTATTAGGAGATTGGATTGTCTGAAAGCGAGCCTATTCCACCTCCTACCTGAAAATAATAAACAAGCTGAAAATGGTGTGATGATCCAATCGCCTAGACATATTGACAAGGTTCCAAATGTATCCGTCCCACCTCCTTCTTTAAACGCTCACCCCCAGCGATGTCTCACCCGACAAGTTACAGCTGAAACATCTAGCCCCCTTCCATCAAATCAAACCCCTACATGTGGACCTATGATTATTGATAACCATCCAAACAATATACCTTCACCTTTAAATGGCACAATATGGACAGCCTCCCGATATCTCGACCCGGATGAATTGGGCTCTCCATCAAAGCAGGGATGCCCATCTGGGAATTTATCATATATCCCCAGTCAAATAATTAAAAATGGCTGTATTCAGCATTCAAATTTAGACCGAATTACCTACTTGGATAAACCCTCAACCTGACCACTTACAAATTCTATAGGCTCTACTGTAATTCCGATAGTGCCACCAGCCTTGCCTGCCTCTCCAACCCCTCGTATAATGCGAAACCCACCGGTTCCAGAGATTCTTCACCTAACAAATTTAATATCTTGGAATATAGCAGGATGGAAGAATAAATTGAGCGACCCAGAGTTTATTAATTATCTTAAAACTTTTGATATCATCTGCCTTCAAGAGACTTGGCTCCTTAGCGATGAACTACTTTTTCTTGAGGGCTTTACGATCTGGGCTAAGCCGGCAAAGAGAACGTCTAATAAAGGTCGAGGTAGTGGGGGTATAGCCACTTTGATTGCGACTTCTTTAGAAGTTCAAAGGATTGAATTATTAGACACTGAGCTGGATACTCGTCTGGCCCTTAAGTTAACAACCCCAGGTAATCCGTCTTTTATTTGTATTAATGTATATTTTCCCCCTCTCCACTCTAACCCAGCCACCCAAATTTGGTTAGATTTTAATGATTTTATTGACAATTTAATGAGCGACTATCCCTTGAGTCTTTTCCTTTTTAGTGGTGATTTTAACGCAAGAATGGGAACAAACTACCCCAAAATTTATAATAATCTCTCTTTTACTTCGAGCGATATAATTTTACCTCCCCGGTCTTCGAGAGACAAAGTCATTAATAAAAACGGCCAAACCCTTTTTCAATTTATAATTAAGTTCCAGTTGTTCTGCTTTAATGGTATCTACTTAGATTCCTCCCAGGGCTATTTTACTTTTCTCTCAGACAAAGGAGCCAGTGTGGTAGACTACATTTTGGGTTCGCCCTACCTATCCTCCCTTGTAAAGGAGCTCACAGTGGAGGATAGGACAGACAGTGATCATCTCCCTTTAAAACTCTCTCTTCAGGGGCTTTTTTACACCACTAATGCGTGCCCGCACGTGTCTCCGATAAAAAATTTCCCTGGGCTCAAACGGCTTAGATGGTCAGAAAAAATGGCATTCAAAGTTAGCTGCCTACTAAATTCTCCCGAGATGTCTGAACTTCGTCAACTGGCTCTCACTTCCCCAGAGAATATATATAAGATATATGAGGACATTGTCGTTGCCCTCAAACCGATAATGACCACTTCAGTTGGAAATAGAGCTCGTAAGGGCCACAATCTTTGGTATGATAAGGACTGTGAGCTTAGCAAAAAGGTCCTTTCTGTTCAGATTAGGGCTTTAAAGTGTGATCACTCTGAAACCGCTCTGTCCCGTTTGCTTCTCCAAAAAAAATCCCATAAAAATTTACTTAAGGAGAAAAAGAACTCTTTCTTTGCAAACAGCTGGCTTGAACTGGGATTGGCTGTTCTTCAAAAAAATGACCCAGAGTTCTGGAGACTGGTACAAAGTGGCATGACTCGCAACCCTATTGCCTTAGGTTCCCCAATCCCCTCGGCTTCTTGGGTCGCTCACTTCCGTAAAATTTTTGAAAAACAAGATAGTCTCAATTTACCCACTGATCATTCTCCCCTTCCAGTTTGGCCACCTGTTAGCTGCACGGAAGTTAAAGAACTAATATCCACACTCTGCCCTGGCAAAGTCTCTGGAGAGGACTTGTTACCCCCAGAATTATTTTTGGCTGATCCCGATTGGTGGAGTCCAATCCTGGCTGCATTATTTTCCAAAATAAATACCACAGGCATTACCCCTTCGGGGTGGGGCACCAGTATTGTGGTGCCTATTCATAAGAAAGGTTACCCTGCTAATCCATCAAACTATAGACCAATCAGTTTGTTAGATGTAACATCCAAATTATACGGTCGTTTTCTGTTGAATAAATTAACAGATTGGGATACAAATCACTCCCTAATCCACACCGAACAAGCTGGTTTTAGGAAAGGCAGAAATACCCTTGACCATGCCTTTGTTTTACTGCATCTTATAAACAAAGTTAAAACCAGGGCTTATAAATCCCTTTACTTGGCTTTTATAGATTTTTCATCGGCCTTTGACTTAATTGACAGAGACCTCCTGTGGCAGAAACTATCTCTCGTAAATATAGATACAAGGTTATTGCATCAGATTCAATCTCTTCACCAAGGAAATAAGTTGAGGGTCCGCCTTGGTAACAATGGTGCACTCTCTCATGAAATTCCAGTCGGCCGGGGCATTAAACAGGGATGCATTTTGGCCCCATTCCTGTTTAACTTTTTTATCAACGACCTAGTCCCCAAAATGGCTGCTCCCAATTTTTCCCCCCCTTCAGTGGGTAATAGAAAGATAGCATCTCTGCTTTACGCGGATGATTTGGTATTGCTGTCTCTAAATAAAGTCGGATTGAAGAGAATGCTGTTCCGGTTGGAACAATATTGTGAGGCCTGCCATCTACAAGTAAATTATGCTAAAACTAAAATAATGGTCTGCGGGAGGTATAGTAGGACGAAATCCATCTGGTCCCTGAACGGCCATCAATTAGAACAAGTTAATACCTTTAAATATCTAGGTATTTGTATTAACAATAATCTTTCCTGGACCCCGCAATTTGAAATGACTAAGCTGACAACATTAAGATCAAATGGCCAATTGAAGAAATTTTTTTATTCTCGTGGCGGTCAACTTTTAGGTCCAATGTTAAAAATCTATACAGCTAAACTCCTCCCAAAAATCTTATATGGCATAGAGATTTGGGGACAGTCGATGAAAAATCGGCTTGAAGCCCTTCAAAATCAACTCATGAAGCAAATCTTGGGTCTTCCCAGGAATACCCCTTCAGCCCATTTAAGGGAAGAATTGGGCCTTCCATCCATGGCTGCCAGGACTGATCTGGCTCTCCTAAGATTTTGGAAAAGATTCAGATCTTTGGATGATTCCTCCCTTATAAAACTTTGCTGGAACAATCCCCAGGGAACGCATGAATGGGAGAGAAAAAATATGGAGTTATTAGCACTTTATGATCTCACCTTAGCTAAATTTTCAAGCTTTACATCCTCCGATCTTCAAAACTGGATCTTTGACCAAGATGCATATCAGGATAGAGCCTCAATCATGTCAGCCACTTATTCTCGGTGGGTCCCCCAAATAAAACACAGTCATGTTTCTCCACATTACTTCACTACCTTGACCCGTGCACCTTTACGTAAAGCTTTTACAGAGCTGAGGTTCCAAGCCATGCCTTCTGCTGTCTTGGAAGGACGATACAAGGGAGTTCCATTTCCAAATCGCTTTTGTATCTTTGGATGTAAGGTCCCTGAGGACCTAGTCCATTATATGTTACTATGCCCTCTTTATTCCCATCCTAGAGAAAAGTTTTTGTTTCCCCTCCCTTGTTACGCCAGTGGTCTTTCCTCAAATGAATTGATAATCGCTCTTTTATCGGATAGTAATAACCAAATCACTATTGCGGTGGCAAACTTTGCTTTTGCCACCAGAAAGATTAGAGAAAGATATGTTATTTCGCAGTGTAAATAAATTGTTGCTCTATATATCCTTCTTAAATGTACTTTTAGAACAAATGCTTTACTGTATCGTTATACTGTTTTATGTTGCAACGGCCTATGGCCATAAGCAAATAAAGATTTGTTGTGTTGTTGTGTTCAATTTCACAGATATCCAGACACATGAAAGGGATCCTCCTATAAGGTAATAATCTGTATAGGGCAATTCAAAAGTTAAAAAGGAAAGACAGCTGCTGAACTAGAAGTGATTCATAATTCTGAATGCAAAGCTGAGAAACTGATCTTCATAACCGCCCTGTGAGGTACTGTAGATAACTAGTACAGTATTTCCATTTTACAGTCTGGAAACTGAAAGTGAGAGATAATGAATGGGTGGGATCATCCAAAACCATTTCTAAGCAGAGAGGTAACATTTCTTCCAACAAGAATGGCTGCTTATGTATCACCAAAAAAGAAAGAAAAAGGACAAAATAAAAGAGAGATTTGCATAAAATCTGCATCTTAGAAATATTTACTACTTCTAAATAGAAATTCAGTAGCTCTCACCGTAGTGAGGAAGGTTATGCCCAAGTGTCCAAGTGCTAACTACTGAAGGGCAACTTCAAGGCCCCTACTCTCCCTTCTTCTGGCTCTTTATCATTAAACTGCATTTGGACTGGGCAGCCTTTCAAATAGAGGACTCTTTCAAATAGAGGGCTGTCTTCTGTAAAGTAGGACACATGGCCACCCAATGTTTAGCAGCAGCCCCTTCTTCCTTCACAGAAAGAAAAGAGTGCTTCCTGACCTTGGGAGCTTTGGAGGACAGCCAGTAGAACAGGGGAGCTTAAAAGAAAAGATGTGCCCCAAAAAACTCCAAATACAGTCAAACAATACAAAATAGATGAAAATAAATCAAGACATTGTGTTCTGTGCATATATACATGTAAGACAGAGGAGGGGGGAAAGGGAAGTGTGTGTGTGTTTGAGAGAAGGGGGGGCTGGTGTTCCAGACCAACCCTCTGCTTGGGCGTTCAAACAAATAGATCTATATAAGGAGTCCATATATCACAGAACTTTCAATTGTTCCTGTGTTTACAGAAGGTGACCTTCTCATGGGCTGCCAAATGAGTGGTGCCCTCTGTCCACTGTACAGTTAGGGGTTGAGGGGAACTAGACTTCCAGCAATGATATTGTTATTTATTTATTATTTATTTACTTTGTTCAATTTTTATACCGCCCGAAGCCAGAGGCTCTCTGGGCGGTGCACAATAAATACAATACAATAAAAATACATTAAAATGACAATAGTAACACTGAGCATATATTTTAAACAATTAACAGCCTGGTCTGTATAACAACAATAAAATGTAAAAATTTTTAAAAGCCTGGGAAAATAAAAAGGTTTTAACCTGGTGCCGAAAAGATAAAAGTGTAGGCGCCAGGCGAACCTCATCGGGGAGACTATTCCATAGTTTGGGGGCCACCACTGAAAAGGCCCTAGATCTCGTTACAACCCTCCGAGCCTCTCTGTGAGTCGGAACTCGGAGGAGGGCCTTTGATGTTGAACGTAGTGAACAAGTAGGTTCATATCGGGAGAGGCGTTCCGCTAGGTATTGTGGTCCCGCACCGTGTAAGGCTTTGTAAGTCAAAACTAGCACTTTGAAGAAATTGAATGTATCAACATTACAATACTTGGTGTGAGTGAATTAAAATGGATGGGAATGGGACATTTTCAATCAGGCAGCTACCAAATTTTTTATGCAGGAAATGAGAAATCAAGAAGAAATGGAGTTGCTTTAATATTGAGAAGCGATGTAGCAAAAGCAATTAGGAGCTACAATGCAAGGTCTGAGCGAGTGATATCAATGAGATTAAATGGGAAACCTATTAACATAACCATCATCCAAGTCTATGCTCCAACATCAAACTCAGAAGAAGAAGAATTGGAGAGATTTTACTCAGAAGTACAGGAGGAAATTGATCACACACCAAAACAAGATATGATGATAATCATGGGGGACTGAAATGCAAAAGTAGGGAACAGAGAAGAACTAGGAATTGTGGTGAAATGCGGCTTAGGTGACAGAAATGAAGCAGGAGAAAAACTTATTGAATTCTGTGAAGCCAATGATTTGTTTCTTGCGAACACATTTTTTGAGCAACTGAAAAGACGACTGTACATGTGGACATCACCAGATGGTCAATATAGGAATCAAATAGATTATATAATTGGAAACAGAAGATGGAGAAGTTCCATACTTTCTGCAAAAACAAGACCAGGAGCAGATTGCGGTACAGATCATGAATTGATCGTATCGAAAATCAGACTAAAGCTAAAGAACAACAATAAAGCACTCATAATGCCAAAATACAATTTAAATAACATCCCAGAAGAATATAAAGATCAAATAAGGAACAGGTTTGAGGCTTTAAACTTAGTTGACAGAGAAACAGAAGAATTATGGACTGAAGTCAGGGACATTATCAGGGAAGAATGCAAAAAGACAATACCTCTTGTTAAAAAGAGAGAATGACCTCAATGGATGACTGAAGAAACTCTTCAAATGGTTAAAGAGAGAAGGAAAGCAAAAGCAAAAGGAGATAGAAACATGGTCAGAACCCTAAATGCAACTATACGACGACTAGTACGTAGGGACAAAGAAAACTATTACAATAGTTATTGTATAGAAATAGAAAAGGACAACAAAATGGGAAGAACAAGAGCCCTATTCCAAAAGATTAGAGAAATGAAAGGGAAATTTAAATCATGAGTAGGGATGTGGAATAATCAACAGGGGAACACACTGACTGACCGAGATGAAATAAAAGGAAGATGGAAGCAATACACTGAAGAACTCTATAAAAGATTCATTTACGGAGGAACCATATGATGAAGAACCAGAAATTTTAGAATGTGAGCTGAAAGCTGCTCTTAAAATTCTTGGAAGAAACAAATCACCAGCAACAGATGGCATACCAATAGAGTTGCTACAACCTACTGAGACTGAATCTGTCCACATTTTGACAAAAATCTGTCAAGAAATATGGAAAACTAAACAACGGTCCACAGACTGGAAGAGTTCAATATATATTCCACTTCCAAAGAAAGGGGATCCCAGAGAATGCAGTAATTACCGAACTATTGCCTTAATATCCCATGCAAGTAAAGTAATGCTCAAGATTCTACAACAAAGGCTCTTACCATATATGGAGCGAGAAATGCCAGACGTCCAAGCTGGATTTAGAAAGGGAAGAGGCACCAGAGATCATATCACAAACATACGTTGGATAATGGAACGGACCAAGGAATTTCAGAAGAAAATCACCCTGTGCTTTATAGATTACAGCAAAGCCTTTGACTGTGTAGATCATGAAGAACTATGGAATGCTTTAAAAGAAATAGGGGTGCCACAGCATCTGATTGTCCTGATGCGCAACCTATACTCTGCACAAGAGGCTACTGTAAGGACAGAATATGGAGAAACCAATTGGTTCCCCATCGGAAAGGGTGTGAGACAGGGGTGTATTTTATCACCGTATTTATTTAATCTGTACGCAGAACATATCATATGGAAAGCAGGATTGGACAAAGATGAAGGAGGTGTGAAAATTGGAGGGAGAAATATCAATAATTTAAGATATGCAGATGACACCATACTACTAGCAGAAACCAGTAATGATTTGAAACAAATGCTGGTGAAAGTTAAAGAGGAAAGCACAAAAGCAGGACTACAGCTGAATGTCAAAAAGACTATAGTAATGACAACAGAAGATTTATGCAACTTTAAAGTTGACAATGAGGACATTGAACTTGTCAAGGATTATCAATACCTTGGCACAATCGTTAACCAAAATGGAGACAACAGTCAAGAAATCAGAAGAAGGCTAGGACTGGGGAGGGCAGCTGTGAGCGAATTAGAAAAGGTCCTCAAATGTAAAGATGTATCACTGAACACTAAAGTAAGGATCACTCAGGCCATGGTATTTCCGATCCCTATGTATGGATGTGAAAGTTAGACAGTGAAAAAAGCTGATAAGAGAAAAATCAACGCATTTGAAATGTGGTGTTGGAGAAGAGCTTTGCGCATACCATGGACTGCAAAAAAGACAAATAATTGGGTGTTAGAACAAATTAAACCAGAACTATCACTAGAAGCTAAAATAATGAAACTGAGGTTATCATACCTTGGACACATAATGAGAAGACATGATTCATTAGAAAAGATAATAATGCTTAGAAAAACAGCAGGGAGTAGAAAAAGAGGAAGGCCAAACAAGAGATGGATTGATTCCATAAAGGATGCCACAGACCTGAACTTACAAGATCTGAACAGGGTAGTTCATGACAGATGCTCTTGGAGGTCACTGTTTCATAGGGTCACTATAAGTCATAGTCGACTTGGAGGCACATAACAACAACAAGAAATTTAGCATCAAACTCAATGTTAAGACCGGGCATGCTCAGTAAGAACCAATGTGCCTGTTGTAGAATAAAAGGGTGGGAGAAACCCTGAAAAAGAATGATACTGTTCACAATGTTTTCCTTCTGGAAAGGGGCTTCTCCTCTGCCCAGTGCCCACCCATCCAATCTACTCACCTCTGTGATGTTCCTATATATTAGTGTATATATGGTAAGTGCTGGTTGTTTAGAGTATACATGGTAAGTAGTGAAAGAGGAGGGGGAGTGAATGGGCAATAGAATGCTTGATGATTGGCTGAATGTTTAAAATGGCTGACAGTATAAATGAAAGGATGACAGGTAAATCTGGGTGAATGTGAGGTGGTGAATTGTGGAATCTGGGGGGGGGAGAAGAGAAAGAGTGGATTGCTTGGTGGGGTTTAGAGTTGTTTACCAGGAGGGAGGTGGAGTTCGGATTAGTATTGAGTAAAACCATGTGCTTATGTGCCTTAAGAAGAAATCTTGTTAATCTTGTTAGCTTTGTTATCTGTAATAAATACTTAATTTGGTTTACCAAAGGCCTGATCCTTGGCTGGAGTTTCACAGACCAGAAGGGAGGGTAAGGTAATGACCAAGGCTGAAGGGGAACTGTAACAAATGGTGGCAGCGGTGAAGAGAATAACAATACCAGTATTCAGAGTCTCTGGGAATACTAGTATTGGGACGTTACTGGTGGTTGCCTAGCAGGGGGATCTGTTGAGATCTGTGCTAGAGCAGATAGGTAAACCATAAGAGAGTGCGGTCCGGACTGGTGGAGTCCCTGGTGGTGCCTAGAGACAGGCAGTAACCACGAGCAGGTAGGAACCTGACAGGGAGAGCCAGTGAAGGACGCATCGCATGTGGTGGCAGTAGCGGTGGGATACGAACAACAGAGAATCCAGATACGAATACTAGAGAATCCAAAACAGTGGTGTGGCAAACAGAAATAACAAAACAAGATTTCTTGTGAGAGTGACTGGCAAAGAGTGTGTGGCAAAGAGTGAGTGAACTCAAACACCATGGCTGAATACATAAAAATGAAAAGAGAGGAGCTGGTGGAGAAGTGCATAACATTCAATTTACCTCACGAGGGTAAAGGGGTAGATGAATTGAGGGTAGCACTTATAGGATTTGCTACTGCCCAGCAAAAACAACCGGTCAGGGAAGAGACCCCAGAAGGATATTTAAGCAATCCCGCTTATATAGAGTACTTGAGAGAGAAGTTAAGATGGGAGGCTGAGGAAAAAGACAAGCAGAGGGAGTTGGAAGCTGAGAGATTGAAGATGGAAGCTGAGAGATTGAGGATGGAAGGTGCAGAGAAGGAAAAACAGAGGGAGTTGGAAATTGAGAGAATGAGATTGGGGTTTGAGGAGAGGGAGAAGCAACGAGCATTGGATGCTGAATTACAAGTAGAAAAGTTAAAATTTGATAGAGAGAAATTTCACTCTGAGGAGACAAGGAAAGACAGAGATGGAGCAAAAATAAAAATTACTCCAAAGGACTTTGCTGTCTATGAGCCTGGTCAAGATCCTCAAATTTACCTCAGCACCTTTGAAAAAGCAGCTCAGTTGTGGGGGCTACCTGAAGATAAATACATGCAGTATTTATCAAACCTGATTAAAGGGGAATTGGCTGAGGTATACCAATATTTCCCCTCAGACAGGCCCGTCACCTATGCTGAGTTTAAAGAGGCAGTCTACAAAAGATTCAGACTGGGGCCTGATCATTTTAGAAAGCTTTTCAGAAACTGCCAGATACAGACAGGGAGGTCTTTCGTGGAACTGGGAGCAAAGTTGATGGATATATTTGGAAAGTGGATGAGTAGTGCCAAAGCTCAGTCAGTGGAAGAGGTGAAAAGCCTCATGATACTGGATCAATTATACCATCAGTTACCACCAGAAATAAGGCTCCTGGTCAAAGACCGTTCCCCTACATCTGTGCAGGAGGCCGCAGAGATGGCGGAACACTTCGCCTCCAGTAGAACTGGCTGGGTGGGGAAAAAATCAAGAGAGTTTAAACCCAGACCATATAGTGCTGGCAGAAGGGATGTGGTACCACAGCGAGTGAGTCCTCCATTAAAATCTGAAGGGCACAGGACACCCCAGAGTGGATCTGTGTACCCTAAAAGTGAGGAGAAATTATGCTACAAATGTGGTAGACCGGGGCACCTACATTTTCAATGTGAGGTTGCCAACCCCATTAGTAATCCTGCTCAGACAAGGGCAGTGAAAACAGAGCCCAAGGCTTTAGAAGCAGCGAAAAAGGTTCAGTTTTGCCAGATAAACTGGACAGAAGTAACAGACCTGGATTCAAGTCTGAGAGAGGAAGTGAGTGTACAAGGGGCAACTTATTGGGCATTGCTTGACACTGGTGCCGCTCAGACGTTACTGAGGCCAGATTTAATAAAATCTGAAGAAATATTACCTCAGGAAACAGTGACTATCCAAGGAGTGAGGGGTCAACCAGAGAGTTTGCCTGTGGCCCTAGTGAAAATGGAATGGAGAGGCCGAAAGGGCCAATATAAAGTTGGTATTAATGCCCAGCAACAAGAACCAGTAATACTGGGAAGGGATGTAATGGGCGCCCAAGGAAAGATCTATGTAGTGACCAGACAGCAAATTGGCAGAGAAAAAGAAGCCATATTAAGGGGGGCTGAAACAAACAGGGTGGAATCTGTTAACCAGCCTCAGGTCACCATAGCAACCACTAGCAGGCCTGTTGAAGAAGACAAACTGTATCAAGTGGTCTCTGGGGAAGAAGCAGAGCAATTCAGGGAAGAGCTGCATAAAGATATCAGTTTGAAGCAGGTAAAGGAACAAGCCCTGACCCGACAGATTCCTTTCACTGACAAACTGAGGAATCAAGTTGTGTGTGAAAATGGGATTTTATATAGACTGTGGATGCCTGCTGAGAGAAAGGATGAATGTGAACCAGTGAAGCAATTGATAGTACCTAGCAAATACAGAACCAGATTGCTAGAGGTAGCCCACAATGTTCCATGTGCAGGACATCTGGGAATAAAAAAGACCAAGAGGAGATTGGCTGCACATTATTATTGGCCAAATATCTCCAAGGATGTAAAACAACATTGTCTATCTTGTGGAATATGCCAAAAGGTGGGAAAGAGTGGAGTAAAGACCAAGGCACCCTTAAAGCCCCTTCCTATAATTGGACAACCCTTTTATAGAGTGGGAATAGATTTGGTGGGCCCTTTTTCCAAACCCACAAGGCATGGCAAGAAATATCTAGTGGTGGTGGTGGATTTTGCCACCAGGTACCCAGATGCAGAAGCACTGAGATCTGTAGAAGCCCCTGTAGTGGCAGAGGCTTTATTAAAAATCTTTATGAGGCTGGGTTTCCCTCATGAAGTGCTGACAGATCAAGGCAGTGTATTCATGGGAGAAGTGATGCAATGTATGTGGAAATGTTGTGGTCTAAAACATCTAAAGACCACTACTTACCATCCCGCCACTAATGGGCTAACTGAGAGATTCAATGGAGTTTTGAAGGGCATGATAAGAAGCTATGTTCAAGATCACCCACAAGACTGGGATGAACGGTTGGGATGCTTCTTATTTGCATACAGAGAAGTCCCTCAGGAGTCAACAGGCTTCTCACCCTTTGAACTCATGTTCACTAGAAAAGTGAGGGGACCTTTGGAACTGCTAAAAAATTCATGGGAAGGAACTCTGGGAGAGTACAAAACTTCTGTAGTAGATTTTGTATTGGAATTCCGCAATAAATTAACATCAATGATGGAAGTAGTGAAAGAGAATTTGAGTCATGCACAGGAGAAGCAAAGTTACTGGTATGACAGAACAGCCAGAGAACGTGTGTATGATGTGGGAGATATGGTTATGGCGTTCATACCCAGGAAACATGACAAATTACAGGCTAACTGGGAAGGACCATATACCATCAGAGAAAGGCTTGACACAGTGACATATGTAATCACCACAGACCAATTAAACAAAAGCAAAGTGGTTCATGTAAATATGTTGAAGCCTTACCATACCAGGGATGCACAGGTGTTGCAAATTACCTTATTCCCTGAGGGAAGTGGGCCTGAACTTCCAGATTTGGTACAGGAAAGCAAAGAGAAAGGAGGGGTAGGTCAAGTGGAATGGTCAGAGGAGGTAGAGGAGGAAGTAAAAGAAGAGATTCTGAGAGTTTTGAAAACCTATAGGAATCTGTTTAGCAACAAACCTGGCCGAACCAGTATAGTTATACATTCCATTGATAATGGAGATCATGCCCCAATCAGATCTGTTCCGTACCGTGCGAATGGGAAAGTTTTGAATGAGATCAAAAAGGAGGTGGAAGATATGCTGGAATTAGGAGTGATCAGGGAATCCATCAGTCCCTGGGCCTCAAGTATTGTCCTGGTTCCGAAAAAAGATGGAACGACAAGGTTTTGCATTGATTATCGGCTAATCAATAAAATTACTGTCCCAGATGCGTATCCTATGCCTAGGGTAGACGCTATGTTAGAGTTATTGGGGACAGCAACCATTATCTCTACACTAGATCTCTGTAAAGGATTTTGGCAAATGGAACTAGACGAGCACTCCAGAGCCAAAACTGCCTTCAGTACACCAGATGGGTTATATGAGTTTGTGACCTTACCCATGGGACTAAGGAACTCACCAAGTTCATTTCAGAGGCTAATCAATACTGTGTTGCGAGGCATGTCAGATTTTGCAGTGGCCTATATCGATGACGTGGCCATTTTTAGCAAGTCGGTGCCTGAGCATGTCCAACACCTGACAACAGTATTGGAGGCCTTAAGAAAAGCAGGCCTCACAATAAAAGCTAAGAAATGCCAGTTTGGACTAAAGGAAGTAATCTATTTAGGTGGGGAGTGGGAAAATCACCCCCTTATGGAGCAAGGTGGAGGCAATACAAGCGTGGCCGATCCCCTTAACCAAAAAACAAGTAAGGGCATTTCTGGGTGTGGCTGGATTTTATAGGAAGTTTGTGAGAAATTTTGGGGAAATAGCAACCCCCTTGCATGAATTAACAAAGAAGAAGTGTTCTGAGCGTGTGGTATGGACGGATGAATGTCAGAAGGCTTTTGATCTACTGAAGCAAGCCTTGTGCCAAGGACCCATATTAATAGCACCAGACTATGAGAAACCATCCATCGTGGCTACAGATGCGTCGGACCTGGCGCTGGGAGTCGTCTTGCTGCAGGAGAGAGAAGGCACCAGACATCCAGTGGCGTACCTGAGTCGCAAGCTGACGCCGAGGGAGAAAAACTATTCGTCGGTCCAGAAGGAGTGCCTAGCGGTCGTGTGGGGACTGAACAAGTTGCGCCCATACGTGTGGGGACGAAGATTCACAGTGACTACGGATCATCGGGCCTTGTTATGGTTGCAGACTATGAAAAACCATAACACTATGCTGCAGAGGTGGTCCTGGGCCCTACAGGACTATCAAGTGGACTATCAAGTGGACATCAAAGGCAAGAACAATGTACTGGCCGATGGACTTTCCAGGCAAGTGGCTGGGACTGCAGTGACGTGACCAGACGGAGGAACAAAGAAAGACATTTTCCCCATAGAGACTTTTATTTGTTAACGTGACGTATAAATCCTGGAATAGGAATAATACTCTGCCGTTGTTTAAGGGGGGGGAAATGTGATGTTCCTATATATTAGTGTATATATGGCAAGTGCTGGTTGTTTAGAGTATACATGGTAAGTAGTGAAAGAGGAGGGGGAGTGAATGGGCAATAGAATGCTTGATGATTGGCTGAATGTTTAAAATGGCTGACAGTATAAATGAAAGGATGACAGGTAAATGTGGGTGAATGTGAGGTGGTGAATTGTGGAATCTGGGGGAGAGAAGAGAAAGAGTGGATTGCTTGGTGGGGTTTAGAGAGTTGTTTACCAGGAGGGAGGTGGAGTTTGGATTAGTATTGAGTAAAACCATATGCTTATGTTGTTTAAGAAGAAATCTTGTTAATCTTGTTAGCTTTGTTATCTTTAATAAATACTTAATTTGGTTTACCAAAGGCCTGATCCTTGGCTGGAGTTTCACAGACCAGAAGGGAGGGTAAGGTAATGACCAAGGCTGAAGGGGAACTGTAACAAATGGTGGCAGCGGTGAAGAGAATAACAATACCAGTATTCAGAGTCTCTGGGAATACTAGTATTGGGACGTTACTGGTGGTTGCCTAGCAGGGGGATCTGTTGAGATCTGTGCTAGAACGGATAGGTAAACCATAAGAGAGTGCGGTCCGGACTGGTGGAGTCCCTGGTGGTGCCTAGAGACAGGCAGTAACCACGAGCAGGTAGGAACCTGACAGGGAGAGCCAGGGAAGGACGCATCACAACCTCCCCCTCCTCTCCCCCTTCCTCCCTCCCCCTCCCCTTTCTGCCCTCCTCCTCCCCTCCCTGCCCCTCCCCCAGGTCAGTTTCACCTATCCTAAGCATGATTGCACTGGAGTAAATCCCACTGAACTCAAGAAGCATGCAAATGATCAAACCTGCCCTCCACTCCTCCTCCTCCACATCCCCTCCCTATTGCCCCTTTCATCCCCCTTCCTTCACCCCTCCTTTCCCCTCTCCATCCCCTTCCAATCCGCTGCTTCCCTCTCCTCCTCCTCCCCCTCCCCTCACCCCTCCCCCATGGTCAGTTTTACCTATCCCAAGTGTGATTGCATGGGGGAAAATCCCACTGAATGAAATAAGCATGCCAATGATCAAACCTGCCCTCCCCCTCCCCTCTCCCACCACCTCCCTTTTGCCACTTCAATACCCATTCCTCCTCCATACCCATACCCCTCCCCCTTCCTTTGCAATCCCCTCCTTCCCCTCCCCCTCCTTCTGCTCCCCTCTCCTCCCTTCCTCATTATGTCCACTCTCCCCACCCACTCCTCTTCCCCCATGGTCAGTTTTACCTATCCTAATCATGATTGCATGGGAGTAAATCCCACTGAACTCAATAAGCATGCAAATGATCAAACCTGCCTTTTCCCTCCTTCCCTTCTCCTCTCCCTTTCCCCTCCTCTCTTCCTTCTTCCTCCTCCCCTGCCCACTCTAGGCCTCCCTCCCCATGGTCAGTTTCACCTATCCTGAGCATGATTACATGGGAGTAAATCCAACTAAACTCAATAACATTGCAAATGATCAAACCTGTCTTCTCCATCCCCCTCCACCGATCCCCTCCCCACCTCCCCTCCCCTCCCCATCCCCAGTGGTCAGTTTCACCTATCCTACACATGACTGCAGGGGAGTAAATCTCCCTGAACTCAATAAACATTCAAATTATTAATCCATTCTCAGAAAATTTGCATTTCTTACCTCCCAGATTAAAAAGCAGAGAAATTCACTAATAGGCAAAAACCTTGCAGTTTAAGAACGTACCTATAGCCAACAGATATTCTATCAAACTTTAAAAAGCAGGGAAATTGGGCAGCTATAGTAAATGCATTAGGGGAGCAGGAGACCTGACCTCCTCTCTGAGATATTGTACTGCCCTACAAATTTGCCAACATACAAACACAATTTGGATTGGTCTTTCACAGTCCTATCCACTTCCTATGTAGTTTGGAAGAATTTGGTAACATGTGCCTCTGAGCATATGGTGAGTGGTGGCAACACCTGCAATCAGCCCAAATAACAGAAACAGAATATGTGCTGTGTTGATCTTGTTTTAGTAGGAAGGAAGCAACTGTATTAAGACAGTTGATATAGTTCAGATAGTCACTTTAAATATGCTTGATTTACTTTGCAATTTTAGTGAATTTTCTTATAGTAAATCATTTTCTTTTGCTTCTGTTTCTGTGAATATGTGAAGTACAGTAGTACTTTGCAACACTAAAAAAAAGCTCCAAAAATAATTGTGGAATAATGGCACTGACTTTTCTGCAGAATAGTCTCCAATGGATATGAGGAGTGTCTCAGTTTGCACAAGATAAAACAGTGGGAGGTGAAATATATTATAGCATATTTCTAGGTGTGCTCTATATTTTTAATTGACCAAGCCCACCTTTCCTTAAGTGGAGTGGTTTAAGCATAGCAGGCTGAAAACATGCATCTTGGGCAGGCCAAGGTTGTTTTTACCAAGAGTTAGAGTCATTGCTTAAGTAGCAATATATTGTGATCAGTCTGATTTTTCATTAAACTGCAGTTTCAGATTCAAATGTTAATGCACCCTAAACAGAAATAGAGCATAATCTCCAGTTTGAAACACAAAAGGCTGTCTTCACCATCATATGACATTGACCAATAAAAAGGCTTTGAAATTAATAAAAATAAATTTGACACAGATTTCTAGGATGAATAATGAGATAAATATGTTCTAGGTTAGATTCTCTGTAGAACAGTAGTAACACAGGAAAGAAGCAAAGTAAGAAGAACACCAACAATCATACAAAATTGTAATTCTCCATCTTTGGAGATGGCAGGTGTTGCCACCACTCACCATATGCTCAGAGGCACGTTACCAAATTCTTCAAAGCTATACAGGAAGTGGATTGGACTTTGAAAGACCAACCCAAATTGTGTTAGCATTTTGACCAGTTTGTAGGGCAGTACAATATATCAGAGAGGAGGTCAGGTCTCCTGCTCCCCTGGTGCATTTACTGGGGGGGAAGATTGCTGCTTAGCAAACAGATGGGTTAACAATGCTGCAGACGGGTAAAGTAAATTTTAACTTCAAAGTATACAACACTGAGCCCTCTAAGCTAAATGGGGAAGGCTGTTGTTGTCAGCTAGATCTTTCCTCCTGTGGTGCTTGAGTACACTGAGAGGAAAAGAAAAGGAAATGAAAAGGAAGAAGGTACAGATGGCTCTATACGTTGACCTTGGACATTGAACATGTGAAAGTCTTTTTAACAGAGTGCAACCATCTATTAACGGTCCTAGTGGAACTGCACCGCAAGTATACCCAATCTCACATGGTTAAGGAGTCACCTAGAACTCAAAAGGACAAAGAGTCATCTACCCCAAAAGAGATAGCAATCAGATCCTGGGCATCCAAGAAAAGTAAAAGGATACCTAATAATCCAAAGAAGAAAAGTAAAAACCTGAAAAATCAAAAACAACCTCGAAGGGGAAAAACGAACTTCAAGAAACTATTTGATCTAGTAGGAAACCATGTAGGAAACCATGTAGCATTGAAAACAGAGAAGGGAGTCCAAATATCTCTGAAGAACTCCAACACAAAGAGCATCATAAACCCACCAGTGAGTTCTTTGACTCAAGGGGAGTCTATCTCTCCACCGTTACCTAATCCTACTCTAAACAGCAAGGTACAGACCCCATATAATATCGCCCAGGATCCGTGGATGGACGTCCTTGAAAAACAGAACAAAAAACAAGAAACACCGAAAAAACTAATGGCCAGCAGCTGGAAGCTTGTACTGAATCGTTATAAGCTAGTATTAGCAAATTACCCTAAACCTAGAGGGTTTTTGTCCCAAATGCAGCATAAATGGCATCTTCTGGATCTCTTTTTTTTTTTTTCAATAATTTTTATTCAGATTTTCATAAAACATACAAGACAAAATCATAAAACATTCAAAGACAAAAAACAAAATCAAAAATAGTTAAACAAAAAGAAAAAAAGAAAAGAAGAAAAAAAAAAAACAAAAATAAAAAATAAAGAGTAAAATATTGACTTCCCATTTGTCAAAGATCAAATCAGTTATAAGTCTATAATATATAGCAATCCTGTCTCTTAAGTCATATTATAAAATCACTTTCCTCCAGTAGTTATCTTACTTAATCATCAAATCTCATAAACATTACTTTATTCTTTCCACAAAAAGTCAAAGAGAGGTTTCAATTCTTTAAGAAATATATCTATCAATTTTTTTTTTCCAGATAAGCATATCGATTAATCCATCTCATTACTAATTATGATAATCTTATTGTCATAACCATAGTCAAAATAAACATTTCAATTAATCCATCACATCAGAATCTGTTAGGTTCAGTAATTTCAGTAGCCATTGTTCTATTATCTCTATTAGTTCCATTTTCCATCTTCCATCTTCAGTAGTCTTGTTAAGTCCAGTAATTTCAATATCCAATCTTCCATTATCAGTATTCCATAATAATCTTGCTGTCAAAGCCATAGTCATATAATAAGAGTCTGATGGGAATTACCTCTATCCCAAATATTTTCTTGCCATCCATTCTGAATAAGTTGCTGAAATACTGCTGTAAAATCATATCTCTGTTCTTTTTTTCAAAATACACTGGGTCATCTCTTAAAAGTTTTTCCATTGTCACATGGCTGCAGTTAATTCCATAGATTTTCTCTATATTGGGCTCCATCACGTCATTCCAGTCCAGAAGATAATCCATGCCATTGATAACTTTATCTCTAGAATCTTCATTAATTTCTTCAGAGATAACATTGAGTTCCAAACAATAGATTTTATTTCTAAAGTCCATAGACTCCAAATCTTGTTCCTGTTCCACGTTTGTTCCAATCTCCGGGATCTCCTCTCTCACAGGGACCCCTATTCCAGTCTCCAGGGTCTCCTCTCTCACAGGGACCCCTATTCCAATCTCCGGGGTCTCCTCTCTCACAGGGACCCCTTCCAGGGTCACCTCTCTCACAGGGACCCTTATATCTTTAATCTCCTGCTTCATTTTACTCAATTCAATTTTCGTTATCTCAATCTCATTCATTATTCTCTGAAACATAGTTATTTCCAGATTCTCAGCCACTTTCTTAATTGCCATTTTAAAAGAAAAATATAGGAAAACCACTTCTTATTTCAGCAACAATTGGGTTAATACTCCAAACTTGGTGACATCACAGTATAAACAGAGCAGACAGCCTTATCTCTCCAATAGTTAAGTAAACAAAATGCAGTTCCCAGGATCGAAGCAATTAATGGCAATCGTCAAGAAACAGATTCGTCAAAATAAAATAGACCAAAAAGAGAGTAGTCTCAAAACAGTATAATATTTTTCAAAATAAAAATCTGGAATAGAAATCCCTCTTCTGTGTGTATCTTTAGAATGCAAATCCAGGACAGCTTTTTGCAACAAAAACAGAGATAAGCTATTAATTAGTGCGTAGCAGAGAGAAGTTACGGCTCCCCAGTGAGATGTCAAAAACCGATCAATCTGGCAAATCTCTTTTAAACAGCAACAATTTAAGTCAAGTAAAAGAAAAATATAGAAAGAAGGGTGCTTGCCTGTTAGTGCGTTCTCTCTTAGAAGATAAGATGAACGTTCGCTTTAACAGATAGAGCTTGCTGTTGAAAATCCGTCCCACCTTCGTCGGCTGGACCTCGTCCCATAAATTAATGAGATCTGGTCGTCCCAACAAAAATAGGCTTTGAGGTTAATCTCTTCGTTTCTCCCTACCCGGGAGAAGTTTAATCAGTCAAAAAAAAAAGAAAAAACTGACTGATATATCTGAATAAGCTTCTTTTGAGGCAGGAGCCCGTCTCAAAAGCAGGCACAGGCTAAGTCACCCTTCCCGGAAGTCGCATCTTCTGGATCTCTTGAAGAGACTTTCCCAAAGCCAGCTCACAATAACTGATATTCAACAGGTGGACTATCTTTATTTTAGTACTATAAGAGCCCGAGCTGTTGTATCCTTTACCGCAAAGACTACAGCGGATCAAATTCTGAATAACAAGGACTGTTTTACTAAGGCCGGTATAGAAATTCTAAGATACTTCAAAAACAAGGCCCCTCCGGAGGCCTTGACCAATCAATGCACCTCACGTGCCGACCGTCCTCAAAGTGAGGGAATGGTCAAGCAGGGTATTTTAATTGATTTGGACTCGGTTGATCTAGATATTGGCATTGGAAGCAGCAAACTGGTGACCTGTAAGGGAGTCTCGGATACCTCTCTACTGGAACGTACCCATGATTTAGACATAACTAATGATCCATTTGACGCGGAAGAGAGACTACTGATAGACTCCTTTGGCACTCTGCCATTTCTAACCCAAACTGAAATCCTAAGAAGAATTGATCACCTTAAGCTACATTTAATAAACATCCAATCAAAGAAGTCCTTTATACATGGATCTGATTCAACGGTGATAGAACTAGATCCGGACCCAACGGTCTCTAAACCTGAAAAGAGGTGCATAAACAAAGCGATGTGCCCCCTGGCAGTACCCAGGCGGGAGGTGGATCAGCGGCCCTCTAACTGGTCCATTCAGAGTGTACCGCCAAAAGAAGGTAGGAGGTCAGCTGGAACACACCTTGTTTATCAGACCGCAAAGGAAGAAAATCCTCTATTCAGGATGTAAGCCTGTTACCTCGGCCATCCTCCACACTCGCCATACCTATCAGCCATGGACACGCCAAAAGCCCCACTAATTGGCAAAAAATGAGATACCTCACAGAGGCCGAATTAGGCCTGTCTGAAAAGCCCATTTTACCTAGAGAAATAACTAGGAAAATAACAACCACACCTAACATACAGGCACCGATAGAGGTACACACATACCTGGAAGGGATGTCAACTTCCACTATTATAGGTGGCAGCAGGCCTGATAAAACATCTCATCTTTTAACTGTTGCTCATGTAACTTCTGATGTAAATGGTTGCGTATATATTTCCAATGACGTTGACACAATCTGCCCAGCCTGACAACTACCTATTCTCTCTTGGAACATTATGGGATGGGAGAATAAACTTCAAGATGGGGATTTTGTCACTTATCTACAAAAAATTTAAATCTTGTGTCTCCAAGAAACCTGGATCGTCGCTGCAAAGTTCCCGTATCTGCACGGTTTTAGTGCCTTCTCTTCGCCTGCGATGAAACTCAGCTTAAAAGGAAGGGGCAGTGGTGGCCTTACAACCTTTATCACGGCAGATCTAGCAGCAGACGTCCAGCAAATAGACAATAAGTGTCCACAGCACGTGCAGATTCTGATGATTAAGAGCAGCATTATAGGTCTCCTTATATGCATCAACCATTGCTGGCTAAGAACTTGGGTCCTAACAGTGTTTGGGACAACCTGTCAAAAGTCTTGTCTCAATTAGAGCTTCAATTTCCAGGATCCAGGTTGTTGCTATGTGGTGATTTTAATGTCAGGTTGGGGGTTCTATGGTCCAGCACTGAGGTCTCTACAAACCATGGACCCTCCTTTCAATCACCTTTACTAGGTAGAGTATCTCAAGACACGACATCTAATAAACAAGATGCGAGACTTGCAGAGTTACTATACCTTCATCAACTGGATTGCCTTCATGGCTCTGACACTGACGTATCTAACGGCCCTTTCACCTATCTGATCAATCGAGGTGCCAGCACAATTGTTTACATATTAACATCTACTGCATTGCGCTCCGAAACACTTAAGTTCAAGGTTGGCAGCAGAGTGGAAAGTGACCATTTCCCTCTTCTGTTATACCTACGACTCCAACAGCCTCTCTCCCCTCAACCATTATTAATTCTCGACGGAACACAAGCTGGAGAACGGAGAAAGTGTTGGTCAAGCGAGTTACAAACAACTATCTCACATTTTTTAACTAATAACACCTTGCAAATACTCCGGCAAGGAATTATCGAATCAGAGCTGGATCCTATACACACATTTCAGTCAATTCTAAGTCATCTAAGGCCATTGCTAGTCCAGAAAACCCAACACCTGGCCAACAGACAGCTGGGCAAAAGATGGTTTGACCTCGAGTGCAGATCGACTAGGAGACTGACGATGAACTATTCAAAACAGGCCATTAGGAATCCAGTGAAGTTTTCCCATGATCACTTAAAATATCTTAGATCTGCATACAAGTGCCTCTTGAGGTTAAAGAAAGAGGCATATGCTAAATCCTTATGGCAGCAATTGGGCTTAGCAGTAACAACGAAAAGGGAGAACCAGTTTTGGGAACTTGTCACTAGAGGTATGGGACAGGTTAGACCTTTTGTAACTGACCAAATAGCACCATCTACCTGGCACTCCCACTTCAGTAACCTAAATATGTCCCCCCTGCTGCGTGATGAGATTTTGCCCCGGATAGAGCTAACAAGCTTACCCCAATGGCCGTTAGTCACAGCCTCACAAATAAAATCACTTATTGCAGCTCTTAGAGTGGGCAAAGCTCCAGGGGAAGACATGCTGCCCTCAGAAATCTATAAAAATTTTCCTGACTGGTGGGCACCTATATTGGCCAAGGTATTCAACCATATAAACAACTCTGGCATCTTTCCAGAGGGCTGGAAGTTGAGCATAGTGGCCCCCATTTACAAAAAAGGGGACAAACAGGACCCAGATAATTACAGACCAATTAGTCTTTTAGACATTGGCTCTAAACTATATGGCAAATATCTCCTCCACAAACTCGAGGATTGGGAAGCCGCCAATTGTATTATTTACCCAGAACAGGTGGGCTTTATGAAAAGCCCTATTGACCGTTGCCTGACACTTTACGCTTTCACCAAACAGAGTATTGCCGGCCCTACTAAACATCTCTATGAGGCCTAGTAGACCTGGCCGCAGCCTTTGATTCAATAGACAGACATCGCCTGTGGACTAAATTGACCAACACGAACATTGACAGACGGCTGTTATTTCTAATCAGAGAGTTATATACTAACACCCTGGCACGTGTAAGGGTCGGGACTTCAGGCTCCCTAACTGACCCTATCAGCATAAACAAGGGTGTCAAACAAGGGTGCCTTCTGGCCCCAAAACTCTTTAATCTCTACTTAAATGATATAGTCCCAGAATTATTCGGTCCAGCCTTTTTTCCACCTTCATGCGGTAATAGGAAAACATCAATCCTGCTTTACACGGATGATATGGTATTACTATCTATTACCCGTATTAGCCTAAGGAGGCTTCTTTCAAAGCTTAACGACTACTGTCTAAAAGAAGGGCTACAAATTAACTACGCTAAAACAAAGGTGATGACGTTTGGCAAAAAGCATGTAAAGTCTAATTGGTCAATCCACGGAGATCACATCGAGCAATGCCAAGAATTTAAATATCTGGGTGTTTACTTTTCGGAGAACCTCTCCTGGAAAAGGCACATTCATATGACCAAAATTATTGCCTTGAGAACTAGCGGAGCTATACTTAAATTTTGTTGCTCGGTGGGCGGTAATTTAATTGACCCCGCCTTAAACATTTATCGGAGCAAAGTCCTTCCCCAGATCTTATATAGGGCAGCGGTCTCTGTGCAGAAACTGGCTTGCCTTCAATCAAAGCCCGAGTACACGTTGCCATAATAAGCTTTTGGAAAATTCTGAGAGATGCTCCATCTAAGACAATATTTAGGGCATGTTTGGAACTGGTTTTAGGTGATAACTACTGGACCTCCAGAATAAATAGAGTCTACCACCTGTACCATATTGTTCCACATGTGCCTCAGCCTTCAATTACAAGAGCAAAGCTACGTGACGCCTTTTTCCAGCATAGTGCCAACTTATATAGGCTAACTATTAACAACTCCAGATGGTATAGGTTATATAAGGTTGACAACTACAAAGCGTCCTATTTGGCCCGCCCCTTTCCATTAAAACTTAGGTGGGCCTTTACGGCGCTCCAATTCCAAACCATGCCAAATGCAGTGTTAGTTGGTGGCCATTCTCAGATCTCCTGGTCGGACCGTTTTTGCATATGTGGTTCTATGGAAGTTGAAGACTTGCCCCATTACCTCCTGGCCTGCTCTTTGTATTCCCATCCCCAGGATAAGTTCCTGAAGAGCCTGTTGGCAAATCCGTACTTGGTCACCGTTGATCAAAAAATTTTCCATCTCATGTCTGACATAGAATCCTCGACAACATACAAGGTCTCCCTTTTTGCACTGGCAGCACAAAAAATCCGGGCTAAAATTGTTTCAGATCAGGGGATCGACTGCCGAGGAGACAATCTCTGCTAATAACCAACCTATAGTTAATCTCGGTTATGCAAGTTACTGGGTTTATATAGGACTATATAGGGGCCATATAGGAGTATCCCCTTCCTGGTTTTTAGATTTATTTGAAATCTATAGTATATGTATATGTATACGCATTACAGTTTTATGTAATTTTATTGTGCTTTTTAATCTTATTTGTTATGCGATGGCCTACGGCCAAGCAATAAAGCGATGATGATGATGATGATGATAGAAATATCTGTTGGCTATAGATATGTTCTTAAACCGCACGTTTTTTGCCTATTAGTGAATAGATATAGATACATACATACATTATGTGTGTGTGTGTATATATATATATACACAGGCACATTCTCTCTCTCTCTCTCTCTCTCGCTCGCTCTTTCCTTATTTTCAGCAAAGCAATCACTAAAGGGCAACTTGCTCATTATAACTGAAGCATCATCAGCAAGTAAACCCACTTCAACCTCTAACAAGACCAAGATGCTGTCACCTCAGTCATCGGGAAAAATGTTTTTCATGCTCCATTAGAAGAGCAAGAAGTACTCAGAGCAGAGTTAATGAGGGACAGGTATTCTAAACTTAGAACAGGGAACTAATTATAAGCACAGGCACTGTCAATAAACAAAGAGAAGCTGCAGTCAACTTCGGTTCAAAAACAACACACACTAACAGTGCAATCCTAACCATGTCTACTAGGGACTAAGTCCCATTGATTTAAGTGGTGCTTACTCCCAGGTAAGTGGTGTGCAGAGCTTGGAAAAGTTACTTTTTTAAACTACAACTCCCATCAGCCCAATCCAAGTGGCCATGCTGGCTGGGGCTGATGGGAGTTGTAGTTCAAAAAAGTAACTTTTCCAAGCTCTGGGTGTTAGGATTGTAGCCTTGGACTGTCAACTAATTAAAGAAGTCTTGAGTCACCAGATGAATATGATATGCACTCACTGCATATCAACAAAACCATTTAGAAGAAGAAAAACCTTTCTCAAGACAAGAATAAACACAGAATAAAACAAATTCAGTCCTTTAAAAAAACACACACCATTATACACTGAAATTAGTAAGTTAACAATGGGTACCTCCTGTTTATTAAGGACCTGAGTACAAAAACACTCTCCTGCAGTTTCCAGCAACTGGTATTAAGAAGTATACTCTCTCCAACTGTGCAGAGTATAGCCATTATGGCTAGTAGCCATTGATAGCCTTTTCCTCCATGAATTTGTCTAAACTTCTTTTAAAGCCATCCAAGTTGGTGCCTATGACTGTCTCCTGTGGGAGCAAATTCCATAGTTTAACTATGCACTGCTGCATGAATATATGCTTTCTCTTATCTGTCCTGAATCTTCCGATATTCAGGGCTCATCCAGACGACTGCAAAATGTGTGACACACGCGCTATCTGTGTTTATTATTTTTCAGTTGGCCAAATGACATTGCACGCTGTTACGCATTTTTGTGGGTTAAATCTGCTCCTTGCAATACCGGCAAAAATGAGATTTGCTGTTTAAATTGGGAATCATCCGCTGTGCCTTCAGGAGCTAGGATGCAATAAGGTGGACTTTACAGCTGATGGGTGGTTCTTGGGCGTTTCCCCTTGCCCCTTCTCCTCATTCCAGCCAATCATGTATCTGCACTTTTGCGCATGTGCGAGAATAAGCCCAGGAAAATTGAAGCAATCATCACAATGGTGGGGTGTTGGGGGGGGTCTGCAACTACTGCGCAGATGCATTTTATTTTTTGCCAGCCGCTCTGGGTGAGATGTGCAATGCACAGCAAATGAGAAAGGGTCTGCTGGTCAGTTTCATGCCTGCCTCCGGAAAGCTTTGTAAATTTCATTCTACTGGCTGGGGGTTTTGTTTCAAATCATTTTGCCACGGGAAGGAAAGGGAGAAGGGGGGTGACACATTTCTTGCTCTATGGTTCTCCAGTCTCTATGGTTCCGGGTGGCGGGGACGCTGTAGCAAACCACTCATATGCAGGGCAGAGAATGCCCAATACTTTCAACGGGTAGAACTGGGGGCAGAAAAGCCCATGCGTCTCAATGGGTAGACCTGGCGTCACAACAGCCAATGTGTTTCAATGAGTAAACCTGGCGTCTGGAAAGTCTATGCGTTTCAATGAGTAGACCTGGCATCTGGAAAATCTATGCATTTCAATGGGTAGACCTGGCAGCCCAAAGTCAATGCATTTCAATGGTAGACCAGGCCACCAGGTCTACCCATTTGAAACCTGCTTGCTTTCTTGTTTGTATTTACGATATTACGCTTAAACAAATGTATGCTTTTCTGCCTTTATGGATATTCTACATTGTGGGAAACACAGCACAGTCTGGTTTTTCATGGGATAGAAACATAATTTGGATGACCTGCATTTTAACAGTATGGGAACCCCGGGAAAACTGAACCAATCATAGCCATGGGTTCTTGTTAAGTTATGCTGCGCGGAAGCAGAAATACGCATTTGCGCACACACAGGGCATTTCGAACCACCCCTTCACCATCCAATCATGTATTTTCACTTGTGCGCATATGCGTTAACGTGCTATGGAAACCCGGGGAAAACTGGACCAATTTGTGTAGATTTGAAAAGACAATGATGGATACATTCGTTTTTTCACAATAGCGCAAATGCAGAAATAGACAACCACACCAAAGTGAGCCAAGGTCACCCAGTGAGCTCCATGGCTGTGTGGGGATTCGAACCCTGGTCTCTCAGGTTGTAGTCCAACACTGACCTGGGGGAGGGGCAGGGAGGGGAGGAGGAGGGGAGGAGATTGGGTGGGTGGGCACTGGGCAGAGGGGAAGCCCCTTTCTTTTCCAAAAGGAAAACATTGTGAACAGTATCATTCTTTTTCAGGGTTTCCCCCACCTTCTTATTCTACAGCAGGCACATGTAGCCTCCCACCCAAATTTAAACCAAAGCTGTCCCTGGCCACATCCACACCAGACCTTTATTTCCCTTTAGATAGTCATGGCTTCTTCCAAAGAATCCTGGGAAGTGTAGTTAGTGAAGGGTGCTGAGAGTTGGTAGGAGACGCCCTGTTCCCCTCACAGAGCTTCAATCAGAGCGGCTGACTGTTAAACCAGTCTGGCCACTGGAACTCTGTCAGTGGAATAGGAGTCTCCTCTCATTACCCTTCTCAAACTACACTTCCCAGGATTCTTGGGGGAAGCCATGGTGGGCTAAAGTAAAATAAGGTCTGGTGTGGGCGTGGCCCCTGATTAGCCTAGTCAAGCAGCTGTGAGTCTGGCTTTTAGAACACTGACGGTTGGTTCTTACTGAGCATGCCTGGGCTTATTATTGACTATAATACTAAAGTTCTTAATTAAAAATCAGCCAGGCATTTTTTAAACTTTTGAACTGCAGACAATGAAGGTCAGAGTATGGGGCAAGGTCAGCAATAGGAGTTTAGGTACTCTGTGAAAATTGCTGATTTTTAATTAATTTCAACATATTATGAGAACTCTGACAGAAAAAAATCCAAAAGGGGTATGGCTTTTTCTCATTTTACACTTTGAACTCTTGATTCTCTCTGACTGTTGTGTGTATCACCATGAAAATTTAGAGGGTTGTTAAGGAAGCATTTCTGAGTTTAGGACTATAAGTTTTGTAAGGTTTTGTTTTGAAATGAGCTTATGGGAAGCATCAGAATGGCATGGGAGTATTTTCAATTTAACATTATGGAATGCGAAAATCCATTTTGGCTATAGTATACAGCCATTGTTGTAGCTGTATAATCAGGAATCCTGTAGTTACAGATACAGCCACACTTCCTTGATGTTTTATGCACAGCTAAAGAAATGTTGGGTAGAACCTGGTGTTCTTTTGAAGTAAAAAGGCAATGTCAAAGTAGAGAAAAATACTGTAATTTACCTACTTTGTAGCCTTTAAAACATGCTCATTCACTAACATGACAACATGACACAATACAAATGCATCCAAAACTGTATTACTTAATGGAACTTCTGGGCACGTTGGCAAGATGTGATTCAGGATGAATCACATAATAACATTTGATACTCTTAATAGGTTGAATTCTAAAAACAGGTGAAAGATTGCAGCTCACCTGTCATAAACATATGACATAGACCTTGCAATTAGCAGAGATACCGGTGGTAAAAGGTAATTAAAATAGACATGAAGGGATTTTCAAATCCCTTAATTCAGAAATTGTTCAGAAAGTGTTCAAATAAACATTTGCAGTCTAAATTATTGTCTGTTTATTTCATATAGCACTACTCACAAGTATAATTAGCACTTACCAGCATGACAATATATGGGAGGCATGCAAGAAATCACAGCAAGTGGAAAGAGTAGGACGTCCTCCTTAATGGCTTCAGTGCCTGCAGTGACTACAGGGCTACTGTAGGGGCCAGAATCTGTATATTTTGTCATTTCAGCTCTTTCCCAACAACAATTCAGGAATTCCTGCCATTCAGAAGGGGGAAGTGACATGCTTCAGGTGGCACTGTGAAGGCGGGAGATAGAGGAAGGCAGGACATGGTGTCCAAACAGTACACCCACACTGTTTGACCAGTGGTGGGGTTGGAATGACATTTGGGTTCCATTTCAGGCACCAGATACCTTGGGCCAGCACTGAGCAATTCTATCATCAAAAGTATATTTCCTAGTCATTAATATTGTTGATGTTGCAATGCAGTGTCAATATTGTTAGGAAAGTCTTGACTCATTTCAATGGAGTGTGATCTCTTTGGGTTGCAAGACCCTCCTACTGAGAGCCACAGCCATACCCATATGTTGCCCCAGCCTATTTCCAATAATACAATCAAGGTACTAAATAAACATTTAGATTCAGAGCAGCACAGAGTGTGCCTTTATAACAAAAGTGGAGACTGAGTTTTGTTGTTAATTTAATATTATAAGGTAGGACCTCGCTATAATGCATCTCAATGTACTGTAGAATCAGATACAACAATGTCCCCTAAGTAAAATACTGTATACCCTTTATTTTGGCTGCTGGTCTCTTTGTCCTTTGTGAATCTTATTTCTGCTTCCCCTGGGTATTTCTGAGTCTTTTTTCCTTAGTGTTCTTTTTAAAAATCTATTTCCGGACATCCCCTCCCTCCTGCCCATTTCTTTCCTGGTGTTTTTTCCCTAAGGGATGATCTCTCAAGCCATCTTCAAGTTCTTAGGTTATTGTTTGTGGAGGATTTTTTTTAACTTGTTTTTCCTCTGTTTCTTCCTTCCTGCTCAGTTCCTCAGCCACAGCGGCAGATGGTTTTGTGGGGTTTTTTGCATCACTAGGGGCTCGTTCACACGGCAATTTAATTTGAGTTCGAGCCTCCCTGCATCTCTGTTTAATCTGCAGTGTGATCACATGATGTTTCTTGGAAAGCAAATGTGTGTCGCTGCATTTCCCTTTAAATGTGAATCAAACCAACCTGCAGAAAATCTGAAAAGTAAGGAAAAAACATCTCTGCTTCGCAGCGTTCCTTCCATATACTCAGATGCTTCCTGCTTGGGGGAATGGATTGTAACTTGTAGATACTCCCCTTTCTCCACCCACTAAACTCCCCAAGAATTCCATTTCGCTTCTTTCGCCTTAACCAGCCACTTCTGGCCTCTCTAGCCTTCCCCCCCCCCTTTTCCCCTGTTAACGTTAACACAGGTTATATAAAAAGAAAAAAACCATAGAGAAAAATACCATTTTTTAAAACACAACCGGTGTGTTTGTGTGAGCGTGCATGCAGAAAGTTTCCGCTTCCTTATGCAAGTAGAAATGGCTGGGGGTAAAGGGGGCAGTTGGGGGAAACAGGTGAGTTATGGGAGGGAGAGAGGGACCGGGTAGTTGTTTGAGGCTGCAGCCTGCACATGTATGCAGGGTAGTAAATCCCACTGGACAGCACGGCGTGAAAAAGGTTTTTTGTGTCAATTGCACCGCAACACACACACCCCACACTCTCACGGCTTCGAGGGAGCCCAGAGTGCATAACAGCTAGCAACTTTCACAGTCTATCTGTCGGAAGGAACCTCTCTATGGTTATCAGTGATGAGCCCTGAGCAGAGGATAAGGCCTGTTGAGGCTTACTTCTGATTAAATTAGGACTGGGTAGTTGCTTGAGGCTGCAGAAGGCACACGTGCACATGCACACGCGCGCACACACACACACACTTCCACTAAAAATTGCATTTCATAAGTACTTTTTAAAAGGGGGGTTGCTCCCCATGCTCTCCGCGCTTCAGTGTGCATTTGACAACAATGAAAAAAAACCCTCCCCTTCTCCGGAGAGAGTAAACATGCAGATTTGGGGGCAGGGCCACAAGGAAACAGCAATACTAATAGGAATGCCAACCAACAGCGGGACTGAAGGGATTGGAAGGTAGATTGTTAAAACCCCATCTATTGTGATGGAAAATGCTGCATCTTTAATCCGAAGTTTAGCTCCCATGTGAACTAGGCCTAGGAATCAGTACTCCAATATTCACTGGCTTTAACTCTTGCAGTGCAGTTTTCATTATATCACAGAAGCCATTGTGCATCCTTTGTCCCCATCCTCTCTCTCTCTCTCTAGGGGATACTGGGCCATATTCAGCTAAACTTGCTGTGCTAGCAGAAGCCAGCACAAAGATTCCTGCTAGCACAATGGGACTTCTCTCCTTGCACCCTCCCCAGTTCTGATCTGCAGGGTCGAGAGAACCCCAGAACAGTGTGCAGGGGGGAAAGAGGGGAAATTGTTTCATCAGGCAAGCAGAAAAGCTGCACTGATGGAACAATCTCCTTAGCGCTACATTGCATACAACCCATTGCTTTTTAATAAAAAGGTTTTTTTTTTGAAGTTGAATAATTAAAACCTGGTGGGAATATTTTCCATAGAGGCTGGAACATTGCTGTGCTGTGGACAAGTCTTAGACTATTTTTCTTAAACCACAAAAGTCTGCAGCAAAAATCTGCAGCTGCATAATATATTGTAGGGTGAGCCTAAGTTTACTGAAGAAAAATTTGAAGTTTGAGTTTTATGGGGTTTTTTAAAGAATATGATACAAGATTTATGTTATTAAAAAGCATTATTTTGTATACAGTACTTTTTAAAGAATTTGCCCTTTGAGTCCATGTACAAGATGCCCTTTTCCAACTATATACCACTGAAGAAGACTTTATATAAGTTGAAATGCATCTGCAATGTTTTCTTAAACACATCTGTTATAAACAGTCTTCATCTTCAGGATATCAAGGTTTTTCTCAACCATATATTTGTATTTCATTGCTGTAGTACACTCAGCATTTGAAGGATGCATCCAGTCAGCATAGCTAGATATTTCAGGATGCATTGATGTAATATTACATACAGTGTCTACATATCAGTGTTGTGAAGTCACATAAGATTGTTTGGTTATTATTGTATATTCTATTGGCCAAAGGCCGTAGACTTACTCTTTGTAAAGTTTTTAAATCTTTTCATATCTATGTTACATAAATACATGATATTTATTTAGTACCTTGACTATATTTATTCTTTTGTACCTATTGACTGGTCAGGGAATATATTCTCCAGGTTTGGTTTGTCCCACCCTATCCCACCAAAGGGAGCTTGCTCACCCAGCCTGAAAGTTTGCTATCTTCTATAAATGAAATGTCTGTTCTCTCATACTTTTGGCATCTTTTCTGCCTAATCATAGAAAGCAAAAAAGTAAGTTTACCTACCTGCCTCTAACATTCCTAACAGACTGATGAAAATACAGGGAGTCAAAATTATCTCTCTGTTTGCAATTTAACTTTGCTTTCCTCTGAACACTCTATTGCTCACACACACACACACACACACACACAAAATGTACCTAAACTGCAGTTTGGTCCTAGTTTTTCCAGATATTAACATGAAAGAAAAGAGCCGGACAACACAATATCTCATCCAGGGTAGCTGTGAAATCATCCCACAATACATCTGTTATGGGAGTCAGCAAGGAGCTTGAGCTTCCTCTGTCAAATTTTGGCACTTTGCTCGGAAGGCTGGCCTCAGGGCCACTTCACATCATACACAACAATTAAATTTGCCACACCACATCAATGTTAAACTGGTGTTTTCTTCAGGAAACCGAAAATGGGAAAGGCAGATACATGGCTTTAATATGCTATAGAGAACCACAGCCAAACAGGGCTTCCTAGCCTATCTCCGTGTGTCTAAGGCTGTGAGTGCACTAGTCACCTAGGGCAAAGCATTTCCATTGACCACATCTGAAGGGGCAATAAGTTGATCTGCCGAACAATTGAGAAATCTCTTTGAGGCTGATTTTTTTTTAAATGCACTCAAGATGATCCCACCAGGTTTTACAGTAAAAAAGGGCTGGACTTGACTAGCGTTGTGTGCCCCAGTTTTCAGAAAAGAGAGACAGAAACGCACTGGTACCGGCCCAACAGTGAGTGTGTCTCTACCCTTAGTCTCATGTGTATGCCTTTCTACCAGGCAATGGTCTGAAGAACTTAACACTCTTGCTATATTTTAATGTACTTTTTATAAACACCAGCTTTGTTTGGGTACCTATTTAGACATTTGGATGGGACATATCAATCTGTATGTGTAAATTAAGATGGATGAATTGCTGTTTATTGTATTGTTAATGCAAGCTGATTGTTTTCTTTTTCTCCTTTCCTGTTTTCCCCTTCCTTTTTTCCTTTCTCCTCTTCTTTTCTTAACAAATTTGCAATAAAAAACAATAGAGATTAAAGAAGCAATAAAATACATGTGTCTGCCTTTCACACATGATGCATATGGAAGCATTGCAAACAACACTGGTGGACCTGTGGCAAACACAATTGCTACATAAAATGTGGTGCAGCCCTCACAATTTGAGAATCACTACTCCTGTGATAGCACCAAAAGTGGTCATAGCTGATGTCTGTGTTCTCTGTATAACTGCTGTATTTTCCAGTGTGGGATTTTAAGTTTCATCACTACCCTATTTCTTTTAAAGGCAAGCTTTATGTCATTATTTATCAATATTGTTCTAGTCTGGTTGTTCTAGTCAATCAGTTTCCCGATCCACCTACACACACAACATACACATGGCAATAGGTTCTTTTTTTACACTTAAACCACTTTTTAAAACAGCTACTACTACAAGCTTGATAGGTTAATGATACAATTGAACATGATGTTAAAAATATAATTGGGACACAGTGGCAGCTGCTCTGATCTTCAGAGAATATCCTAGGTCACTGCTTTGAAGTTTGTTCTCCACATCAGCGCTACCAAGCTCACTCAATGGATAAAACACTGATAAACACTAGAATTGCAGCAACCCAGAGAGAGAGATGTTGCAGGAAACAGAAGTGCTGAAATCTTTGTTGCTATGACAACAAGGCCCTAATTCCATTTCCAAGGGGAAGCCATTTCCTCAATGTGGGGGGAAGGAACCTGCATCTCTTAGAAAAAATAGCATGTACACATTTTTGGGACCAATGATTCTGAAAAATATATAGAGAAACTGGAGCCATCTATAGACATTTTTGCCTAAAACCAGAGTTGTTGTTTTTTTAAAAAAATCCTTGTTATGCAAATGTCCTATGTATGACTGACGCACAGAAACGTGTGTCCAGGGGTTGTGTTTCAGGAAATGTATCAGCTTACCTAAAATTGTCCATTGTAAGATTGTTGCTAAAGAGAAAATTAGAGGAAGCAAAAATATTCTGCCTCTCCCCACCCCCAAGCTAATTTTAATTTTCACTGGCTTATTTTAATATATGAAACTGTCATAAGAGGAACTAGATCACTGGTTATGAGTAATTGTCATTATGGATGTATTTTATGCCTAAAACCTCAAAGAAAAGGGTGCTCCATGGTGGTTTCCATCAGTTCACAGAAAGATGATTGTGTAACTAGAGCAGGATGCACAGTTTCGCACCTTCTCCCTTCTAGTGCAGGGCTGTTACAGAAGGTATCTGCATTCTTCAGGGACAATTTCTTCATCTCTGACTATACACTAGAGACTGACAAAACATGAGCTGACAAATCTACTCTTAGAGCTCTTAGCCCAAAGCAGTGAAACCTTGCCTGGGTTGTATCAGCAGAGTTAAATCACAAGCTCAAGTGTGTAGATGTTATTACATATTCATTTTGAAGATTTGTATCTCACCTTTCGGTCAGGTAATTCTCAAGGTGGCTAGCAAGTAACAGGTTATAATACAAATAACCCAACACACACAAATTCTTTTACATACACACAGCAATCTTCAGTCCAGGAGTAAGAACCCAAACACCGTATGTGCTTCTACAGACCTCTGCATCTAGCCCTTGAAACTGTTTCTAGGCCACGCCTCTTTCCTAGCTACACCTTCTCTCCCTAGGAAACACCCTTCTCTGACTGACCCATGACAATTTTTGCCTGGCTGGAAAGTGTCATTGAACCCTGATCATGCTTCTTGCTTGTCTAGATGGAGGACAGAGAAGTGTGTGTGTGTAAAACTAGCCTACTGTGTAGAAAGGTACAATTAGCATTCATTACTTCACCCATTTTTGCCTCCGGCCCCACCCACCACTATCATGTTCTCCCCCACCCCCAGGGAATGTGGCAGAAAAAGTTCCTCCATCCCTGCTTTAGCCCTCTGGGTGATGCTTAGGGTCAGAGCATGATTCCCTTCAGTTCTGCAGTCTCATGGAGCTGAGTGCTCTTTCTATTTCACAGATGGGACTACAGGGGATGTGCGAAAAAATACATTGGACACCAACACTGGAGGCATAACAGCCACAAGTTTTATTGGATCCAGCTTCACTGAGGCAAATGGCATTACCTAAAGGTAGGGTCCTATTACTGACAACCTACATGTTGTCAGAATGCTTGGCTCAGCCCAAGCTGCTCAGTCATGTTGCAAAGCCAGAAAGTGGTCATGGCCACTGATTGCCAATTATTATTTCTACTAGAATTCAATTATTCCTGGTCAAAAGGCATTTTAATCTGACTGATTTAAGCCCCCCCATATGAATCTCCCACCACTTAGAAACTTTGTCTCACCATCAGCTCTCATTTTCAAAGTCTCCTGACCCAACCTTTCTAAAATTCCCAAGCAGCAGTTTGAGGAAGAAGCAGAGGGTAAATATAAGGCTACCAACAATATTTCAGTCCAGCTGACATGCTCTTTTCCTTCCGACTTCAGTGCAAATATGTTTTCACTTTTCTGCTGCCCTGCCTTTTTGCTCATTCATGGTAACCAGGCCAGTCCCAATGTTGCTCATGCTATTTCCATTTGCCTTTATGACCTCTACAAGCCATGATTTGAAGGTACTCTGGTTAATTACAAGTGACTGGCCAAAGAAACTGAATGTGTTACACACAAACTAGGCAAAATGTAATTTGAGGACAAAAATGTTGTTAGTAGGCAAGCCAGATGATAAAGTATGGCACTGAGGACATCTACTGACAGCTGGAGAGAATTATTTCTTCAGTAAATAGGGCTCTGGTGAGAGAAGAAAGAGCAAGCTCTTTTGCTGTGCTCATTAATTTTTTTCCTGTTTATTTAAATCCCTGATATGGATCCCAAGCTTAAAAGCTAAATTCCAATACATACATTTGCCTTTCGGCCAATTATTTTCGGGTTCAAGGTACAAATCTTTCATTTTATACTCTATTTTGTTTCCCCTTTAAAGAATATAAGAAAAGCCCTGCCTGGATCAGAGGAAAGACCAACAGTCTGTAAAGCTGGAAAGAAAAAAAGACTGAACTAGGTAAGTCAAGAGCCCCCATAATATTAAATATAAATGAAATCTTCACCGTAACAGCCATTTTCTCACAGTTGGGGGGTGGGAGTTTCTCTCAGTCACCATGAAAACAACAACAGATAGTCTGTGGGACTTTAACAACTGTTTTTATTATGGTATAAGTTTTTATGGGCCAAAGCCCATGTTGGGGAATTTTTGGGGTCTTGGATTGGGGTCCTTGAAGAAATTTGAAGACACAGGCTTGAAGCAAAAAGGTAGGCCTTTATTCTTTACAAGCGTACGCAGGCTGAGCCTCCCAGAGAGTGGTGAGGACTACAATGAGGCACAGTCTGCATGGCTCTTTTATACAGTATTAAGTACGCATGTGACATTAGTTCACCAATCCCACAAGTTCCTTCCCACATAACATAACGGTTCTTCCTCTCTGCAATATTTCCAAACCAATCAGAAAACATTAGGTAATTCTACTGTCTAGTTACATGAACAAGTGTACAGGTAATTTGTCATTGTCTTAACATATTTCTTATGCCAATATTCTGTCTGTCTTACTAATACAGCAGGGCCCTGCTTTTCAGCGCCCCACTTTTCCACATTCTGCTAATATGGTAGTGCCAGCAGGGCGATCAGCAGTAGCGCAGGGAGCTCGCACACTAAAGCTGATCATTGTCAGCTGGAGTGCGGCGGCTGGAATACAGTAGGGCCCCACTTTCTGTCAGTTTTTGCTTTTCGGCGGGGGCCTGGAATGTAACCTACCATATGAGTGGGGCCCTACTGTATTACCATTGTTCTGCTGTCCCCTTTGACTAGTGCTCTTCCAGACCAGTTGAAACCAGTTACTACCATACACTACCTTCTTCTATTGTGAGTGGGCTTTCATGCATACACGGTACTTTCTATAATTCCATTGTTCCTGATCAGCCAGGCTAACCCAGGTACACCTGGAGGTATTAGAACATGTTCCTTGAGCAGTACAATGATACCAGGTTGGGTTTGGCTCAACTAGGGTGACTGGAAGTTCATGAGCACCACAGTTCTATTAATTTGCTATAGGGGTTCTTATTTCTTATATTTTCTTAGAAGTCCCATTCCTACTTAAAGAAAATACATAGCTATAGAGAAAGGGTTATGATTAAAAGTACTGGATTATGACTGGAGACCACACAGTAGGAAAGGCACTGGGTGATTCTGGCCAGCCACCGTCTCTCAGCCCCAGAGGAATGGAAAAGGCAAACCACTTCAAAATACCATTTTACCATGAAAACCCACTTACAAAGTTTGTATTCCATTTATCAAGACTAAAATTAAACACACAGGAACATCTTAGAAATGCGTATTAAAACTAAAAGTTTCTCTCATTCCTACTTTGATAATGTTACAAAGTTTTTCCCCTAGTCAGAGCCATTGCTCTACACAAGAATAAAATATATGTGATTTGCCAACTATTTTCCTTAATTAACAATTAGTTGCCCAGGATCAAACAGTTTAAAACATCAATCATAGGTTATATGCTCATTTGCTTCCGAACAATATACAGGATTACCCTGCTATATGGAACTTCACTTTATGGACACTCACGAGTACGGACATACTTACAGTAGCACCATTCCCATTTATGTACTTCGCTTCGCAAGAACGGACACTTAACCTTTGGTTGTGGCCTGTTCTTTTGGTGGGGGGTGGAGACGTGACCGCATCAATCAGCTGAGAAGCGCAGCAGCAGAAACTTTAGTGTGGGGCTTTGAGGCTCCACGTGAAGGAGAGGTAGCACAGTGGCGGCGCAAGTGAAAAAAGGTAGTGCTTCACTTTAAGTACATTTTCGGTTTACATACTCGCTCTGGACCCATTGTGTACGTTAATGCGGGGTATTCCTGTACTCATTAATTAAAGTCAAACACACACAGGCCTGTTTTGGCAAAAGCAGGAGTTCAAAGTGGGGTCGAATTGACCATTGCTTGCTATCCAGGACTCACTCACAGGCCTAGTTTTAACGCTAGGATTTTAGGATTCTCAAAATATATTTCTTAACATATATATCTATATAAAAAAAAATGAGAATAGGAATTATGAATTCTCCATAATTTTAACTAAAACCTTCCATCTTTACCATGGGAAGATCTAACCAGCACATCCAGCACTTGTTACATTCTTACTACATGTTTGCTTGCTCATAAACAATATACTCATTAATCAAAAGTTAATCATGCACACAGTCTGCTTCATTTCATGAGTTGAGAAGTTCAAGTTGATCTTGCTTCTCTGTGAGACTGGATTTTAGGGGTCCTATTTAGCCTGTTTTAGGTTCTTACCATTTCATAAACCTATACCTTATAATATCTATGTTTATATGTGTGGATATATAAAAATTCTCCATTACCTACATATATATAATTTTTATTGTGTTTTAAATAATAACAACAGATTTTACAATAAAAAACAATCTTTTTGGTTATTCTTTTTAGTCTAAACACACAAAAAAGGTTGATTGTCCTTAACAGAAGACCATATGAGAAAGAACAGAGTTAAGGAAAATAATCAAAAATGGGTTGCAGACACTAAAATAAATATTAAATAACCATGACATAAAATACACACAAGTAATAACAAAGCACTCTTATACCCTTATGAGGTACATGCCTGTTTAAAATGAGTGCTCCAACTAAATAAAATCTATCAACAAAAGTCAGAATGCCAGTTTGTTTCTTCCCCTAGACTGTCCCTTCTATCCTCTGAATCACTGAAAAAGACATATTTTCTAGCTATATGCTCCTGCTTATGCATCTTCCTGCTGTAAACTTTATTTTCCAGATCTCTCTGGAACTTCCAAAATTAAGATTGATTGATGTAATATTGTTTTGTATTTTTAGTGCAGGATTGATAGGCTCTTGTATTTGGACAAACCTGATTAATGTTCTAGTTAAGAATTTCTGTATTAAAGCCTTTGGATGAGTGCAATTACCACCATGCATTTTGTGATTTTAAAATAATTGTGTACTAGCTGAGGTATTGACCATTATTATTCATACGTATTTTGTTGACACATTTTAGTTAATTGGCCACTGAAGTCCAAAAGGTGGAAACATGTCTGGTCTACCTACTCATTTTAAACAGACATGCACCTTATAAGGGGATAGAAGTGCTTTGTTATTAGTTGTTGTTTCTATTTTACTTCATGGTAATTAAATATTTATTTTCGTGTTTACAACTCATTGTGGATTCTTGACTTCCCGGAAGGAGTGCTCTGCTGGTGGTTCCCTCTGAGTGAGCTCTGTCTCAGAGGAAGCTTTTTTCAGTTAAAAACCAGTCAAGAGGAATTTTTGACTGGCGTAAATGTTCTCCAAGACAAAGGTGAACCGAAGAGATTATCCATGGAACTTCGTTGCGCTGTAGATAGCTGGAATTGATCAGGAATCTCCTGAGATAAGAAGGCTTATCTAGCAGCGGAAGACGAAGTCAGGACTTCCAGCAAGCTGTGCTGAAAAAAAGCGATACGTTTTTTTCCCTTAAAAACGTTCTATAACGAGCGAGCCTCCTTCTGTCTAAATCTTATCATTTGGTTTAAATTACTACAGTAAAAGAGACTTGTTTACGAATCAGCAATTGAGAAACCTGGGTGAGTCACACTTTTTTCCTTTTATACAAAATTAAAGAAGAAAGAAAATTTAAAGAACTTAATTTATAGCTTAATGACAAAAAGCTGGCTTAAAATTGGAATTATAAAGATTAAAACGGATGAGAGGCAACTTATCCGATAAGATGATTTGATTATTTGAAGGAAATATATCTGGAACTATTTTTTTTCTTTTTTTTGGACTATTCTCTTTGGACGAATCTGCTGTTCGTGTATGTTACTGACGGCTGGGTGCTGTGAACCAAACTTGTTTTACATTCCTGGACGTGCAGGAGATAAGAACTGTGCTGGCTAGATCATATTAACAGGCCTGGAATATTAACTCTTTTGTTGTTGGGGAAAAAAAGAAACAGACTGCCTCTAGGTTTGGGAACATTGGTTAATAGCAGAAACTAAAGGTTTTTTTTCAAGAATGACAACTAGGCAAGCAGCTAAGGCCCTGGAGCAAAGAGGTTCAACTGATTTACAGGAAGGAGCTGTCTCCCCAGACATGTTCCAGAAAATAATGGATGGGATTAATGATCTTAAACAAGATCTCAAACAAGAGATGAAACAGGATAGACAGGAAATTAAAGATGAATTTGGCAAAATGAAGATGGAATTGAAAGATATAAAAGATCATATCAAAATAGAAGTGGATGAGATTAAAGGCACAATTGGGCAAGTAACACAGGAGGTAAAAAATGTTAAAGGAAAGGTGCAAACCTTGGAGAATAGAACAGATATATTAAATATGAAATTGGAAAAAAATTTGGACTATATCGCTGTGATGGAATTGAGAGATAAAGAATATTGTTTGAGATTTCGTGCAATTCCTGAAGAAACAGGTGAAGATATCAGAGATAAAATGGTTAATGCTCTGGTAAAATTTTTGGATTGGAATGAAGATCTGATGGAGTTTGAAATAGATAAAGTTTATAGAATTAATTCAAGATATGCAACAATGAAAAAAATCCCAAGAGATGTGCTTGTGCATTTTGTAAAAAAGAGGACCAGAGATATGGTATTACAACAACACTTCAATAATATATTTAAAATCGATGGCAAGGAAATACTGGTGATGAAAGAAATCCCTATTAGACTTTTACGCAAGAGAAAAGAATATGCTTTCTTTACAGAAAAACTTAAACAATGTAAAATTCAATTTAGGTGGGATGTTCCAGAAGGAGTGATTTTTACATTCAGACAAGAAAAATATCGATTGAATACTGTTCAAAAAGCAAGGGACTTTTTGAGAAAAGCTTCAAAAGACATGGAAGAAGACAAACTCAAAGACATGGATATAATTCCTGGGAAACAAAGTCAACAGGAACATGCAGAGGAGGGAAAGGAAAATGATGGATTAAAGGGAGCATCAGGTACTTTTTAAAATACATGCTTAAATATGGATTACAAATATCTAACTTGGAATATAAATGGAGCCAATACGTCGCAGAAGAGAAAGAAAGTGTTTCATTATTTGAAAAAATTAAAATTGGATATAATTTGTTTACAAGAAACTCATATCAAGAAGAAAGATTCCAAATATTTGATTTGTAAAAATTTGGGTGAAGAATTTATTTCGGCTGGATCAAAAAAAAAATGGTGTTGTTCTTTATATTAACCCACAATTGTTTCCTAAATTGATATTATTGGACGATAGTGGTAGATTTGTGGGGGTTGAAATTACTTTACAGGGTACAAAAATTTTGATAGTGGGCATTTATGCCCCCAATGAAGATAAAACAAGGTTTTACACAGGACTTATGGAAAAATTGTCAGAGTTTTCATATGATCATTGGTGTGTTATGGGTGATTGGAATGGAGTAATTTTACCAAAAATGGACAGACTTTCTGAGAAAAATATTAAAGAGACACAGGGTAAATTACCGAAGATTTGTTTTGAATTGATGGAAAATCTAGAATTGGTGGATGCTTGGAGAGATATAGATGACAATGCAAAGGAATTTACTTATTTTTCAGAAAGACATAAAACATTCTCGAGGATAGATATGATTTGGATGTCTAAAAACCTAGTGAAAGACATTTCCAAAATGGATATATTACCAAAAACCTTTTCGGATCACAATCCAGTGATATTGACTTTCAAAAAAAAAAATCTTGGATTTAGATGGAGACTAAATGAATCTTTATTACAGAATGATAAAATAGTGCAAGAATGTAAGAAGAAATTAAAAGAGTTTTTTGAACACAATTTACATAAAGGAACAGATGAAAATATTGTTTGGGATACAAGTAAAGCATTTATGAGGGGATATTTTATTAAATGTAACTCTGAATTAAAAAAGAAGAAACAACAGAAAATGCAATTAATCTTGGAAGAAATAAAACAAAAAGAGGAAGAATTGAAAAAGAATCCAACTAAAGTTTCTATTGTAAATCAAATTAAAATGTTACAGAAACAAGTGTCAATGTTGACAGAGAAATTGAAAGGAAATTAAATTTTGCTAAACAAAGGACTTTTGAATTTGCAAATAAACCGGGGAAATGGTTAGCATATAAATTAAGAAAAGAACGACAAAAAAAATCTTATTTTAAAGATACAAGAAGGAGATGAGATGTTGACAGATAATGTAAAAATCCAAAGGGTTTTTCATCAATACTATTCAACTTTGTACAAGCGTCAGGAAATTCCCTCTGAAAAAATAGAAGAGTATATATCTAAACAGAATTTGCCTAAAATTACAGATTTTCAGAGACAAGCTATTAATGGTCCTATTACGTCAAGAGAAATATCTGAAGCTATAAGTAAAATTAAATTAGGAAAGGTGCCAGGACCAGATGGACTATCAGCAGTGTATTATAAATGTTTGGAGGAGGAACTCTTATTACCTTTACAGTATACAATGAATTCTATTTTGCAAGAGGGGAAGATACCGGACAGTTGGAAAAATGCCAATATAACATTAATACCTAAAGAGGAGCAGGACCTAACCAAAACAAAAAATTACCGGCCGATATCTTTATTGAATAATGACTATAAAATTTTTACAATGATTTTGGCAGAAAGAATGAAAATAATATTGCAACAATTTATTCAGGAAGATCAAGCGGGGTTTCTACGTAAAAGACAATTACGTGACAATGTCAGGAACGTTTGGAATGTGTTGGAATACTTAGAACAACGAAATGATAAACAAGCAGCTTTGATCTTTTTAGATGCTGAGAAAGCATTTGACAATTTGAATTGGAAATTTCTGTTTAAGGTCTTGGAACAAATGGATTTTGGAGATAATTTTATAAAATGGATCAGATCTATTTATACATCTCAGAAGGCACAGATAATTGTTAATGGGGGGTTAACGGACTCATGTGAAATACAAAAGGGTACAAGACAGGGATGTCCATTATCTCCTCTTTTATTTATCTTGGTCTTGGAAGTGCTGCTTAGAGATATAAGGCAAGATAAAAGGATTTCGGGAATAAAGATAAAAAAAGAGGAATATAAATTGAGAGCATTTGCTGATGATTTGATAACTGTATTAGAAAACCCTTTGGAAGGAATTAATGTTTTGATGGACAAATTAAAAGAATTTGAACCGTTAGCAGGATTTAAGATCAACAATCAAAAAACAAAGATGTTGGTGAAAAATTTATCTTCAAGAGAACAAAAAGAGTTGATGGACAAGACAGATTTTAAAATAGAGGAAAAGTTGAAATATTTAGGTATTATTATGACAAATAAAAATTCAAAGTTGTTTCATAATAATTATGAAAAACTATGGACAGAGATTAAGAAAGATTTGTTAAGATGGGATAAATTACAATTGTCATTAATGGGCAGAATATCCATGATAAAAATGAATGTATTGCCGAGAATGATGTTTTTGTTTCAAACAATACCTGTAATATCCTCTGATTTACCTTTTAAACAATGGCAAAAAGATATTTCTAAACTTGTTTGGCAGGGAAAAAAACCAAGAGTTAAATTTAAATTATTACAAGACGCCAAAGAAAGAGGAGGACTGGGATTACCAAATTTGAGACTTTATTATGCTGCCTGTTGTTTAGTCTGGATAAAGGAATGGTTATTATTGAGGAATAAAAGGCTATTGGATTTGGAGGGCCATAACCTGAAATGGGGATGGCATGGATATTTATGGTATGATAAAGTAAAAGTTAATGTGGATTTTAATAATCATTTTATAAGACGTCCTCTGTTGAAAATATGGAATAAATATAAACCAAGGTTTTACTCGAAAATACCATTATGTGTCTCAAGTCAAGAAGCATTTTATAGAAGAGAAATGGCTGGAAAAGAGAAATGGTTAACTTATCAAGAACTTTTAGAAAATGTATATGGAGAATATATAATGAAAGAGAGAGAACAACTGATAAAGGAAGGATATAGTTCTCAATGGTTTGCCTATTTACAATTGTTAGAGAGATATAAAATGGATAAGAAAATGTATGGGTTTGAAATAAGTAAATCTGATTTTGAAATAGGTTTGTGTACAAATGATGAAAATATAATTGCGAAAATGTATAAACTCTTGCTGAAAATGGATATGGAAGAAGGACAAGTAAAAGAATGTATGGTAAAGTGGGCAAAAAAAATTGGTTATAATATACAAATGTATCAATGGGAAAATATGTGGAAAAAAGGCTTGAGATTTACATTATGCTATAATCTTAAAGAAAATTTCTATAAAATGATGTATCGTTGGTACATGACTCCAGAAAAGTTGTCAAAAATGTATAGTAATGTTTCTAATGTTTGTTGGAAATGTAAACAACAAGAAGGACCATTTTATCATATGTGGTGGTTGTGTAAACAGGCAAAATTATTTTGGGCACAGATAGGTAGGATGATGCAAAAAATTCTAAAGATAAATATTCAGTCAAAAATTTTTTTTATTGGGTTTTATGGATAAGCAAATAGAAAAGAAATATGGAAGAATAATATTATATGTGATTACGGCAGCAAGATTATTATATGCACAAAAGTGGAAAATGGAATCAACACCAACAACGGAAGAATGGCTATTGAAATTAATGGACTTAGTAGAGATGGATAAATTGACATGTTTACTTAGAGAAAAATCGACAGATACATTTCTTAAGGAATGGAAGCCTCTCTTAGACTTTTTGTTGAAAGATAAAAATGAAATGATAATGGGATTTGACGATTAATTACGATAGACTATGGAGAAAAGTGATTTTGTATGTATTAAGGGACAGGTTTGATATATATTATATATTTATAGCTGATCTGTGACAAATCGGAAGTCAAATTTTTTATTTTTATTGTGTTATGTTTTTTTATTTTGTTTTGTCTGTTTTATGAAAATTTGAATAAAAATTATTGTAAAATAAAAAACAACTCGTGGATTCTTGAGTTTAACTGGAACCATGTACCATCGTGAGATTGTTTTGAAGTTAACCTCTTGTGTTCCTGAGCTTAATCCCAGTGGTGACCCCTGGGAGCACTTGTGCTCACTGCAAGTTCAGGATGATGTTGGTTTTTTTCAATGAAATTACTTCTGATCAATATATCCCTTAGGTTTTTAGTTCTTTTGAATGAGATCATGGGTTTCTCTTGGCATCCAGGGATATGTTGTATGATGTGCCAATGTCTGCTAATGCTGCCTTGTAACTTGTTGGTGATGTGGTTAAAGGCCAAACTGCACTGTAACTGCTCAGAAACTGTTTTAAGTTTGGGATGTAAGAGCTCCAAACGTCTTTTGAGAGAGGCTTTCTTGTAATTATCCTCTGTTACATTACGTGGATAGCCCCTCTCCATTAGGTTCTTCTTCAAAATCACAGATTGTTTTCTGAAATCTTTATCAGAAGTGCAACTGCGTTTGATTCTGACGAACTGGCTGTAGGGTAGATTTTGTCTTAATGTTCTAGGATGTGCACCGTCATACCTTAAGTAGGTGATTCTGTCTGTGGGTTTCTTATACATTGATGTGCACAATCACTGCAGTCAGGACTACAGCTGAACATCAAAAAAACTAAAATAATGACAACAGAAGATTTATGTAACTTTTAAGTTGACAATGAGGACCTTGAACTTGTCAAGGATTATCAATACCTCGGCACAGTCATTAACCAAAATGGAGACAATAGTCAAGAAATCAGAAGAAGGCTAGGAATGGGGAGGGCAGCTATGCAAGAACCAGAAAAGATCCTCAAATATTTATTATTTATTTATGTATTTATTATTTGATTTATATCCCACCCTTCCTCCCAGCAGCAGTCCAGGGCGGCAAACACAAATGCTAAAAACACTTTAAAACATCATAAAAAGACCTTAAAATACATTAAAAAAACAATGTTAAAAACATTTTTTAAAAAAGCTTTAAAAACATCTTTTTAAAAAAGGGTTAAAAACATTACTAAAAACATATTAACAAGCAATTCTAACACAGACGCAGACTGGGATAGGTCTCTACTTAAAAGGCTTGTTGAAAGAGGTAAGTCTTCAAAAGGCACCAAAAAGATAGCAGAGATGGCGCCTGCCTAATATTCAAGGGGAGGGAATTCCACAGGGTAGGTGCAGCCACACTAAAGGTCCATTTCCTATATTGTGCAGAACGAACCTCCTGATTAGATAGTATCTGCAGGAGGCCCTCACCTGCGGAGTGCAGTGATCGATTGGGTATATAAGGGGTAAGACAATCTTTCAGGTATCCTGGTCCTGAGCTGTATAGGGCTTTGTATACCAAAACTAGAACCTTGAACTTGGCCTGGTAGCAAATGGGCAGCCAGTGCAATTCTTTCAGCAGTGGGGTGACATGTTGGCGATACCTTGCCCCAGTGAGCAGTCTCTCCACCACATTTTGCACCAGCTGTAGCTTCCGGACCAACCTCAAGGACAGCCCCACATAGAGCGCATTACAGTAATCCAGCCTGGAGGTTACCAGTGGGTGGACAACAGTGGTCAAACTATCCCAGTCTAGAAACGGCCACAGCTGTCTTACCAGCTGAAGCTGGTAAAAGGCACTCCTAGCCACAGAGGTCACCTGGGCCTCTAGAGACAAAGATATATCCAGGAGCACCCCCAGACTACAGACCTGCTCTTTCAGAGGGAGTACGACCTCATCCAAAGCAGACAACCGACCAATTATCTGAACTCCCACAGTGCCTCCATCTTGCTAGGATTCAGACTCAGTTTATTGGCCCTCATCCAGCCCACCACCTTCCAGGCAGTGGTCCAGGGCTTGCACGGCCTCTCCTGATTCAGATCTTATGGAGAAATAGATCTGGGTATCATCAGCATACTGCTGACACCTCACCCCAAATCTCCTGATGACTGCTCCCAAGGGCTTCATATAGATGTTAAACAGCATGGGGGACAAGATGGTTCCCTGCGGCACCCCACAGCACAACTGCCAGGGGGCTGAAAGACAGCCACCCAATGCTATTCTCTGAGAGCGACCCTGGAGATAGATCGGAACCACTGTACAACAGTGCCTCCAATATCCATCTCACCAAGTCGGCCTAGAAGGATACTATGGTCAATGGTATCAAAAGCTGCTGAGAGATCAAGTAAGAATAACAGGGTCGCACTCTCCCTGTCCTTCTCCCGATAAAGGTCATCCATCAGGGTGACCAATGGATGACCCCAAATCCATCCAAAATAGAAATAGAACATAGGGTGAAAGGGGATTCCCCCCTCTCCTCCCCCGGCACCATTCCCAAATCTGCTCAGGTTTGTGGTAAACCCAGAGCAGATATGGGGAAACACAGAAGGAGGAAAGAACTTTCTATTGCACTACGAAAAAACCTTGTGCTGATAGACTGTTCACCTTAGTGCTACGTTTTACCTATTATAATGTATTTATAGTAAAAATAGTACACAGTAGGTGATTTTCCCTTCACCTTATTAACCTTTCAGTCCCTTTTCAGACAAGTCGTTTTAGAAATACATTTTCTTCCAAACATGTTTGCTATGTGTGGTTTCAATGTTACATCCTCTGCCTCATCTAGCTCTACCCCTTACTGCACCTTTGGAATCTTTAAAAGTCCTAAGCAAACAATTGGCAACACACCATCTGTTCAGGAGTAATAGAACTGAAACGCACAAGTCCATGCACCTGTTACAGATCTACAGTTTGAATATTTAGATTTACTTTTATTTGAGTTGATTGTTCATGTGAAGTTACCCCAGTGAGATTGAGTCAATAGCAACGTAGAGATTTACCCAATTACTGCTTAATTATAGCTATTAAAAAATCAATAATCCTTGTATTTTGATCCTAAAATCTCACACCTGCAACACAGTTATTTGCTGTACATAGGAGCTCATTTTCTAGATGAAAGCAGGCTTTCACTGTGTAAATCATTAATAACACTGTTAGTTGCTGTCTAATAGCCTCAGGCAAATTTGGATGAGGACAGACTGTTTTTTTTTTAACTAGCAGCAAACGGGAAAATACATAGTCATTTTCAAAGAAAAATTATAACCCTGAGAAACAGATTGATTAAAATGATAGAATATTGCCTAACACAATTTTGAAATACAACATAACTTAAAAACTTAAGAAGAGGCTGCTGGATCAAGCCAATATCCCACCTAGTCTGGCATCCTGACACTGGCCAACCAGTTGCACATGGGAAACCCGCAAGCAGGACTTGAGTGCAAAGAGCACTCTCCCCTCCTGTGGTTTCCAGCAACTGGTATTTGGAAGCATACTGCCTTGGTCTATGGAAGCAGATCATCGCCATCATGGCTAGAAGCCATTGATAAGCTTTTCCTCCATGAATTTCTCTAATTATACAGCCACAAGAGTGGCTGTATACTATAGCCAACATGGATTTTTCACATTCTGCAATGTTAAATTGAAAATACCCCCATGCCATTCTGATGCTTCCCATAAGCTCATTTCAAAACAAAACCTTACAAAACTTATAGTCCTGAACTCAGAAACGCTTGCTTAACAACCCTCTCAATTTTCATAGTGATACACAAAACAGTCAGAGAGAATCAAGAGTTCAAAGTCTAAAAAGAGTGGCAAAAACCCTCAGAGCCCTTTTGGACATTTTTTGGTCGGAGTTCTCATAATCTGTTGAAATTCATTATATATCAGCCATGCTCACAGAGATCCTGTTAATGACCTTGCCCCATACTCTGACCTTCATCTTCTGCAGTTTAAAAGTTAAAAAAAATGCCTGGCTGAGTTTAATTAATTTAAGAAAGTTTGGCTTGAACCCAATTACAATGTCGGGTATGCTCAGTAAGAACCAACTGTCAGTATTCTAAAAGCCTCACAGCTGCTGGGCTTGGCTAATCAGGGGGCCACACCTACACCAGACTTTGATTTCACTTGAGAAAGTCATGGCTCCCCTGAAAGAATCCTGGGAAGTGTAGTTTGTGAAGGGTGCTGAGAGCCCTGTCCACTGAGAAAGCTCCAGTGGCCAGAGTGGTTTAACAGTCAGCCACTCTGATTGAAGGTCTGTGAGGGGAACAGGGCGTCTCCTAGCAACTGTCAGCACCCTTCACTAACTACACTTCCCAGGATTGTTTTGGGGAAGCCATGACAGTCCAAAGTGAAATAAAGTCCTGGTGTGGATGTGGCCAGGGACAGGTTTGGTTTAAATTTGGGTGGGAGGCTACATGTGCCTGCTGTAGAATAAAAAGGTGGGGGGAATGCTGAAAAGCAATGATACTGTTCACAATGTTTCCTTTTGGAAAGGAAAGGGGCTTCCCCTCTGCCCAGTGCCCACCCACCCAATCTCCTCCCCTCCCCCAGGTCAGTGTTGGACTACAACCTGAGAGACCAGGGTTCGAATCCCCACACAGCCATGAAGCTGACTGGGTGACCTTGGGCCAGTCACTGCCTCTCAGCCTCAGAGGAAGGCAATGGTAAAACCACCTGTGAATACCATTTACCATGAAAACCCTATTCATAGGGTCACCATAAATCCAGTCGACCTGAAGGCATTCCATGTCCATTTTCAAACATGATTGCACAGAATTAAATCCCATTGAACTCAAAAAGTATACAAATGATCAAACCCACCCTCCCTTCTCCTCCCTCCTATCCCCTCCCTCTTGCTCCTTCCCTCCCCCTTCCTTTGCCCCTCCCTCCCCACCCCATCCCCTTCCAATCCCCTCCTTCCTCTTTCCCCCTTCCTCCTCCCCATGGTCAGTTTTACCTATCTTAAGCATGATTGCATGGAAGTAAATACGATTGAACTCTATACGCATGCAAATGATCAAACCTGCCCTCCCCTCCTCCTTCCTTTGCTTCCCTCCAATACCGTCCTTCCCTTTCCCCCCCTCCTCCCCCATGGTCAGTTTTTCCTATCCTAACAATGATTGCATAGAAGTAAATCCCATTGAACTCAATAAGCATGCAAATGATCAGACCTGCTTTTTCCCTTCTTCCCCTCTCCTCTCCCTTCCTCCTCCCCTCCCCTCTTCCTTCTTCCTCCTCCCCTGCCCACTCCAGCCCTCCCTCCCTCATCCCGGTCAGTTTTACCTATCCTAAACATGATTTCATGGGAGTAAATCACACTGTACTCAATAAATACGCAAATCATCAAACCTGTCCTTCTCCTCCACTCCCCCACTTGCCTGCTCCCATCGCAATCCTCCCCTCTGCATTTCCACTCACCATATGTTCAGAGGCACATTACCAAATTCTTTCAAGCTACACAGCAAGTGGATTGGACTGTGAAATACCAACCCAAATTGTGTTTGCATTTTGACAAATTTGTAGGGCGGTACAATATCTCGGAGCGGTCAGGTCTCCTGCTCCCCTGGTGCATTCACTATAGCTGCCCAATTTCTCTGCTTTTTAAAGTTTGATAGAAATATCTGTGGGCTATAGGTACGTTCTTAAACCACAAGGTTTTTTGCCTATTAGTGAATTATCTTTTAAATCCATCATCATCGTTGGCCATCGCTTCCTCTTGTGGGAGCGAATTCCATATTTTAATTATGTGCTGTGGGAAGAAGTACTTATCTTTTTTGAGGTGAGGCAACTAGAACATAGTTTTCCAAATGCAGCCACACCATAGATTTGCATAATGGCATTATGGTATCAGCAGTTTTATTTTCAGTATCTTTCCTAATGATCCCTAGCATGGAATTTGCCTTTTTCACATCTGCTGTGCACTGGATCAACATCTTCATCAACCTATCCACTACAACCCCAAGGTCTCATTCCTGGTCAGTCACCACCAGTTCAGACCCCATGAGCATATATTTCTTCGCATTTCATGATATACCTATATGTTGTCAGAAATGTAGATGTATGAAGCAGTGACCTGCCTGGGTCATATTATTAAAGACACACAAACACCCCAATCCACAGAATCATAGCAGAGATACATTTCTAATTATAAATCAGCTCACAGAACATGTATAAGGAGCTGTTTTATAATGTGTACGCTATGATTCCACAGAAAGTGATACCGGGAAGGGGGGAAATCAGCTTCCCGAGAATCACAGCTTTCTTTTCTTTTCTTTTTTTAGAAAAATATTTATTGGGTGAAAAAAGGAAAAGCAGTATTATATACAATTATATGATTTCAAGTTAAGTAATTAAATAAAATACAAACGTTCACACATATTTATACATCTTTTCTAACCTTATGTTTAAAAAAGAAAAAACAAATATTTATCATAATTCATCTCTGCTAGGTCATATTTCAGATAATGTACAGCTGCATTTCTTAATATTCTGATGTTCATGACTAGATTGAATTGAGTAAAACATATGGTTGAACACTGTCCTGTGTTTTATTAATCCAATATGCAATAAAACAAAGTAGTTTTCTACAGCCTTTCCTTATTTAATTCTAACTAGGTATGACAGCTTGATCATACTAGCTATGTCCCAGATTTTAAGAAACCATTCATCAATTTTAGGGGATCTTACTTTTTTTCAATTAAACAGAGATATTCTAGCAGCAGTGAGCAAATGGATCAATTGCAAGATAGGGAAATGGTGATTATTTGCTCAGGTTTCATTTTTAAAAGGGTTTCTAGTCCTCATGGGTGTACATATGAGCTTGAAAATATGTGGGGAATATTTGAAGAAATCTCAAAAATCTGCAGAGCTCTTTACTCCTTCCCATGCTTAGCTATACAAAACAATAAAAATGCAGAATAAATTATACCCAGTAAGAAAATACAAAATTGCTTCATTTGCAGTGTTTATACAGCTCACAAGATATTTTTTTTCTTGGCACCGAATGTATTTCATGCTATTTTAGAATAAAATAGAGTATATCTAGCTCAGGCCACTGGTCTAACTATCCTAGCATCTTACGCTGACCAGCAACATCTCTGCAATGTCTCAGCCAGAGGTCTTTCCTAGGTTTAATACATGAGATCCTTTAAATTGGATATATCAAGGACTTTATAACATAACAAAGTAGGTGTGCTTTAGCAATGATAAACATTGGTCATCTATCAGGGAAAAGGGGCATGTGAAGTGGTGCAGAGGTTTCAGGCATGCAGCTGTGTGGACATACAGTCTTTTGAAATGCTCATAGTTCTGTGATTCAGGCTAAGTACAACATGCACAACCTAAAAGGCTTGAGTCAAGGGATTATTGCCCCCCTTCCACTGTTGCACTTTCTTCTATATGCAATTGGCAAGAGTCATATGTAGAAAAGTGGTTCCATGTGCAGATTTCTCTTTGCTGAACTGTGATAGCTTTTTGTTTATATAATTAGCTGATTCCCACAGTATGCAAGATCATAAGAGATAATATTGCTTCCCCTCCCCATTTAAAACTATTTATATAGCAGATTAAATGAATGAGGTGCTGAACAAACCTAGAGATCTGCAGCATAATATTTGCCTAGTTATTTCAAATCAATGTCACATTTTTCTTTTCTCCACAGATTCTGGCTATGTGCAGCTCTCAGACTTCTCCTCCTTCTGGACCCTCCTTCCTCTTACGCCAGTATAACCTCTATACCAAGGGGAGGCTAGCCTGCGGTTGTCCATATGTTCTTGGATTACAACTCCCATCATCCCTGCCCCCTGCCACACTGCTATTTAATTTCATTTTTGTACAATGTATTCCTTTATTGATGTATTGCTTTATTGATATATTGCTCTATTTGTGTTTATTTTTTCTGTAAGTTGCCTTGAGGGCCATTTGGCTGAAAGGCTGGGTATAAATAAACATTAACATAACATAACAGTTCAGCAACTTCTGGAGGGCGCCAGGTTATCCATCCCTGCTTTGCACCATGCCTTTGGCAGCAAGATACATTGCTTGACCCCTCTAGAGTGTTAGCCCAACTCAGTCAATTGATACCAAAGGTTGTCTCACTCCTAGTGGTAGATAAGATGCCTCCTTCACAAGCTGCATTTTATTTAGTTGATTTTTTCTTTCCAGAAAACTGTCAGAGAAAACTTAGTTTGTCCCAAAAGTCAGTAAGAAGGACTGCGGGTGGACAAGCCCAGGAGAGCTTGTCTCCAGACTCACTTGCCAGGTGGAACTGAATGAGATGCCTAATGAAAGCTGTTGGGCAAGGTGTCTACATCAATCATTAGTTTGTTTTTGTTTTTTAAAAAAAACAAAACTCTTGGGAGGGAAAAGGGAATAAAACATATAATCATGCTTCCCAAAAAGATCATCAGTAAGAGTAAGTTGCTCAGTCTATTCCCCTGGCTCATCTTCTAAGTGAAAAAGCCACCTTTGATCTCTTTTAAGAGAACCAGGAATTTGAAGGATATCCTAGTCAGAAGTGATTTCAAGGTAAATTTGTATCCAAGCACAAAGGTCCTTCCAGGTACCACTGCACCCAGGGGTCACCACCCCTGTGGTCACTGTGTTTTCTGCAGATACACTTGCAAAATGACAGAATTTACCAATCCAGTCAATCATAAAAGACACACTCTGAATCACTTTTCAACTTGCAACACTTCAAGAGTCATTTACGTGATACAGTGTGGCTGCTCAAAAATGCATGTGGGTCAGACTTCAAGAATGATTAAAAAACGCATAGGAGAGCATCTTAGCAACTTAAGGAATAAAAGGATGGGAGCTCCTCTAGTAGATCACTATAGCCAATGCTCACATTCCATAGCCGATCTAAGATTTTGGGTTTTGGAGAAGGTGTACGGAATGAAGATATTCTATTAAGAAAAGAGTTATCTTGGATTTTAACTTTAAAAACAATGACCCCTAGTGGGTTAAATGAAGATTTTGAGCTTCTGCCCCTACTGTAAATTTCAAAAATTTCCCTTAGTCCTTCATTTGTTTCTTGCATCTAGGTGTTAGCTGTTCCTCATGCTACAGGGAACATTATTGTATTCACTTGTACTTCGCTTTGGACTGCTTGTGTATATATACAGACCATCCAATTGCATTACTCATTGAGACATTTGATTTTGACACAGTACAGAAAGCGATTTGGTGGTCTTATAATCTTATAAGCCATTATGTGAGTATCAGATTGTCCTAAAGACTTATATGTACTATGTATGTGTGTATGATTTTATATGTGTGTAGAGTTAACTTGTCCCTTTTGTTTGATTTACCATAGCCCCTGATGAAAGCCTGCAGATAACAGGCTGAAACGCATTGGGTTTTATCTATAATAAAAGTTCCTATTTTCCAGCATCTTGGTCTTTGACCCCTTTTTTGGTTTCATCTTCTAAGTGACCCCTAGTTTGTGTATTTTGCCTAAGGCCATCCCAAAGAGAGTTATAATGTTAGCATGGAGGCATGTGTAGACACATTACTATAATATTGTTCCTATGGTAGAGCTCTAACCAGCGATCTACATCTTATGAGCAAAGCAAAATCTCATATGTCTTAAATTAATGGAGTAAGACCATTAACCTCTTACTTAAAAAGCACAAGTGACACACAATTATATTGATATAGTTAAGCTTAACCTAGCAATTAAACCTTTATGACCAAGACACAGGGAACATCCTGGGGATTAATGGCAAATGAGTGGAATTCACCCCAGGTCAGCAATTCTCTTCAGAATGGGATAGCCTTTGAGACTTCCTCAAATTGCTACCACTTATTGTTGTTAGACTCCTAAGATGAAAACTTGGCATTTTCTTCTTGGTCAGGATATGGGATTGAATTAGTCAGGTAAAGAGAAACACATACACAATTGGTGGATTCTAATGATTTTCAAATGACAAAATGTTCAACCCACCAACTGAGAGATATGCATAATTTTTAAGAGCCAAGGAAGTGCGAGATGATGAAGCCACGTCTTCTTCTAGCCATCACAACTGTCTCCTGGTATCCTCACATGTCTGATTTTGCTCTGGAGCAAACTTAAAGTCTTGCTTGCAACAGGAAGTGGAGACAAGGCTTGGCAGAGGCTAGGGGATGAAAAGTGCAGAAATTATGTTGACTCAGTCTCTCACATTCACTTCACTTTTAATAGGTACATGCCTGGATGAGACATGGCAACCCTAGTCAAGAGTCAGAACTTTATTTGTTGCATTTTAAGAGCTAGAGTGTTGGGAGCTGCCTGCCAAGGTGTGACAAAAGGGTCTAAATGCCAAGTTGAAGGTTGTAGACACAAGTGGCCTTTCAGGACAGTGGGAGAAGCAAACTGGTATTGCAGTCTCCTCTTATTGAGTTGAAAGTCAAATGACAACTAAGCTGCTGAAAGGTTCTCTGTTGAGGAACAAAGGAAACTGCCTTATACTGAATATCAGTCTATCTAGCTCAGTGACAGGTAATGGTTCTGCAGCATTCCAGACAGTACTCTTTCCCTGTTCTACCTGGACATGCCAGAGATTGAACATGGAACCTTCTGCATGTAAAGCATGTGTTCTGTTCCTGAGCTTCCTGTCGTCTTCTTCAGAGAAAAGGGCAGAACATCCCACAAACACTTATTGGCATGACCAAGCGTCTATCATAAATTCTGAGGACTCATCAACAGAAGATGGACTAAAGAAGGGCCCCTCTGAAGTACACAGTACCCCCAGACTCAGCAGCCTGGGGTTGGAAGCTCAGCTGAAAGCTCAGCTTAAAACTGAGGAAGTAGAAGCAATTTCAAAGCAACTCTGCTCCACTGATGTCCAGTAGAATCTGACTAAACCTATTCACCACAGTAGAGATCTAAACACAAGCAAGCTCTTTCCTTTTGAAATCTTACAAGCTAGCAGCTGAGGGTAATGCCTGAACAAGCCTTTCTGCCTGCTCTGTACAAAGGGGCGCAACCTAAGCCAAGACCTTTCTTGGAGCTTCTCCTGCTCTCTCTCGCTTTCTCCTTGGCTACCAGATTCACAAAGACACAAGACTCAATCCACACTTTATTTCCCTTTCAATTAATAGTGTAGCCATGGTCAGGAAAGAACCAGGCAAGCTTCTAAGTTTATGACAAGTAATAAATTAGCAAAGTTAAAGAATTAAAATTAAAATTTAAAAAAGTGATTTGGCCCTCAATGGCACTTTACCTACTTCAGCTCTGAAGGCACTTCAAGCCCCTCTTTCAGATCACCTGCCACTTTACCTCTAGAAAGAGTGAACCCAGGGAGGCTTCCTTCTACATAATCCATGTCAAGGACATTTGTTAGCAAGCGGGAATCATCACTGTACATTTATCTGCAATTGCAAGGGTTCTTAATAGAATTCTTAATAGGTCTTAGCCCTTTTTCCACCCTGTTGTAATATCTAACTCATCAATGTATCATATATTTAGCGATGGTACACATTCCCTGGCATTCTTACAAAAAATATAGGGCAAGTGATGGCCACAGAGGTGCCCACTATCAAAGTTAAGTAATGTGATGCTTTTGTTATAAATACCTGCACACCAAAAAGCTCAGAGGCTCTTGGGAACCAGCAGGGCTGTTTAACAGAGCTTCTTTTTTGGATATGGAATATCGGATAGAAATTTACCCTTTGTTGTTGGTCCACAAGCATAAAAGAAATGTTTTACCTGTCCGAAGGACCAGCTTCAAACAAGGTACAATACTGAATTCTGAGGGGTGGTGTAGGGGCATTTGGCTCTATGTGCTGCAACCCCCAAGGGGTGAGTCACTATGTTAAGGATGCAGCAGAGTAGATCCTCAGATGAGCAGGGGCCTTATGGTAGGATAATTAGCAGAAAGCATCTCTTCTATCCAATTCGAGTACTCAAACTCAGTCTCCCCTCCCTCAGGCACTGTCTGTATTGAATTCACATATACACATTACACAAATTTACCACCAGAAAAGGAAACTAACTTACCCAGGCCAGGGCAAGAGATAAATAGGGCTAACAGTCTCAAGGGTGTTCTGCATAAGGCTTCACTACACCTGATCCCTGCAAGCCATGTAGCACTCAAAAAGATAAAAGTTAAAATTAACTTTTTGGAGATGGAGTTTAATAAGCAGGTTCCTTATTCTATATAGGAGCCTGCTTTGTTTGCACATATAGCTGTGAAATTCTACACTCTATTTCTTATGTACAAGCATTCTATACAGCAGCACAAGGGATATTTCAACGAAGTTAGTATGATTCCCCACTCTCACATCTCCAGCTGTCCTTACCTATGCTTTAGGAAAATACATCATATTTCTCCATTAGAGGGAGCCAGAATCTACAACTACTCAAACCTAGAGCAACAAGCAAAAATATTCCTCTCAGGTCTTTATAGCTCACATGCCCCAATATTATGAAACTACTTAAGAGCTCATAAACCTAAGAGCTAGCTTCAGTATGATTTATAAACTCAATTTTAATTTCAGGATTGTAACCTTCACATGTAATTGAACGGGTTCAAGAACTTGGTGGGGTTGTGAGGGAAGAGGCATTTCAAAACTATGTCAAGACACAGTTTCAGTTGTAATTAGTGGGACATGCCCCAAATAATGCAGTATTCAGTTCTAAAGTTCAGAATTCCAGACACTCCATTCTATTCTGATTTCTCCCACAATAAGTCAGAATTCTGAGCACACTGAGCATGCTCAGTCCTTACTGGACTATTCTTGGAGTCCTCCCTTCTGTGTGGTTTTATTCCAAAGATATTTTGTACTTACACAAACTTTGAAGGTCTCCCAAGCTGTCTTGTTGCATGGATGGCATAATAAAGAGCAAGACTCTTGAGAATGGACATTACTATTACTATATTATTCTTGTTGATGAGGGGCCACTCACGCAAATTTGGGGGGCCTGTTCCGTAACACAGCCTTTTTAGACTTATCATTTAAAAATTTTATCAACAAAATGACTGGATACTTAATACTGAAAGACCCTAAAATTGTACTACATTATCTCAAGGACTTGTCAATGTTGTTAATCTGGAAGTGTGAATGTAATGCTGCCAAGATGTGAATTACAACTAAGTGGAAAAAGTCTGCTATTGCTCCAGTCACAAAATGGTACAGCAATATCAGGCACACTGCTATTTTATTGAAACTAAAGGAAACTGAAGTTCTGGACAAATTGGTTGAAGAACAGGCTATTTGTCATGTTTTGGAATTCAAATTTCAAGACAACCACCACTTAAATGTCATCTTTTCTTTGCTGTTATGGTTTTTGCATTATTGGTTATAAGGTACAGTAGAGCCCAGCTTATATGGCGGGTTAGGGACCAGGCCCCCGCCGTAAAGCGGAACTCATTGACTATAATGGGTTACGTCACGCAAAAATGACGCAAAAGCGCAAAATCGGCTTTAAAACTGGGAATTTCCCCTAATTGAAAGCCACTGCATCAGCGGAACGCCAGAAAACGGAACACCGTAAAGTGGGGCCCTACTGTAGTTATGTTTTCTACTTTAGTTACAAATAATAAAAACATATACTTGAGCAACCCTCCCCCATAAAGCTAGTGCCTTTTTGCAAGCTTGACACATTTTAACACCATGCACAACACTGATCAAGTGGCTAAATAATAAGAAACTAACAAATGGGCATTTTATGTCATCAACATGAATTCTCATAATGAATTCATATAGGATGGCTTGCATAATGAAAATTCAGGAAATGGGGTTTGCATCTAATCATATATTTAATTAAAATGTTAGTTTAAAATTTTTATGGTATCCTTAAAATCAAGAAATTACCATAACAATTTAATCTCTCTTCTACCCTATCTATAGTTATTCATTTGATCTTATTTTGACAATTCCTTTTGTCACCTATAAGAGCAATAGTTAAGAGCCTCTCAGTACAGGAGGGCTGATTTTTGCTCTCCCATAAAACCACCTCAACATCTGACTGGTCCTTTACGCTCTTCTCTTAATGCCATTGACTGATCTGCTCTGATGTCACAGATTCTGTGAAGACAAAGCAGTGTGTGTGTGTCAGAGCCTGCTCTGATATTACTGGGTAGCCTGAAGCTTGGAAGGTGAACGCTTAGAGGTGAAATCAAGTGTCCACAATGATTTCCCCCCCTTGCATTTCAAGCTTCTTCGTTACCTATGTAAATGGTCATTCAAGTTACTTACTAGCACAGATAAGCACATCAGTTCTATGCCTGATCTACTACACTGGAAGAGGTTTGGATTAAGCGGAGGTGTCCCTATGTCAAGCCCTGCTTGGCTCTGCCATCAAGGAATGCTCCAATGTGTCCACCAAAACAGCTGGTAGAAACTACCACTGGTGGCACTCCTGATGGCAGTAGCCCAGCAGAAATCTTCAAAACAGGATGTTTCAGGGGCCAGACCAGCTCAGGATCCACTGGATCCTGAGCTGACCCTGCTGCACCACAGGATAGCAACAGGGATGATCCGGGCCTCTTTGCTGCACCAGCTTTTTTCCTCCAACACCCCCCTTGTATCCTGGCCAGCAGGATCCAGCAGCAGTTACATCATGCCATCAAGTCCCATTACTATCAGCTAGGGGTTTGGATTGCAGCCACATCAGCTATCAGGCTGAGTTTCTTTTGGATGAGATAGCACTGGAAACTTATGGTGTCTTTGCAATATTTCCTTTATTAGTAAATACAGAAGTAGAGCATAAACAGAGGCAAAGAGGTCTCATAAGAAAGTAGCTCTACTCCCTTCTCCCAACAAACGCAAGATCAGTCTTTTACCCCAAGGTGTTCCACCTTCAACCAGTTCAGATGAATATTGAAGTGCACTTCTTTTCATTGACTGCTTCTGTACAGTTGCTCTTAAAGGTTATGTTTCCTTTTTTGTTACTTGCATCCTTCCTTAGCTATCTCCAAAATGTTGCAAAAGCTTTGTCTCGAGATGCTGAACAGTAAAAATACTTGATGCATCTTCAAAATCACTTTGGTAGATTTCAGACAACAAAGCAATGCAGCTTTTGTATGTCCATCATATGCACTTCTTTATTCTCCCTTACAGACTGCTCAATGAAAGCAAAAAAATGCTGTTTTGAATGTGCCTATCTCATGATATATCATGATGACTTCTCCTTAACTCTGGGATGTTGTTTCTGCTTTTTTCTGGTATGCAGTATGACACATACCATGGTAGCATATAATTCTGGCAATGAAATCTAATAAATGAAATCTACATTATACATGTCAATATCTGCTCTTCCTTCAGCATATTTACAAATTGTTTGATGCTCCTTTCACAGTTTTTTGTTAGGCACCTATGTAGCTTGGTGCTTCCTGTATTCGTTTGGATAGAACATACAAATTCCTTTGAAACACACCTATTTGTAATTAAGTTTCAGTGTTCAAACTAGTGAAACAAAGTGGTTGCAGTGCATTAAGTTGAGCTTCCGATGTTGATTTCAAGCTGATGCATGAAAATTCTGAAACTGATGTTTTAGTTGTTGTGATTTCTTTGCAATAGAGTAATTGTAATGCTCTGAAATTCCAGTAACAGACAACATACTTAGTTTTTTCAGTTGAAGCATTATGAAGCTGGGTCACACAATACTTCATTTTCTGCCTTTGCAACAAATACATGCTTGCAGAGTCTCTTCAGAGAATTCACTGCATGATCCCAAGTTCAGGTGCTATAAAAGAAATGTTCTCCATCCCAATTTGTTCTAAGCCAAAAAGCCCCAGATATTTCTTATCTTTCCTCATCTGGAGAAGACACTCCAACTCTTTGATCAATTCATTTGCCACTTTTCCAACCTTTTCCAGCTCTATAATGACCTTTTTGAGCTGGGGTAACCAGAACTGTATCCAGCATTCTAAACATAGCTGCACCATAGTTCAAAGTAAAAGACATCACAATTTCCCAATATTAATCATGGCTTCCATGAACTTAACCACACTTTGTAGCCTTATGCCTCAACTACTCAGAGGAACATGCTGCTTGAATAGAAGAGTTTTCCACCAGTGAGAAACAGTGTACATAGACTTCCAACTAGAACAAGTGTGGAGAGCCTTGGGCCCTCCAGATGTTGCTGCAAGGCAATTTCCAGCATCCCTGGCTACTGGCCATAATTGTTGGGGCTGATGAGAGTTGTCATTCAGCAACATCTGAAGGTAGCTTTTTACTTGCTGTTAAGTCACAAGTTGTGTCCACAAATAGTAAGTACAGAGAAACTGTATATACACACAAATACATTTAAAAGATACATAATATGACTTTAACTGACCAGATTTAGTCAAGCAGCCCAATCCTATGCATGCTTACTCAGAAGAGAACCAGACTTTAGTGGATATTTCTCTTCGATAAACGTGTACAGAACTGTAGTCCGAAGCTGTTACTACACATGCAGAAACGCACATCAGTCTGCCCACCAACTATTTAGCTTGTGAGCAGACCCGCAGAATTCATTTCAGAAGCAGTTGGGATGAATATAGTGAGATACAGCAGACTTACGAAAACGGAAGTGGGGGGAGAGAACATAGTTCACACACACAGGCTTCGGGGTAGCAAACCAAAGCCTTCTCAGTGAGAGGGGGCGAAGTCTTCGCAACCCCCCCCCCTCGAGCGAGCCCTAAAGCTGTAATTCCCACAAACCCTCGTGACCACCGAAAGGCGAATTCCCCCACCGCCATTCACCAGACTCCCTCTCGGCAAGCCTGGCTCGTCCCTTCTTATCGTCGTCGTCGTCCAGCTCTTGGATGCGCCGGCCGCACCTCCAGTTTCCCTTCCTCGCTGGGTCCTCCCATCCCTTCCCGCTCTGTCCCAGGGCTGACATCACGCCCGGGGTTTCCATCGGACGAGGGGAGGGGGAGGGGGTTGTACTGAGCGGCTGCGGCAGCGTGATGGCGGCGGCGGCGGCCGTAAGGACTTAAAGCAACGGCGACGCGCGCCCGCTTACCTCGGGCTTTTTTTTTAACCCGTTCTTTCCCCCCTCCTTCTTAAGCCGCCTCACTCTTTCTGAGGGGCTCGGGCTTTCTGCTCTCTCCTTTTGCGACTAGGCCAGAAGCGGCTGAGGGAGAGTGAAGAGATCCAGGCAGGCCCCGGAGCGCTTCTTCCTCCTAGCCAATCTCTTGGAGGCCGGGCAGCAGGGGTTTCCACGGCTCGTCCTCTCCACGTTTATTCCTTACGAGAGGCCCAGGCAGCCAGGCAGGCCTGGCGGCACTCAGGTAAGAGCAGCCCACAGGAGAGTGAAGTAAAAGGGGAGAAGATGGGGAGGGGGGAGTGGAGGGCAGCGCCGCACGGACTGGCAGACTGTGAGGCTTGGAGGTATACATAGCCAGCTTGGGCGCCTTGTACAGGCCGCGGTGGAGCAAAGGAAGGGCGGAGGTGAAAGTCTGGGGCTAGAGTGAGGTGCAAGCAGAGGCGCGGGCTCCGGCCTGAAGGGAGAGGGTGAGGAAGCAAAGAAGGGAAGGAAGGGCCCAGCCCAGGTTGTTTTCTCGGTTCAGATGGGCTGCTTGGAGCGGTATGGGGAGTAGGATGAAAGAGTAGAGGGAAGAAATGCCGTTTTTGTTCAGCTACCATCAGGCTTGCGCCTCAGAGTGGCCCGCCTGCCCGCTCTTGCTTTCTTGCTCACCCCCCTCCTTCCCGTAGAGGCTCGGACGAGCCGACCACGCTGCTCCCCTAGCCTTGGCTTTTTTTTTTTCCAGTTTCCCCCGCCATCTCCCTTTGTTTACTAGGCGGCTGAGGAGCGGCGGTTATGAAGGACGCAACGAGGCTTTCGTAAGCGGGCGAGGGGAAGACGGGAGGACCGTAGCCAGCCAAAAAGAAAAAGAAAAGTGGGGTGGTAGTAATAATGAAAAAGGCGCCCTGCGAAGAGCAGTGAGAGACACCCACCATGCTAAGGGGGAATCGGAGGGAGGGGGAAAAGCCCATTTGTTTTGGCACCCACTAAATCCACGAGGCGCGCTCGTCATTGGCTGACAAGCTGGCTATCAGGGACTCTGTGCTGTGTCTTCCTGCTGCTCTGAACAGTGGCCCCGCCTTTTGTCTGGGTTCCCTAAAAAAAAAACCTGCACATAACTGCAGACTGAGCCCCTGTGGGCAATGATCTTTGGTGCTATGATATTCTTAAACTAGCTTTTATCGTGCCCAAATAGGTGATAAGGACCCGACATTCTTATAAATTAGTTAGAATTACTCTTGTGCCTCTAACCCTTATTAACTGAGCTAGTGTAGCATTTTTAAAGGGGCAAAGCTGTAGTAATCATAGCCAGGATTTCTTGATTTGTGCATTTGTTCAGAAACTGATCAGAAAAATATAATTTCGTTACAACTCAGTCTTATGTATGTTTACTTGCAGGACTTGTACTTAAGTAAGCAGACAGTGGATTGTAATCTTAATGAGACTAGGCAAGCTTTTTATAGTGCTTATTAGTGGTGTCCTAGCAATTTATAAAATGGCCAATGTATGTATTTGGTTTACAGCACAATCCTTTGTATGTTTATTCCAAAGTAAGTCCTATTGTGTTCAGTAGGACACAGTCCAATAAGTGGGTTTAGGATTGCAGTCTTACTCTCAAAAGAAAAAATCTCCAGCCTGCACCAACACTATTTCCTTAGTTTACCTTGGCATTGCCATTAATGGCCTGCTCATTAGATCCATGTCAGAATGCTACAGAAAGGTTCAAATTGGGTTTCCCTGTGCATGTAGCTGGATTGCCTCTGAGTAATGATGCTGACTTTACTTTACAAAGTTAAAGGGTAATAAGGATCATTGAGAGAATCCATTTTGAATGTTCATTGTCAGACTCAGCTGGAGAGACTCAGGTTCAAATCCCTACTCAGCCTCAAAGTGATGTTGGGCCAGTCACTGTCTCTCCAGGTTGTTGTGATTATAAAATGAACAGGTGAGGGAAAAGCAGGGATATAAATGTAACAAATAAATAATTCCAGAATCTGATGGGTTAGCACATATCCAGCTAGATTACTGTAGTCTCATAATCGTACTGATATGTAAACATCTCAGATCTTTTTTGTGTCATCTACTTTTTTTAGGGTAACTCTGGAAAAATCATTAACTACTGAGCACAGTAGAAGAAGTTACATGTGGAATATCTGAAGTGCAAGGAAGAGAAGTGGACATTTTATATCCAGTTTAAACTGGAAGAACTTTTATTTATATTTTTATCTTGGTGAATATTTACAATGAATGGGCACAGTGATGAAGAAAGTGCAAGGAACAGTGGTGGTGAATCAAGGTATGCAATTAAAAAACATTTGGCATTTATTTTTTCTCACATGGTTGTGGAAGTGAAGTCTTTACAAAAATTAAGTTGTTTATTTTGAACTATCAAAATAAGGGCTCTTGAAACAGAATGATTTTCTTTAGAAAGAAGAGTGTACAGAAAGATCTGGGATTGATTCTAGTAAATGTATTAATAGTGTGCCTCAAACAGTAATGGAATATAGTTAACCAACACTCGATAGGCATGTCTTTGCAGCAACACTATACTTTCAGTTCAGATAGGCTGTTTAGCCCAGTCTGTTTCTTATGTATCTGTTTACACAAGGCTAAGTAATCTCCATAGGAGACATCTTGTGGATCTCCCCTAGGCATTCCAGTGTCATGTTCATCACTTCTGATCCTTGCTTTCTATCACAGTGGTATTTCATGATCTGCTTGTCTTGTGCTTATGGTTAGGGATAACAGGAGGGAGTATCACTCCTATATTTCATGGAATGAAGGATGGCTTCATATAGGGGGAGTGCTGAAGCTAGAGTAGTCAATTCTTCCTGCTTTCCGCACTTCCCCGGTTAAAAATACTTGTAGTCCATTAATTGGAGCTTGGCTATTGTATATGGAGAGAAATAACTCTGCACGTGACCATGTTATTTTCCCATACATGCTTAAACAGATTGTAAAGTAGAAACAGGGAAATGGCCTGATAGAGCATGTCCAAAATGCAAATTGTGAGAGGTAAAACAGAAGCATACACTTAGTGAAAGTAGTTTCAGGGAGCTTTATTTTTTATGTGTCTTAGAGCTGTAATAAGTCCTAGTATTTGGCACTTTTGAGAAAAATTTAGTGCATTTTTTCAGACACATGTTGGTTGTTTCTTAACCATTTGCTATGAATGTTTTAAGAAATAACTAGGGAAAGGTAATATGAAAATTACCTTTAGAATTCAGGTTAATATTTGGCTTTTTTAAGTACCTTGATTACTGATAACTGAATCTACAAAATGTTCCAGTCTGAAGCAGAACATAGTAACTTGGGACTTGTACAAATGATGCTTATATTCTACCGCCACTGTTGGAAGCAGTATGCCTCTGAATACCAGTTGCTGGAAATTACAAGTGTGTGTGTGTGGTGCTGTTGCACTCAGGTCCTGCTTACAGGCTTTCTGTAGGACAGATGCTGGCCTAGATGGGCTTTTGGGCTGATCTAGCAAGGCCCTTGTTATGTACAGTTATGAATTATCCAGCCTTGCAGATAAAGGATCCAGTCCTATCCTATCTGGGAGTAAACCCAACTGAATGGGACTTCTGAGTAGATACATATAGGATTGTACTGTAAACCTCACATAGGTTTACTTGTCTACTCATACCTATGTAGCATAGGGTGTCTTGAGCTGCAGTTCTGACAAGCTAGTATCAGAACACTCCCTAGCTAAGTGACTAGCTGCAAGTTTGGGCTTACCTCTGGTAAGCAAGACCAATGCCCCTTTTGCTCTTTAAAGAGATGCCCAGATACAGATGGATAGGCGTTTGTTTGTGTGCTCCAGCAGACCCGTTACATTTTTAGAGCCAATTGCTGCTGATATTCCTGTGCTTGGTGCCTTTGTCTAATCCTTCTTTAAAACCATCTTAAGTAGTGGCCATCACAACATCCTGCATCAGTGAATATAAATTGTGTTGTATGGAATTATATTGTCTGGCTTGAATGTACTACCAGTTAATGTGTGTGTAATTAAGATGTTTGAAATCGAAATGTGAGAATAGCCCGGTTTTTTGTGGCGCTGTGTGTCTTGAAGGGAAAATTAAAAGATTTCCCTGTGTCACAACAATCACATGTATGTTCTGTATTTGAGAATTTTGTGGTACAAAAATAATGTCCCCCTGTCTTTGTTGTAGCATGCAAACTTGGGCAGCTGTCACTTGATCCTTAGCTATTCTAGCATAGACAGCTGTGTCACAAAGATGGTGGCTTGATTTGTAGACAGGTGATCCCACCAATACTACTTGTGGAAGCAGCCTGCAGTTCAGAGTGAGGTTTGATATTGCCTTCTTCTGCAGCCTGGTGAAATGTGGAGTAGAAGCTACTCAGACTTCCACACTCTCACTTCAGCCTTGGTCTCCTTCTGCAAGACTGCAAGAGGCTCAGGTGTGGCAGTAGATTGATAGTCTGTCATTTCCAAGAATATATCTGGACTTTTAAAAAATTCCAGTTTTTTAATGCAAGATTCTTCTTAGAAGATTAGAACTGCATGAGAGGCAATAAAATTGTGGATCCAACTTAGGATACATTATTAACGAGGGTCCTTTGTAGACACATGTTTCACATAGACACATTCTAGGTGTCTTGTGAATTAGGATCTTTAGACATTGGCGATAGTACGTTTTGGCAAATTTACCCAGTAATGTACACACACACTAATCTTACAAATGGGAATATTTATTGAGCATACACACACAGTATCAAAATATACACATTTAACACTTCAGTGGGGAATAGCACAGCAACAACACATTTATTTATTCAGTGAGAGAATTGGCTAAATAATCCTAACACCCTCAACATACATACACATGAAGGAGCAAGTACACAAAGCATAAGAGGATGGGTGGTTGAGTTCAGCACAGCTGAGAAAGGTGCACTAGCCTGCCCTTTCATTCTCTGGGCTCAGTTTGCAGACTAGGCCTCAGTCATGCACAGCTGAGCAGGGAAGGCCAGATGGTGGCCTCTGAAACACAAGTCACACACATAGTCAAAGGTAGGCAGAGGCAGCAGATGAGGAGGCTACAGTTTGTAGGGAAAGGACCTCCAGAAGATTGGATAGAGAGCAAGATTTACCTTTCTCAGTCCTGGTGGCCAGTGCTGAAGAAGTAGAACTGAGGCATGTTAAAACTCCTGGGTGAGGCAGGAAAATAGCAAAGGCAGTAGGCAGGCTCTGAAAATGGCTTCTTGAATCTCTGCTTTAGCTAGCAAAGATCCAGGGGAAAGCAGGAAAAGAGGGCTTTTGAAGCAGCTGCAGAAAGCATGGACCTCTGCTTTAGCAAGCAAAGGAAAAGCAGTAGAGTCAGATCTCTGGGTCCTGGCTCGCTAAGTAATTCAGCAAGTGATTTCAGGCAGAGTGATATTCAAGAGAGTGGAGCTGGGGATCCAGAACTTGCACCAGTGATTGAGCAAGTGATTCCATAGTGGAACTGGGTAACCAGAGCCCAGAACAAAAAAAGTCTCTAAGAGTTTAGTTTTTGTAACTTCCTGGACAAATGCCTCAAAGGAAAATCCAGTATTGATTGGATCAGAGAGGTGCCATTCCTCAATTTCCATATCCAGTTATGAGTCATGTATTTGGGCTCATGGGATTTTCTTTTGTGGAGACAGTAGTGGTATTCACTCTTTAGCTAGCTTGATTCAACAAGAATTGAACAATAGGCTCCTCTCTAAGGGCCAAATTTTTGCAGTGATTTTTTTGAACATATTTATTGAATTGCCAAAGGTGCATGTGCACTGCCTGTGCATGTGCGACATCACTTCCATGGAGGTGACCGATTTAACTCCTTCTGCTACTTTTTCCATCAGGTCTCAAGCAGCTTCCTTGCAAAGAGAACCAAACTGAAGTCCTTTTAAAAATCATTTAGGCAATGTTGGGGTGGAGTGTCTCCCAGCTTTATAAACTAGTAGCTAGCCTGCCAACAACAGATAAAGTTGCCAGATCGTGTCCTGTTAGTTTTGATAAAACTAGTTTTTTATAGTTTTGTAGTAGTGTATTTGGTGGAATAATTCATAAACATGTATATTTGCCATACACATGGAATTTAAAACAGATTTCCAATTGCCATGCCTATTAGTAGGTTGATAAGAAATAAGACAGGATTCTAAACAAGCCACCATTACTTTCTATAAAGATGTTCTAGAAGTCTGTGAATGATCAAGTCTGCCTGTCCATTTTCTCCTCTTACCTGCTTTGTTAGTATGAGTGGGAAAGTTTTGGCCAGAAAGTTGTGGAATGTAATAGGTTGTATTTGATGGCTCATCTACAGGAGAGTCCCCTCAAGACCTCCCAAAATGCCATTTTCCCTTAGGAACTACATTGGGGAAAGTCACTGTGAAGCAGCCTGAGAAGGGTTTATCACCAGCTAATACTTGTGCCCCATCCCTGTTCATACATCCCTGTGTTTGTATTCTAATAGGAATGTGTGTTGAATACCCTAATGATGGACTATAGCTGTGTAAGAATGAAGGAATATGACACACAGGGAGGCAGACTAAGGCTAGGCAACAGATAAGAGGCCAGGGGACTGAGGGAATGAGATACAGAGGAAGCTGGAGGAGGGATGGACAAGCTCGAAAATCAGGTGGAATCTGGGGTTGTAGGAGAAAAGGACTATAGGAAGCAGGTAGAAAGGGATGAAAGGGGGCAGCTGAGTCTGACTCTTGCTCACCACATTTGAATTCATGTTCTTCCCATTTGGTGGGCATCAGATGAATATAGTGTAGTGGTTAAGAGGCTGAGCGTACACAAAAGGAAGTCCCTGGTTTGAATGTCTGTTATGAATTCACAAGGTGGTGCTTTTGTCTGAATCCTCATCTGTAATATGGGACAATGCCAACAACCTACCTTACAGGATTTTGTAAATAATACAGTATGTGTATGTATGTGAAACACACTGGACACTAAAGCACAATATAAATGGTGGTATTATCTTTGTCCTGTAGAGTTTGCCATTTGACACTGATCTTAAGCATACTTAGGGGACATAAGCTTATTAAAATCATGAGAAAATATGATATAGTGGTGCAACATTTGGTTGGTTGAATAGATCAGTTGATTAGAATATTTACTAAATAATGCTTTGATTAATCAAGTAGCATATTTTATAATAAATAATAAAATAAAATTTTATTTATGAGTCGCCTATCTGGCCGAATTAACAGCCACTCTAGGCGACGTACAGCAATACAATAAAATACAATATAAAACACTGAGGGCCACAATCAATAGTTAGACTAAACACTACAATTCTGATTAATAACAGTGTTAAAAGCTAACCCACCCCAGGGATCCCATAGGCCTGCCTGAACAGCCACGTCTTCAAGGCTCGGTGGAAACCTATCAGGGAGGGGACATGGTGAAGGTCGAAAGGAAGGGAATTCCAGAGGGTGGGGGCCTCAATCGAGAATGCCCTCTCTCTAGTCCGCACCAGCCTCGCTATTTTAACTGGTGGGACTGAGAGAAGGTCTTGTGTGGCTGATCTCGTCAGGAGGCATAATTGGTGATGCTGGAGGCGCTCCTTCAGATAAACTGGGCTGAAACCGTATAGGGCTTTATAGGTCAACACCAACACGTTGAATTGGGCCCGGCAAACAACTGGTAGCCAGTGTAGATCTACTAACACCGGAGTGATATGATCATGGCGACGGCTGTTCTTAATCAATCGTGCCGCCGCATTCTGTATCAGTTGTAATTTCCGGACCGTTTTCAAGGGTAACCCCACGTAGAGCGCATTACAGTAGTCTAAGCGGGAGGAGACCAGGGCATGTATCACCCGTGGGAGCAGATGGACAGGAAGGTAGGGTTGCAGCCTCCTTATCAGATGTAATTGATACCAAGCTGCCCGGCTCACTGCTGAAACCTGAGCCTCCATGGACAGTTGGGAGTCAAGAATGACCCCGAGGCTGCGGACCTGGTCTTTCAGGGGTAATCTTACCCCATTAAACACCAGGTCTATTTCTCCTAACCTTCTCTTGTCTCCCACGAGTAACACCTCAGTCTTATCGGGGTTTAGTTTCAGCCTATTCCTTCCCATCCATCCACTTACGGATTCCAGGCACTTGGACATGGTGTCCACAGCCAACTCTGGTGAGGACTTAAATGAGAGATAGAGCTGAGTGTCATCCGCATATTGGTGGCACTGCAGCCCAAATCTCCTGATGATGGCCCCCAGCGGCTTTACATAGATGTTGAATAGCATGGGGGAGAGGATAGAACCCTGTGGCACTCCACAATTGAGAGGCCAAGGGTCTGAAACCTCATCCCCCAATGCCACCTGTTGATGTCTGTCTGAGAGATAGGAATGGAGCCACCGTAAAACGGTGCCTCCTATTCCTAATCCCACCAGGCGATCTAAAAGGATACCGTGGTGAACGGTATCGAAAAATATTAAAACTAATTATTTACATGTTGCTTAATAGTCAGAATTTCTAATAACTTCTTGATTGAGTGACAGCCCTAGCAACAAGGAAATGTGTCATATCCAAGAAAAAGTTTATTGGGACAAAGCCTGTTCTTTATTCCCTGGTGTATATCCTCAAACTGATTCTAGATTCTCAGTCTACCACAGAATTAAGTAAATTACTGTCTTCTGCCCCTAGTTCTTTTTGTGTCGACTCTAAGACAAGTTTTAAACCATATTAATAAATTATAAATCATGTTCTTTCTGTTGGCACACTGTCCTTTTGTCTGACCATGGCTATAATCTAAATGAGGAGCAGTGACTTCTCTAATTACAATAAATACTTTGAATTCAGCCAATTTGACCTACAGTTGATTTTCAGATGAGGCTGGAAAGTGTTGATTTCTTTTTTCAGCTACAATTGCATTGAATAGGTGTTACTAGTTTTACTTTGGACACATCGTGAGAAGACATGATTCACTAGAAAAGACAATAATGCTGGGAAAAACAGAAAGGACTAGAAAAGAGGAAGGCCAAACAGGAGATGGATTGATTCCATAAAGGAAGCCACAGACCTGAACTTACAAGATCTGAACAGGGTACCTGTACAGGAAATAGTTTTAAGTTTAAAACAAAAGTTCCTTGCTGTGCTTAATGGATTAAGTATGGCATACCTTTTGAAAAGAAATGAACAAGAGGGTTCTGAATGTGCATTCCATTGAGCCCTCCTGCTTTTGTGAACTGGAGATTTTAACTTAAGGTTATTGCTTCTTAATTTTGTTGGGGCAACGTGTTTAAGTGCTTGAGACATTGGAGATGTACAATAAACCAGTGTCTTCACAATGTAAATTCTCATTATAAAATTGCTTCAAATAAAATTGCCCGCTCTTTGGAAGGGCTACAAAAGGTTATTTTATTTAGAGAAGAATAGAAGTATATCCTTCAACATGACATTGAAATATAGACTACATTGTACATTATACTATACCTTTGTGAAGTGGTAATATTAGGTGTGCCTGTCAGTTGCTTGAGATCACATAACATAAAAAGCTGCTATACTTTCAAAATCCTGTTCATCTATTGGACTAATTTTTTACAGTGCCTTGGCAAAAGTAATCAGACCCCTGACCAATGCTCTTGTATTACTGAATTATGAATTGTACACTGTAATTTCGTTCTGTATTATACAGCCATGAGAGTGACTGTATACTATAGCCAGCATGGATTTGGAAGAATGTAGCTTGGAGGAATTTGGTAACATGTGCCTCTGAGCATATGGTGAGTGATGGCATGCCATCTGCAAAGATTCTTCCAAGCTACACAGGAAGTGGATTGCACTGTGAAAGACCAACCCAAATTGTATTTGCATTTTTACAAATTTGTAGGACAGTACAGTATCTCAGAGGAGATCAGGTCTCCTGCTCCCCTGGTGCATTTACTAAAGCTGCCCAATTTCCGTGCTTTTTAAAGTTTGATAGAAATATCTGTTGGCTATAGGTATGTTCTTAAATCACAAGGTTTTTTGCCTATTACTAAATGATACTTTATTTTGAAACACTGAAACTCACAATTATTGTAAGGCAACATTGGTTTTGGGTTGGGAAATGTTTGTAAGAAACGTAAAAAAATGAAATTTGTTGCATAAGTATTCAACCCCTGTACTGTGGAAGCTCCCAGTTTACACAGATGAAAGAAATTGCCCTATCGAGGACACAATTACCTTGCCATTGGCCTCCACCTATGAACCATTAAAGTTGCTGTCACATTATCAGGATAAAAACCCCACTGTTGAAGGATCATTGGTCAGGCTGTGGATCTGAAGGAAAATGATGACCAAAGAGCATTCTACAGACGTGAGAAATAATGTAATACAAATGCATAGATTAGGAAAAGGGTACAAAACAATATCCAAGTGTTTGGATATCCCAGTGAGCACAGTTGGATCGATCAGGAAGTGAAAGCTGCATCACACCACCCAGGCCCTCCGAACTTGGCGCTCGATCAAAAAAAAAGAGAGGTGAGAGAAGCCACAGAGAGGCCAGCTATCACTCTGAAGGAGCTACAGAGTTCAGTGGCTGGGAGTAGAGTAATGTGCACCAGTCAACTATATCAAGAGCTCTGCATAACACTGGCCTGTATGGGAGGGTGGCAAGGAAAAAGCCATTACTCGCAAAGTAACATCTGAAAGCACATCTGGAGTTTGCCAGAAAGCATGAGAGTGCCCCAGCTGTGATATGGGAAAAGGTTTTGTGGTCAGATGAGGCCATAGAGCTTTTTGGCCAAAACTCAAACCTCTATGTGTGGCACAAACCTAACACTGCCCATGCCTCAAGACACACCATCCCTACAGTGAAGTCTGGTGGTGGCAGCATCATGCTGTGGGGATGCTTCTCATGAGCAGGGACTGGGCATCTTATTATAATTGAAAGAAGAATGGATGGAGCAAAATACAGGGAAATACTGCAAGAGAACCTGCTTCAGGCCACTAAAAAACTGAATTGTGGGAGGAAATTCACTTTTTAACAGGACAGTGATCCCAAGCACAAGGCCAAAGCAACATTGGAGTGGCTCAAGAACAAAATTGTGAATAACCTACAGTGGCCCACTCAAAGTCCTAATCTCAATCCCATTGCGAATCTGTGGCGCTCTTTGAAAATTGCGGTCCACAAACAACGTCCATCCAACCTGAACGACCTGGAGAGAATCTGCCAAGAAGAATGGGCCAAAATCCCTCCAACACTGTGTGCAAAGCTGGAACATACCTACCCCAAAAGACTCCAAGCTGTTATTGCAGTGAAAGGTGACTCTACGAAATATTAATGTGTGGGGGTTGAATATTTATGCAAGCAACATGTTTCAGTTTTTTATGTTTCTTACAAACATTCCCAACATAAAACCAATGTCACCTTAACAATAATTGATTTTGAGTTTCAGTGTTTCAAAATAAAATAAAATAACATACAGAAAGAAATTACAATGTACCATTTGTAATTCATTAATATGAGAGCATTGGTCCCGGTCTGATTACTTTTGCAAGGCACTGTAGTTTTGTTTTGTTTTTTTCTCAGATGAGAATATGCTGCAGCAAACCTTGGGCTCACACACTCTTCTCTCTCCCCTTTTCCATTTGTGAGGGGAGGAGATTGGAAGCTTCCACTTCTGGTTTCAGATAAACCACAGTTGATGTCGTGTCAGCCATCATACACAGCTGGCCCACAAAGTATCAGGGTGGTGTACAACAACACGTGTACAATAAAACATTAAAAACCATTAAAACAGTGCAAACGCGTACAGGGCCAAGTTGGTGAATTATTATTAATGCTGAGCCAGAGTGAAGTAGTAGAAATTTCTTTTATTTCTCTTCTAGATTGCGTGTTCTGTTGATGCCTTTATCTCAGTATTGACCAATACAAATACCTTTATTGGTTTTAACATGCTAGATGTTCTGTAACGTAGGCCTGCATACAAACAGATACTGAGAGGTTGAAAATCCTTTTGAAAAGTCATGGGCTAAAGGAAATAGACCAATCCTTACAAGGTTACTGTACTAAGCCATTCTTCTCAGGTAACTTTCTATCTTGGAGGTAGAACACTATATAGGGAGCTGGTACTGTGGGCTTTCCATCCAGGGATTTTTATAACTTGTCAATTATTGTAAAAAGGAGGTGGTCATACTCCATCATATTCATGACACAGGGTATATATTGTTTCCATGTGTTTCTGAAATGCATTTGGTGTTTTATGGTCCGCTATTGGTTGCCTCCGCAACACAAACCATTAGAAAAAGCAGAGCATAAGCTTGTTAGCAGAAACAAGGAACAACTAGTCAGCTTAGCTACATAGCCATCTCTTTACTTGACAAAATTTCTCTCATTTATTGGCTCCATGATTTGCAAAATTTCAAGATATCTACTTTCCCTATTAATGCATCTCTCATCTCTAAACTCTTTGTATGATTTTTTCCTTCAGTTTCATCTTCCATTCATCGATAATACTCTTTTGCAAAATAACTAAAGATCATGTAAAAACAATTATGGTATAAAAAATCCTGTTATGAAAAGTGAAAGTACAAGCAGAAACACCACTTAAACCTATTAAAAATGTTACAATTTGTTTTAAGGCTACTAACCCTGATGGCCGTGCTCTACACCTCGTCAGAGGCAGTATGCTTTTGAATACCAGTTGCTGGAAACCATAGTGCTATTGTGCTCAGGTCTTGCTTGCAGGCTTTCTGTAGGCATCTGATCCGCCTCTGTGAGAACAGAATGTTAGACTAGATGAGCCACTAACCTGATCCAGCAGGTTCTTCTTATGTTCTCCCAGTGTGTGTGAACCTAATTCACAAGTGTTGTGAAATATAATATAAGCTGAATATGTTAACAGAATGTATAAAGTCAGTTACTGAATGAAGCTCATTGTTGAACAGGAATCGAAACTCATCATATACAATACACTGTACCACAGTACAAACTTTGCTGATATGCTGTCTGTGTTACTGTCTTCATTAGGAAGCTAACTGTTCCTAATATTTGTGCCATATTATGATACTTTCTTGCTTTATGAACTGGTAGCAGGAGTAATGCTAAATCGTAAATGAATATAATTCACAAGCTAGTACTTACTACTTTGAAAAATGCATAAGATATCTGATTCTGGAAAAAAGACAATTTACTAGTGATATTTTGGTGTCATTAATGTAATTTATAAAACAATTATCTTCAGATAATCCAGATTAATTGGAGCAGGAATTTTTTCCTGTCACATGATGATGTAGAAATAGCCTATTTTGTAACCACACCCTGTTCCTATAGGAAACATCCTTTAAAAAATAATCTGGTTATGTTCTTGTTGCAACACTTTATGCAGTAAGAATGTTATTTTCACTTGCACATTAAATCTAATTTTGCGGGATAGACAGAAAAGTGATAGACTTAAGAACCTCAGTGGATTCCATAAAAAATGAGAGATACTCCTTAATCAAATAATTCAATGTTATTTTTTTTCCTAAAAATAAATGATCAATTTGGTTTAGGGTATGAATTTTTTAAATATCAAATATCCTATTTAATTTGGAGCAAAGTAAGAGTAAATTTTTTGATCAATCAAGATCTTGATGTTTGCCCCTTTATATTTGTGGCAAAATATTAAGTATAAAACTCATTACACTGCTTTTTGATATATTTTACTTTTCTAACGTACACAGAATACTTTTAGCATCACTTACTAAAACATGCTGAGGTAGGTAAATATACTGTGCTGGAGCAGTTTCTACAATTTAGGAGAAAAATTGAGGTCCATACATTTTGGATTGTACTCAGAGCAGACCCATTGAAATTTGTGGACCTGCTAGGTAAAGTCCATTGATTTCAATAGGTCTACTTTTAGTTGGATACAATCCTTTGCATTGGCTTATTAACCAGCAGTTGTTTGTGTTAGTGTCCTGTCCCTATATTGAAGTCCCGTAAAAATTTATGTTCTGATTTGTCTAACCAACAAAGCTACGTAATGTACTTATGAGAGAACCAGACATCACCCTAGTCTGGAACAGATTTTCTAGATGCCATCTTTCAAAATAGCTGTCGCCAAATTTTAACTATACTCATTTTGGTTCCTAGAACACTTACAGACATCTTTCTGTTGTCTGAATATATGTTTTTGAGGTCAAGGAATTCAAATACAAGATTCTTAAATTCATATGGATGTTAGATTTTATGGTAAACAAGTTTCATGTTGTTTATTATACCAGGTTGTTGGTATTGAACATAATTTTGCGAAAGATATATTATTACAGTGAAATAGTAATGTACACAACAAAGGCATACATTTGATATATGCAAACACTCTTAACTTGCTTACACATAAATTATTGTCAGGATGGAGCAAATACGAGTGTGACAATAGTTCCTCCTTTTTATCTCTTCAGCTACAATTTTTTACATTGTTCTCCACATTTACAATACTCTGTGCAAGACACATACTTTAAATGACATTTGCATCTACTGGTGACACAAGGTGTGCATGTGCACTGTACAAGTAGCTTAGAAGGTATCATGTTAAGTCATAGTTCAGGCTTTAGGATACCACTTGGTGTCGCATCCAGCGGAAAGAGGTAAGCATGCCTGAAGAATAAAAAAAGTGTCTTCTCAAATGTCCATTTCTAATTGAGAAAGATAGAGGATGTTCTGGTATGTGTTGGTGCATCTGCAGTTAATACTGAAGGTTGTCAAATGTTTTACATTTCATTGATGGATGTAAAACCTTAACAAGATATTCCTTCACTTTGTTGAGTGTTCCCTGAGTATTTTCGTCTGCAAAACCAAGTAGAAACTTTTCTGGTACTGCTTTCAAGGCCGATGGCTTTGTTCCTGCCTTACTTGTGATATCACAGCCTGTAATGATATGTGCCTTAATTAGAATACTGCACACTGTAGCTCCAAGATGCTTTGCAAGTTTGCGAAGAGGTACGTAACACACTTTGTCTCTCCTACTTTTATCTAAATTTCTGCCAAACTATTTGTGAATAGCTCAAATATATGTTGAAGGAGGAGTACAACTACATCGGTGTCATTGGATATTACAGTGAGGCATTTCATTCCTGACTGAACAGCATGAAATAGATGGATTATCATTCTAGCATCTGCTTCTTTAACAGAGACTTTAAGCTCCGAGCAGGTTTCAGCCTCCTGCTTTCTAGCTGTAAGTGCATGTCTGTTATCATTGTCTCCTGCATGGTTCTACTTAATACTGTAATCATGGTCGTCACTTTTGCATTGTCGATGAAACAATTACTGGTGCCAATTGGAACATATCTTAGTTTTTGTTGGAAGATCAGAACCTGCCCATCTGAACGGGAATAGGAGTGTCGCATTCTATCTTCATCACTTTCATTGGATCAGCAGCAGGGATGTGGAGTCGGAGTCGGGAGCAATTTTGGGTGGAGTCAGAGTTGGTAGAAATGTACCGATTCCGACTCTGACTCCGACTCCTTCATAAATGGCAAATGTATATTAACTAGTAATAACAAATTTATTGTAGTAAAATGGTAGCACAAGGCATTTCATCACCACGTGAATCCAGAGCTTGGAAAAGTTACTTTTTTGAACTACAACTCCCATGAGCCCCAGGGATTGGTTCAAAAAAGTAACTTGTCCAAGCTCTGGATTCACGTGGTGGTGATGAAATGCCTTGTGCTACCATTTTACTACAGTAAATTTGTTATTATTAGTTAATATACATTTGTCATTTATGAAGGAGTCGGAGTTGGACAATAGAAAAATAGAGTCGGAGTCGAAGGTCTGGCATACTGACTCCACAGCCCTGATCAGCAGTCTTTCATTGTTCTCTTTCTCCCTTTCTAAGGGACTGCTCAGTATAGCTAACAAACACAAAGTCTACTCTGTACACTTTGGTATTGCATTGCATTTGCCCAAAGTTTGTCAAAAGCATTTTTAAATATTTTCATATCTTGTACTCTCTGTTGGTGAACTTGTGACATAAAATCTACAATAACAGCAATTTCCATGATGCCACGTTGTTGAAAGCAGTAATCTAATGGTACCACTTGCTTCTCAGGCTCAGCCAGCAGAATATAATTTACTGGCTTAGTGGGAAAGCCACTGTCATCAAACAGCATATTTGATGACGATAGATCATACTTTAAAATATACTTCATGCTTTTCCCGCTTTCTTTAGCTATATATACACACACACACCTTTTTTTTTGGTAACCTAGTGTAGACTTTGATTTTGGAATAGGCATTGTTGTTTGCCTCTTCGTTGTTGATAGTTTCACCTTTGTAATGATGTACAAAGATTTTTTTTAGTTTTCTTCACAAACCGTTTGCTTCTAAATGTTCAGTAAAATTCACCATGTTCTTTCACTATCATGAAATGGAGAGCAGTCTCTCTAGTTACACTTTGTTGGGTGATGAAATTATGAAGGTATATCAGACTGGACGTTTCATATGGATTGCCTCTATTGATTGTGAATTCACAGAGCACGGTAACAGACAATAACACAATGAAGTCCCAGACAATTCATGGTGAACAGTTGCCTCACTGTAGTTGGTATTGTTAGCATCAATTATTTCTCCAAAAGAATTGCATATTGCTAGCACCTCATGATACATGGCTCCCATTCAGTGACGTACATTTGTAGTCCTGTCTGTCCAATTATTCCTTTTGAGCTCTTTTGAGATCTCTATAATTCGTTCAAGTTTCATGTCCGGTGACACAGCACTGAATAGCAGGTTGCTTTGTCATGCTAAAAATGGCCAGTAGTAAACTTCTGGATTGACAACCGCAGGATGATCTGTTGGTAATCTCATTTTTTACAGATACTATGATGCATACTGTAAGTAGTTAATACTATAAACCAGTAATCGGTCCTTCGTTGATAATACTTTTAATTTGTAGGTACTGAATGATAACAATATGATTATATTATTTGACGTGATGGCAGTTTACTGGGTTTGTGTGCGTGTGTGTTTCTAAAAGGCTAGGCTAATGTTGGGGCTGAGAAGGGCTATGTCTTGACACATATCTGAAGGCAATTTCTGTTGGAATAGGCAAATGTTGCATGTTCCCTTTAAGGGATATTTGGGGAATATCCCATGTACCTGTTTTACCATGATATAACTTCCTAATGGGTGGGGTTACTTACCTGACTTCCTCATCCTTTGTCCTGGGGGATTTTGAATATTCTCCATTGCTGATCTATCCACCTTTGAGAGAGGCCACATGGCACAGATGTTCTCTCTGAGAGCATCAATACTAAAACACTAAAATGAACTGAGACTCCTATTTTCTTTCTTCTAAGCTAGAGCCTATGTTCCTAACATATGAGGTCGTAAGTAAACATTCTTTTCTTTTACCTAAAAGATTGTGTCTGTTGTTGTTTATATAGAGAAAGGTGGGGCTGGTTTATTCTCATTCTGCTGCTTGTATTTTTATATCTCTGCTAAGAAATAGGACCAACCAAATTAGTTCCTATTTCTGTGTGTATTTTTATAATACCGAACAATTTCTAGATGTCATTGGTGACCTGGTAACTTGTTAATGATGAGTCTGCCAGTTTATAGAAAAACTCTTGTATACAGTAGTTATATTACTGCTAATAACTATGTAACTATGGTGGTGTTTCTTCAAATGGTTGCTTTTTAGAAAAGGAGCTACTGTCTCTAGTCCCAGTGGTAAGCCAGTTGTGTTGTGATTACTCATATTCGTTAATTTACAATGTCTTGAGCAGATGTCACCAACATGATGACTGTGGGCACAATGGCTCCATTAAGTTCTTCCACTGGCACCCACAAAGTTTCTGAGCCCCCCACTCACTGCTCCCTTGGTCATGAGATGGTGAGGATCATTACCTTTTTCTCCATTGAAAAGTACATAGAGCTGAAGGAGGAAGTTGGAAGAATGATGCTATTTCAACTATATATGCTTTTCAAAACTTAGATTAATTCTACTGGATCCCACTTGTATCCACCTCCCTTGGAAAAGGAAAGTGTGTGCAAGCATGCTTTCTGTCCTTCAGGCAGTGTGTGTGTGTGTGTGGGGGGGTTGATCCACAAGAGATGGGAAAGACATGACTAGAGGGGATGGTGCCCACGATACTTGCTCAGAAATCCATTGTGCCCATAGTTGGTGACCCCTTTCTTAGGATCACTTTGCCACAATTTAGTGAATATATTGTGTGCCAGCAATATATCTTATAAAATGTGTTAAGAAAATACATGCCTTTTCTTCATTACTCATACTGAAAAGTGGTCTATGTGCCCTTGCCAGTATTATTGAGTATGACATAGTGTAACTTTTATCTTATGAAGTGGGCCTAGGTTAGTAACACCAGTTTCTTCAACATTAACAAAGGTTTATGACCAAATGTGTAAGAACAGTGAAAAACATTGATGTATGTCTGTTTTATAGCATATGTTAGAAGTATATGTTAAGTATGGCTTATCATTAAGAGATTCTTCTAAAACAGTTCCAAATAATGATTATCCCTTATTTATACAGTTTATGCTTCTATGCCCCCCTCTTTTAGACAGAGAAGAAAAAGAAACTTAAATCTATATCTGTCTGTATGCATGTAAGCAAAGACACACATGCAACTGCATGTCCACAGCTCTAGTGCATGTGGCAAGGTCTTGATAGTTTGGAGCCTTAACCATTAACATTTGAACAATTGTCATCTGGATGGGAAGACATCTGTCCAGTATGTTCAGTTGCCTAGCAACTAGATGTCTGAGGTCATTCCATTCTGTACCATATCATGTGTTCTAAGAACGCATCCCCCAAAAAGCTTATTCAAGGCTTCTAAATTCATTGACAGTCCCTTTTGAGAGATTTATGGGGAGAACTCCAGTTTGCAGATATAAGCATTACTGCAAAGACTGAAAATCAGCTGAACATCATGTTGAGCCGCAGCATGTACTATCTGACACTACGGGGCTTTTAAATGATGGATAAACATCTGGATCTGTTCTTCATCACTCTGATAATATTTACTTTTTATTTATAATTACAGTCAGTCAGATGATGATTCTGGTTCAGCATCAGGTTCTGGATCTGGTTCAAGTTCTGGAAGCAGTAGCGATGGAAGTAGCAGCCAGTCGGGAAGCAGCAATTCAGACTCTGATTCAGAGTCTGGCAGTCAATCAGAATCCGAGTCTGACACATCTAAAAAGAAAGTCCAAGCTAAACCTCCAAAGGTCGATGGAGCTGAGGTAATCTAGACTCAGATATAATTGATTCTAAATGAATGGTGTATTAAGTGAGCGTCTGGATAGATAGTGTGAATTAGAAAACATTTTAGTTAAATGAGATGTTGGAAATCTGATGAAAAATATTAGATGGCAGCTTTCTGTCACTGCCAAACTTTCACCTCCAAGAAATTCCCAGTGTATATAATCATTGATGTTAACTTCTGTATGAGATATTTAGCTGTGTAGGTTGGATTCAATGCTGCCATTCTGTTTGCTTTACAGAATGTACCCCTCATCTCCCCTGCAGCCCCCAGCACAGGGGACACTTTTCAGAGTAGATTTTGGAGGGGGATAGGGAGCAGAGAGAAAGGGGAAATCTGGTTGAGCGAGCAGAACTCTGTCTGTGCAAAATTGGTTGCAACCCTATGTGCCCTTTCTGTTTCACTGAGTCAAGCATCAACTTAAACTTGCTGTGTCCCCCCTCTGAATTATGGAAAGTGGCACTGTCCTGCTCCCTCAACCACCACCACCACCACCTTGTTTGTAATAGATGATGGGCATGCTATTTATTTTTCCCCAAATACGTTTTTATATAGCAATGCTGCTTTATTTCCTCAGTCCTCACTATATCCACCAGGGTTACAGGCAAGTCTCGCCCCCCATGCCTTTTTGCATCCTTTCTTAAGATCATAGCTATGGGTTTGCTGCCTTAACCTGCTGCTGTACTCTGATGTAATTTCACTGCCACCATTTGATACTGTTTCACAACCCTTGTTTATATTTTTACCAGTCCTTATATGTATTATAGAGAGCCAGTGTGGTGTAATGGTTAAGGTATTGGACTGTATGACCTGGGAGACTAGGGTTCAAATCCCCACACAGCTATGAAGCTCACTGGATGACCTTGGGCCAGTCACTGCCTCTCAGCCTCAGAGGAAGGCAACAGTAAACCACCTCTGAATGCCGCTTACCATGAAAACCCTATTCATTGGGTCGCCATAAGTTGGAATCAACTTGAAGGCAGTCCATTTCATTTTCATTATACAGCCACAAGAGTGGCTGTATACTGTAGTCAGTGGGGATTTTTCACATTCCGCAATGTTAAATGGAAAATATCCCCCCATGCCATTCTGAGGCTTCCCATAAGCTCATTTCAAAACAAAACCTTACAAAACGTATAGTTCTGAACTCAGAAACGCTTGCTTAACAACCCTGTCAATTTTCATGGCGATACACAAAACAGTCAGAGAGAATCGAGAGTTCAAAGTCTAAAAAGAGAGAAAAAAACTCAGAGCCCTTTTGGACTTTTTTCTGCAAGTTCTCATAATCTGTTGAAATTCATTAAAAATCAGCCATGTTCACAGAGTACCTGTAATCCTAATACTGACCTTGCCCCATACTCTGACCTTCATCTACTGCAGTTTAAAAGTTGATTTTTAATTAATTTAAGAAATTTTGGCTGCAAGCCTATTATAACACGGGGCATGCTCAGTAAGGACCAACTGTCAGTGTTCTAAAAGCCTCACAGCTGCTGGGCTTGGCTAATCAGAGGGCCACACCCACACCAGACTTGATTTCACGTGAGACAGTCATGGCTTCCCTCAAAGAATCCTGGGAAGTGTGAAGGGTGCTGAGAGGAGACTCCTATTCCCCTGAGAGAATGGTTAACAGTCAACCACTCTGATTAAAGATCTGTGATAGAAACAGGGCGTCTCCTAGCAACTCTCAGCACCCTTCACTAACTACACTTCCCAGGATTCTTTGATAGAAGCCATGATTGGCTTTGAGTCATGGCTTTGAGAGAAGCCATGATAAATTGTTTTAAATTGTTTTTAAAAGATGTGTTTTTAAATTTGTATATTTGTTTTTAATGTTTTTAGTTATTGTAAACCGCCCAGAGAGCTTCGGCTATGGGGCGGTATATAAATAAACTAAATAAATAGATAAATAAATAATGATTGTCCAAAGTGTAATAGAGGCCTGGTGTGGATGTGGCCAGGGACAGCTTTGTTTTAAATTTGGGTGGGAGGTAGGGTTGCCAGGTTCAGGGCCTGAGACTGATCCTGTATCTTTAGGAGAAGAGAAAGTCAGTCAAGTGCCGGTGTTCTTGCAACATTGTAATGGGAAAAACCACAAGGTAGAATTGTCCCTTCCCCCTGCCCAACTGTGAAAGATACAGAAGACGTCTTGGTTGCCAGGCCCAGCCTGGTCAGTTTTACCTATCCTAATCATGATTGCATAGGAGTATATCCGATTCAACTCAATAATCATACAAATGATCAGACCTGCCTTTCCCCTCCTTCCCCTTTCCTCTCCCTTTCTCCTCCCTTCTTCCGCCTTCCCTGCCCACTCCAGCCCTCCGTCCCTCCCCCCCAGTCAGTTTTACCTATCCTAAGCATGATTGTACAGGAGTAAATCCCACTGAACTCAATAAACATGCAAACAACCACATCTGTCCTTCTTCTCCCCTCCCCCTCCTGCCTGCTCCCATCCCAGTCCTCCCCTCTGCCTTTCCACCCCTCCCCATCCCCCTCCTCCCTTCCCCTTCCCCATCCCCCTCCTCCCTTCCCCATCCCCCTCCTCCCTTCCCCATCCCCTGTGGTCAGTTTCACCTATACTAAGCATGATTGCCCTGTGTGTGTGTAAATCCCACTTAACTCAATAAGCATGCAAATGATCAATCCATTCTCAGCAAACTTGCACAGGATCCCATTTCTTACCTCCCGGATTAAAAAGCAGGGAAATTCACTAATAGGCAAAAAACCTTGCGGTTTAAGAATGTACCTATAGCTCACAGATATTTCTACCAAACTTTAAAAAGCAGGGAAATTGAGCAGCTATAGCGAATGCACCAGGGGAGCAGGAGACCTGAACTCCTCTCTGAGATATTGTACTGTCCTACAAAGTTGTCAAAATGCAAACACAATTTGGGTTCGTCTTTCACAGTCCAATCCACTTGCTGTGTAGCTTGGAAGAATTTGGTAACGTGCCTCTGAGCATATGGTGAGTGGTGGCAACACCTGTAATCAGCCCAAATAATAGAAAGAAGATATGTCCTGTGCTGATCGTGTTTTAGCCGGGAGGAAGACAGTTGATATAGTTATTAAGACAGTTATAGTTCAGATGGTCACTTTAAATATGTCTGATTTACTTTGCAATTTTAGTGAAGTTTTCTGTATGAAATCATTTGCTTTTGTTTCTATGAATATGTGAAGTACAGCAACACTTTGCAAAAATTATACTAAACAAACTCCTAACATAACTGACTTCTGCAAAATAGTCTCCAGTGGACCTCAGAAGTGTCTCAATTTGCACAAGATAAAACAGTGGGAGGTGAAATATATTCTACCAAAATTCTAGGTGTGCTCTATGTTTTTAATTGATCGTGAACACCTTGCCTTAAATAAAGTGGTTTAAACATAGCAGGCTGAAAACATGCATCCTCTTTTTTCCAACAACTAGAGTCATTGCTAAAGTAGCTGCATATTGTAATCAGTCTGATTTTACATTAAACTGCAGTTTCAGGTCCAACTGTTAATGCACCCAAAATAGAAATAGACCATAACCTCCAGTTTGAAACAAAAAAGGCTATCTTCACTATCATATGACATTGACCAATAAAAAGGCTTTGAAATTAATAAAAATAAATTTGACACAGATTTCTAGGATGAATAATGAGGGAAATAAAATTTTCTAGTTTAGATTCTCCGTAGAAACATTAGTAACACAGGAAAGAAGCAAAGTAAGAAAAACAGCAACAAACATACAAAAATATAGTTCTCCATCTTTGGAGAGGGCAGGTGTTTTCACCACTCACCATATGCTCAGAGGCACATGTTACCAAATTCTTCCAAGCTACACAGCAAATGGATTGGACTGTGAAAGATGAACCCAAATTGTGTTTGCATTTTGACAACTTTGTAGGGCAGTCCAATATCTCAGAGAGGAGGTCAGGTCTCCTGCTCCCCTGGTGCATTCACTATAGCTGCTCAATTTCCCTGCTTTTTAAAGTTTGATAGAAATATCTGTGGGCTTTAGGTACATTCTTAAACCACAAGGTTTTTTGCCTATTAGTGAATATGTATTATAGTAGCTGGCCAATAACCAAGCATGCCTTCTTCAATCAAAGTGATTTATTATATAACATTTGGATATGAACAAGAATACTTTGTGTTCAGGTTCTTAAGCGTGTGGTTACAAATAAACAGTCTTTACTCCTTAGTGAAGTATACTCATTGAATTGCTCAGTTAACACGAATAATAACAACCTGCTTCTCTACCCACACTACAACCACTCTTCCTACCCTTTCTTGAAACGCCCAGCCTCTCTGCTCTCCCAACTGCCAAACAGTCAAACACAGGCTCTCAACCCCCAATCACACTCAGCCAATCATAGCAGCCTACATCAACATTGTCTCACTCATTCCCCCCTCCCAACTCTCACCACTTACTCTAATCGTTCTACTATACTAACTTACCACATACAACATAATAGAACACATATAACATTTTCACCTACAAGTGTGGAACATTACAGGCATATCTTAAACATTCCTGATAAAGTCAGAAAGGAAGTACATGGACAGCCAGAATTCATTTACAGTAGGATAAATATGCCTGCATGAATGAGCCTTGTATTAAACGTTGCCAGTGCTTCTTTTAAATATGTTTCTTGTTGAAGAAACCAAACTGTTTAAGGTGTTATAAGATTTTATATTGGTCTTCAGCAACAAATAATTTCAGTTTATTGTATTTAGCAACACCCATGAGTATAAAAGTCTCTTTCATTTAAGTTGAGAAGGAATGTATAAAATAAATACATTAAAGAATCATGTCTCGTTTTTGTCACAAAAAAGGCAGAGCAATAAGTCTTCTAGATGCATTTTTAAAAATGACATTTCATTGGCTTATCAATATCACTGTAACTCTCTCAAGTTTTAATCAATTTAAAACACACACAAAATAATTTGTGAATGTTTTTAGTTGGAGTGGTTTGAATCTGGTGCACCATATTCTGGTGGGTCATACAAAATCTGCTTCTAAAGCCAGCATTAGATGTGTCTGTCACCAAAAAAAAGCGTCTTTGGAATCTAGTCCACAATAGATCCTCCACTATAGCATGCCTGCTGACACAGAGTGCTTAAGGGGATCTTTTAAAGATGCAAGATAATGGTGCTTCAGTTTGAAATTATTCTTTGTATAGTGTGAGTGGAAGGAATGTAAATAAGTTTTGATTATGTCCATTTGTTTTTTAAAGTTAGCTTGTGAACAAAATCTGAACAGTCACTAAGACAGGACTGGGGAGACTCTGGGCCAGTTATAGCCCCCCAAGGGGTCCACTTTGGGCCCTGAGCTGATTTTACCCAAACCACACCCACCAGCTGACATTGCTAGTAAGTGCACTCCAGTCCATCGTTCAGCTGATGGGCTGATCAGAGCACACCTTCAATTCCTTCCACGCTTCCGTGTGGAGGGGGGATGTTTAAATGCATGTTTCTATCCTGGGCAGATCAGAGCATACCTTCAGTTTCACTTTGAAGTCCTGAAAATTGGGCCTTCAAAAGGAAACATCACTTGACATCACTGAGATATCAGGTGATTGACAGGTGGGCAGCTGTGCCCACTTGTCAGCCTTGGCTCACCAGGGGTTGGGGAGATAACTGTCTGGCCCTGTGGCAAGAAAAGGTTCACCACCCACGCATTAGGATAACATTTCTTGCAACGTAGATCTACTTGTAAAACTTGTGGATTTGGCGAAATGAGATGTGTACTATACTGTTTGTATTTTGTGTGGCTACATAACATTTTCATTTGAATTTTACTTCAGTTTTGGAAATCAAACCCAAGTATTCTGGCTGTACAGAGATCAGCAATGCTCAGGAAACAGCAGCAGCAGTCAAAAGCAGTATCCTCAAACAGTGGCTCAGAAGAGGTGAATAATTAATTACAAGTTAATATTTTAAATGTAAACACAGATTTTTACTGCCCAGTATGTTAAAAGTGAAATTGAAGTCAAAGTGTGCTTTAAGTAAAGTTACAAATCAGTGACTTATGTAGCTCAGTAGATTCCATCTGTTCTCTTTCTTGGGACCAGTACAATATCTTTAACACGCTGATAATGGGCGCTAACTTCACTATATGGTTACATGACACTGTATTATTTCAGTTCCTGCCTCTCTACTGTCTGATTCTAAGGTTATGTGCTGAATAGCTATTATTCTAACGCCAAGTATTTTGTGATGTACCAATGGTTTGTTCTCCCTTTTGTTTAGTTCTGTTGTGATTCTCTGTATTGGTTTAATATATAAAATATAATAACATTTTTCCAAAAACAGATTGTACTGCATAATTACTGTCACTATTCACTAGATTTTAATCTATGTGTCTCTATCGCCTTGCAAAAAAACATACAAAACATACTTTTGCAATATTGATCTACCTGTTCTACTTTCATTCTCTGTGTGCAGGGTGGTGTTGGAATTAGTGCATTTTAAGTTGCACAAAAGCTTCTTTAGGACTGCTATTACTATATTGCAGACACTTTTCAAATAAATCAGGGTAAACTGATGTAGAAATGGAATCACAGTGTTGAATAGTGTAACTGCTTGTTTACATATTAATTGATCTTATATTTTATCTTTCAATGCAGGACTCATCAAGTAGTGAAGACTCTGCTGATGACTCATCCAGTGAAATCAAGAGGAAGAAACATAAAGAGTAGGAAATTAAGCATTAAATAGTTTGATGTAGCTTTTATAATCCATTTTATGTAGAACAAATAAGGCTTATAAGACCTGATCTTGTCAGTGTTATTTTATGGGGGGAGGGTGTTCTTAGTATTCAGTGAGTAATATAGGAAGCTGGTATAGCACAGTGGAGAGGAGAGCCTGGCTGGGAGTCCAGAGTCTATGAGTTCAAATCCCCACTCATGTCTCCTGGGTGTAAAGGGCCAGCTAAAGATCACCCCCACAGGGAGTGGCTCAGGGGTTACGTGCCCTGCCACCTGTGCAGCCGTGGGCAAGCTGCATAGTCCCAAGGAGCCCAGTTGCCCCCCAGCTGGTAGTTGCTGACAAGGAAGGGGCTGGCTTCTGCAGCTGTGGCAAGCTCAGCAGGCCCTAGCCAGCTGGGCAGGACTAGCCTCAGAGGGAAGCAATGGTAAACCCCCTCTGAATATCACTTACCATGAAAACCCTATTCATAGGGTAGTCATAAGTCGGGATCGACTTGAAGGCAGTCCATTTCATTTTTTTCAATATACTTGTTTATCTGCATACTTTGTATGGCCAATTATACAGAGGCATGTCAGGATTTGCATATTTAAAATCTTTGCATAGTAACATTCTCATTACAGAATACAGGCAACTATAACAGTATTAGGAATGCAATTGGCTAAAAAGTATTCCTTTTCAACAGGCTAAAGCACATTAAGCATAATCCAGTGAACTTTTTCTGTTCAGGTAGCCAGCCAAAATTTCTGTTTGCTATTACCCCATCCTTCTCCCACAGGGGGACCAGTACAGGTCTTTTCTCTGACATCACACAGGGGTTTGTATGAACTCAGAACACCTCCTGAGCACATTACAAAGTCGGAGACTATTCCGTGCCCCTTCCTCCTGAACTTGATGCTGGAGGAAACAAGAGTGGTTCTGTCTGAAGTTACACTGCATTTCTGAGGTTTTCAGAAGTGCCTCTGATGTATGGTGCAACATGAAGGTGCTCTTATCCTCTCCCTCAGCTTGTGATTATTCCCTGCTCCTTCTTCCATGGTGTTATCTACTGTGCTTCACTTTGGAGATGACCCAGCCCAGGGAATTGTCATTTGGATTACTCAAAGTAGTGCTTTGCATCAAAGGTGCTGAGTGTGCCTCCAAAAAAGCCCTGTAATTTTAAGGATGATCCCCTACCTGCAGGTACAAATTTAGAAGAGCTGAGGCTCATCAGAGGTGAGAACATTAACCATGGCCAGTATTGCTAATGTCTCTGCAGACTACTGCCAGACTCACTAAATTTAATGGAAGTTCAAGCTGTGTTGTTAATCAGCACCTTATTTTACTGAGGTTTACTTCATGTAATTTCCCCCCTAGAATTTACTTACTGCTTCTTTTATTTGATATGCGCAATATAGATGGCAGTAAAAGAAAGTTATTAATGTTGAAAATAGTGATTTCAATTATATAATTAGCATTCACGTTAATGAATCTGGAATTGTCTCTGATAGTACTTCTAGTGGGCTCCTGCTGGGAGGAAGGGGGGGGATATCGATCAATTGAGCAATTAATTAATTAAAAAGTGTATGAAAAGCTGTAGAGACACAGACAAAGTGGCAGATAAGTGTTTACTGAACTATTTCATAAATTCCTGTTAATTGTTTACATCCTTTATCCTTTTCCTGTAACCTCTCCTACATTACATTTCTACTTAACTTTGCTATTGTTCAACACTGTTATTTTCAAAATGTGTTTGGATATTGGCGCACTTCTTTTAAAATTTTATACTGAAATGTCTTAATTTTGTCTGCTAGTGAGATCATTCTTATTTCTGATTATCTATATTAGGTGTATAAATGTTCCTTTTGTAACTTTAATTTCTGTAGTGAAGATTGGCAAATGTCTGGGTCAGGATCTGTCTCTGGAACTGCTTCAGATTCTGATTTGGAAGAAAGCAGAGATAAAAGTAGTTGTGAAGAGAGTGAATCTGACTATGAGCCAAAAAACAAAGTCAAGAGCAGGAAGCCTCCAAGCAGGTATGTGACAAATATTTTAGATTATAAGTTCTTTCTTTCTTTCTTTCTTTCTTTCTTTCTTTCTTTCTTTCTTTCTTTCTTTCTTTCTGATAAAAAATATACACATCCTTCCTACATGTTGCCATCTAGGAGTCCAGTCACAAGGACAGAGGATCTTTAGAAGAAAGGCTTGTCTCCTGGCTGAGGAGACATCTCTAATTTTTTTTGCATAGATTCACTCTTTTTCTCGCTCCTGTTGTAGAATGGTGTGCTGCCAAGTTTGGACTGCTTTAGGCCACAGTTTGTCTTGGTTTGTTGACTAGAAGGAGAGAAGATAGAAACTCAGCCCAAGTAGGTTCAGTGTTCTTTCTCACTCATGGTTTCTGTGTTCCAAGGATAGGTGGAGCAAGTATTCCCACTGCCTCTCTTTCTATTAGTTAAGAAAGTTGGTTAAGAAAAGCATGAAGTTGCAAGAGGGATGATTATTGTCTTGGGGCTTAAATTCGTATCCCAGGCACCATAGGCCCAGCCAATCTTCAGTTATTCCTTCCCTGTCATTCCTATGTCTGCTAGTCTTTTCCTGTTTATGGCCTTCCGCCTTCTCCCTCATGTTTGTTTGTTTATTTATTTATTTATTTATTGCACTTGTATACCGCCCCATAGCCGAAGCTCTCTGGGCGGTTTACAGAAATCAAAAACATTAAAACAAATATACAATTTAAAACACATATTTTAAAAACAATTTAAAACACAATTTTAAAAATTAAAACAATATAAAAACAATTTAAAACACATGCTAAAATGCCTGGGAGAAGAGGAAAGTCTTGACCTGACGCCAAAAAGATAACAGTGTTGGCACCAGGCGCACCTCGTCAGGGAGATCATTCCATAATTTGGGGGCCACCACTGATTGGCTGATTCATCCTGAACCGTTGTGTGCCTTTTTCCTTAAGTATAGGGGATGAGACCCATAGCCGTTGTTCCCCTGGGATGTTCCCCCTGGACGTTCCTTTGAATGTTCCCTTGATTCCATCTGGAAGGGTGGTTATCCATGTGGGGTTCCACTGCTTCTTACTATGCTGATGTCTCTCTGAGGAGAGATGAGATTTACAAACAGCTACCTCTTCCGTAAGTAGAACAGGCTAGTTAGTTTATTATTTTCTGTTGTGTGTTGAACTCTCTTGTGTTATACCTAAATCCCTGGTTAGGTGTGCGGTTTTGAGGAATTGTCTTGCTGCTATATATTAAATGTGCACTTATATTTTTAATAAAGCTACTTCTTATTAACCTTGTGTATTCATTGAGTGAGACTAATTTGGTTCTGAATCCAGCACCTTGACCACTGACCACAAACTACCAAAGAAGGGATTGTATTTTGGTTTTACCGGAGGTTTCTGGACAAGGAGTGTTTGTTTGGCTGTTATCTTTTTGAACCTTGGTTTACCTATTTCTGGGCTCTTGAGTTCCCCTAGCTCAGATCTGAACCAGTGAAGGGGTGGTGGCAGCCTATCTTCTACCTTGCAGGGTTGGTGTTGGTTTGCACAGTCTTGGCAAGGGGAAATTGGGAATTGGGTTCCAGATCAATTGCCCAAGGTGGGGGAATTGGGTCTGAAGCATGTACCTTGACAGCCTGCGGGGACCAAGGCCATGACATGTTGTTAGTCTTTTGTTCAGAGTGGTAGTGTGAAACTGGCCCTTATGTAGGATTCTTGCTGCAGGGGAGGATATGGTGGCAGATTCATTAATAGAAGATACAAGTAGTGGAGCATTGGATGTTGGAGTACCCAAGGAGATCAAGCTGCCCATCTGAGCAAACTATTGGAAAACACTTAACCTTTTGCTGTGATTTTCCAAGACTTTATGGTGTCTGACATTTATGAGGCAGTCTCCTTAACCAAGGACTCTTGAGAGTCTCTGGAGGGAGCTGTGTTATGCAGGGATCAGGTGGATAGGAAAGTTGATCTTGCGTTCTGTAGATCTGGGTGGGTAACCTTTATTAGCAAGCCTTTTCAATAGACATACATGTTTCACATACACATGTTTTAGGAATGTCATGAATTAGGATCTTTAGACAGTAATAACTGCACATCTTGGCAGATATACCCTGTAACATATAGTCACACAGGTCTTTAAAATGGGGATATTTATTGAGCACACACAGAAAATCAAAATATACTTTAAAAAATCTATCTGAATTGGTGAAATAGATACCCCCAAATTAATTGACTTTATATAGGGATCATTTCACTGAATTAGAGGGAACTATTTATTTATTAACTTTATTTATTTATTAAATTTACATTTTTCCCTTCCTCCCAGCAGGAGCCAGGTGGTAACTAGTGCAACTGTGACAGATATTGCCTCAGCATTATCGCTGGTGTCCAGGGTCTCTTTGCTATGTTGCATCAATTCTCATTTACGTGTTTCATACATCATCCTAGGTAGTCAGACCTTGGAGATGCATGTACCATATGAGGACGTGACAGCTGCCAGGGTCATAACCAGGAAAAAAAAGATTTGTCCAAGACTCTGGGAAAGAAAGCAGGTTCACCAAATTTGTCCTCACCTCTGCTGAGCTTGATCGGAACAGCCTGTTTGGAGAGCAGATAGACAAGGCAGCCATCAGTCAAAGAATAAATCCACGCTTAGGTTTCCACTGTCTTCATGGAAGCCCCTGGCTAAGTCAGCCCAGATCGATGGGAATGGCTGCTCAGCATGATTCTTTTGCCAGAAGAGCTCACTTGCACATGATGCTCTAAGTCCTCCAAGTAAGCAAGGGGTAGCTTCTAGGGCTCTTGCAACCATAGATGGAGTTCTCATAAGAAGGGAGACCTCCAAGAAAGAGTGACTGAGCCTTAGGTGACCTCCTCATCCCAGATAGGAGGGCACTTTCAGCTATTCTTTCCAGTCGGTAAAACACAATATCTCAGACCTTTGGATGTGCAAGGCAGTTGGTATTGGGTTTTCATAATTGAAACATGGAGTTTCACAATTATGCCATTGAACAGATTTCTAATGTCTCCGTGCTTAGTGCTGTTAGCAGAATTAAGGCTCATGCAAAAAACAGTACAAAGACTGATGGACGCTGAAGTAGAGGAATTGGTGCTTTCTCATCGAAGGAGTATAGAAGTTTTCCTATTCCTATGCCTAAAAACTAATTAACAAGATGATCCAGATAAATCTAAAAAAGAATCAACAGATTTCTTCAAATACATCAGCTCAAGATGGAGTTGCTGGTGTCACCCTGTGAGAATTACACTGAACAAATTCCTTATGCCTACATATCTCAGGAATATGTATCTCCCAGTCAGATGGCCATAGATCTCTTCACAAGAAATAGCACAATCAGTACTGCTTCTGACCTTTGAGGCATACTACCTCACCCAAGATGTTTCTTAAAGTCCTAGTAACAGTGATTGTTGATGCATTTCTTGATAGTGTCTTCATCAGGGCTTGGGCCTAGGCAGAAATGAAGAGAGGCTAAGAGTAACCTCCCTCCATGATCCCTGGTTTGTGGTCAGCCAACCAACAGCCGTCTAGGTTCCATACAGTGTCTGCAGCATCTCAGAGCAATCATGGACACTAGGATCCAAGTCTTTCTGTTGGAAGAGTGGATTCTTTGGCTCTGGAATCACTAGATCATTCACTAGATCAAAAGATGTGACCTCGCCACACCATCCTGTGTTGGGACTGCTAGATTGTGATGAGTTGTCAGAATATGTTATCTGTGAATTCTTCTTCCTGAACTTTCTCTGCTGAGTCTTTCTGTTTTTCTTGTGTGGGTTCATTGCCTTAAAGTTCTTTGCTTAGGTGTTCCTGTTTCCTAGCTCGGAATAGTTCTTTGACTGTGGAAGAAAAATTCATGGGACCAAATGAGAGATGCTTCCCTCGAACCCTTAACTAAGTTTTTCTTCTAAAGAACCTGCTGTCTAGTGGTCAGAAAATTAACCCAGTGTCTGGGTCACTGTCTGATGAAATAGAAGAACTCACAGATGAGCATATTCTCCATTTTATAGTGTTCACATGTATTCCTGATTACTGTCACTAGTTTATTATACTTTATTCCTTATGAGAGACTGAAGCCGCAGTGACCATAGTAGGGAAATCATTGGGCTATGGCTAAATACCATTCTAGTCAGCTGACTAGAATGTAGTGGCAAAGGCTATACACTGATATTCTGCAGCTTCCGAGATTTTCTATAGGAAGTTTATAAAAATGGTACACCAGCACAACCTATAGGGTTCTGAGCATAATTACCTGCCATTTATTCTGGAGCATTTACTGCTAAGTGTTATTAAAGTCTGTTTGCTTTTATTGTTCTTCTGATGTTTAAGAATAAAACAAAAAAGTGGAAAGAAAAGTGGAGGGCAGAAAAAAAGGCAACTCGACTCATCAGATGATGACGATGATGATTATGATAAAAGAGGATCTCGCCGCCAGGCAACAGTAAATGTTAGTTACAAAGAAGCTGAAGAAGCAAAGACAGATTCAGATGATCTGCTGGAAGTCTGTGGAGAGGATGTCCCACAGCCTGAGGAAGATGAATTTGAAACAATTGAAAAATTTATGGATAGCCGCATTGGACAAAAAGGAGGTAATATTGAGTTAGATTTATAAAAAATCTCAAGTTGTTGAATACAGTTTCAAATTCTTTCTATTGTGTGAAATACATGAGAATGCATGTTGTTTACATATATATTTAGCCACTGTCCTACTCCTCTCTTTATTTATATCCTATAGTTTTAATCAAATCCTTCCAGTATTAATGCAGTTTGTACTAACCTTTTGAATGGCACAGAGCTGTGCCACCATTCTAATACTCCTTGGAGTGCTAACAGATGCTTCTGTCATCAAAAAATGTTTTGATAATGTGTGCTATTTTATTTTAAACTATTTAGTATCGCAGCTGATGCTGTGGTTGTGCTCTCCTTTTCAGCAACTGGTGCTACAACCACTATATATGCAGTTGAAGCTGATGGAGATCCAAATGCAGGATTTGATAAAACAAAAGACCCTGGTGATGTGCAATACTTGATTAAATGGAAGGGTTGGTCCCATATCCATAACACGTGGGAAACTGAAGAAACCCTGAAACAGCAGAATGTTAGAGGAATGAAGAAACTGGATAACTATAAGAAAAAGGATCAAGAAACAAAACGATGGCAAGTACTGTCTATCATAATATTCTAACACAAGAATGTATTATATCTTATTGAAGTATTGTGTTGGTAAGTATCTTTATCCATGTGTGAACATAATTGTCAGAATGCTCAAATTAGGCAGGGGTAATTCATTCATAAGGAAAATCAGGTGCCCTGCCTTATACAAATGGAAGCACTTCCGCTACCACTAAGTCATCATTAGATACAACTCGAGTGGCTGTATACTATAGCCAACATGGATTTTTCACATTCCGCAGTGTTAAATTGAAAATACCCCCATGCCATTCTGATGCTTCCCATAAGCTCATTTCAAAACAAAACCTTACAAAACTTATAGTCCTGAACTCAGAAACGCTTGTTTAACAAACCTCTCAATATTCATGGTGATACACAAAACAGTCAGAGAGAATAGAGAGTTCAAAGTCTAAAAAGAGAGGAAAAAACCCCAGAGCTCTGTTGAACTTTTTTCTCTGAGAGTTCTCATAAACTGTTGAAATTCATTAAAAATCAGCCATGTTCACAGAGTACGTGTAATCCTAATACTGACCTTGTCCCATACTCTGACCTTCATCTTCTGCAGTTTAAAAGTTAAAAAAAAATGCCTGTCTGATTTTTAATTAATTTAAGAAAGTTTGGCTTGAAGCCAATGATAATGCGGGGCATGCTCAGTAAGAACCAACTGTCAGTGTTCTAAAAGCCTCACAGCTGCTTGGCTTGGCTAATCGGGGCCACACTCACACCAGACTTGATTTCACTGGAGACAGTCATGGCTTCCCTCAAAGAATCCTGGGAAGTGTAGTTTGTGAAGGGTGCTGAGAGGAGACTCCTATTCCCCTGAGAGAATGGTTTAGTCAGCCACTCTGATTGAAGGTCTGTGAGAGGAACAGGGCATCTCCTAGCAACTCTCAGCACCCTTCACTAACTACAATTCCCAGGATTCTTCGAGAGAAGCCATGATTGGCTTTGAGAGAAGCCATGATAAATTGTTTTAAATTGTTTTTAAAAGATGTGCTTTTAAATTTGTATATTTGTTTTTAATGTTTTTAGTTATTGTAAACCGCCCACAGAGGTTCAGCTATGGGGCGGTATATAAATACAATAAGTAAATAAATAATTGATTGTCCAAAGTGTAATAGAGGCCTGGTGTGGATGTGGCCAGGGACAGCTTTGTTTTAAATTTGGGTGGGAGGTAGGGTTGCCAGGTTCAGGGCGTGAGACTGGAAGAGAAAGTCAGCCAGGTGCAGATGTTCTTACAACATTGTAATGGGAAAAACCACAAGGTGGAATTTTCCCTTCCCCTTGCACAACTTTTAAAGATACAGAAGACCTCTTGGTTGCCAGGCCCAGCCTCCAAGAGGTCTTCTGTGTCTTTAAAAGTTGTGGAGGGGGGAGGGAGAATTCTACCTTGTGGTTTTTCCCATTACAGTGTTGTAAGAACACCTGCATTTGGCTGACATTCTCTTATCCTAAAGATGCAGGATCAGTTTCAGGCCCTGAACCTGGCAACCCTAGTGGGAGGCTACATGTGCCTTCTGTAGAATAAAAAGGTGGGGGAAACGCTGAATAGCAATGATACTGTTCACAATGTTTTCCTTTTGGAAAATAAAGGGGCTTCCCTTCTGCCCAGTGCCCAACACCCAATCTCCTCCCCTCCCCCTGACCCTCCCACCAGGTAAGTGTTGGACTATGACCTGGCAGACCAGGTTTCGAATCTCCACACAGCCATGAAACTCACTGGGTGACCTTGGGCCACTCACTGCCTCTCAGCCTCAGAGGAAGGCAATGGTAAAACCACATCTGAATACCATTTACCATGAAAACCCTATTCAAAGGGTCGCCATAAGTCCGGTCGACTTGAAGGCAGTCCATTTCCATTTTCAAACATGATTGCACAGAAATAAATCCCACTGAACTCAAAAAGTATCCTCTGAATCCAGCACTTTGACCACTGACCACAAACTACCAAAGAAGGGATTGTATTTTGGTTTTACCGGAGGTTTCTGGACAAGGAGTGTTTGTTTGGCTGTTATCTTTTTGAACCTTGGTTTACCTATTTCTGGGCTCTTAGTTCCCCTAGCTCAGATCTGAACCAGTGAAGGGGTGGTGGCAGCCTGTCTTCTACCTTGCAGGGTTGGTGTTGGTTTGCACAGTCTTGGCAAGGGGAAATTGGGAATTGGGTTCCAGATCAATTGCCCAAGGTGGGGGAATTGGGTCTGAAGCATGTACCTTGACAGCCTGCGGGGACCAAGGCCATGACATGTTGTTAGTCTTTTGTTCAGAGTGGTGGTGTGAAACTGGCCCTTATGTAGGAATGTAGGATTCTTGCTGCAGGGGAGGATATGGTGGCAGATTCATTAATAGAAGATACAAGTAGTGGAGCATTGGATGTTGGAGTACCCAAGGAGATCAAGCTGCCCATCTGAGCAAACTATTGGAAAACACTTAACCTTTTGCTGTGATTTTCCAAGACTTTATGGTGTCTAACATTTATGAGGCAGTCTCCGTAACCAAGGACTCTTGAGAGTCTCTGGAGGGAGCTGTGTTATGCAGGGATCAGGTGGATAGGAAAGTTGATCTTGCGTTCTGTAGATCTGGGTGGGTAACCTTTATTAGCAAGCCTTTTCAATAGACATACATGTTTCACATACACATGTTTTAGGAATGTCATGAATTAGGATCTTTAGACAGTAATAACTGCACATCTTGGCAGATATACCCTGTAACATATAGTCACACAGGTCTTAAAAATGGGGATATTTATTGAGCACACACAGAAAATCAAAATATACTTTAAAAAATCTATCTGAATTGGTGAAATAGATACCCCCAAATTAATTGACTTTATATAGGGATCATTTCACTGAATTAGAGGGAACTATTTATTTATTAACTTTATTTATTTATTAAATTTACATCTTTCCCTTCCTCCCAGCAGGAGCCAGGTGGTAACTAGTGCAACTGTGACAGATATTGCCTCAGCATTATCGCTGGTGTCCAGGGTCTCTTTGCTATGTTGCATCAATTCTCATTTACGTGTTTCATACATCATCCTAGGTAGTCAGACCTTGGAGATGCATGTACCATATGAGGACGTGACAGCTGCCAGGGTCATAACCAGGAAAAAAAAGATTTGTCCAAGACTCTGGGAAAGAAAGCAGGTTCACCAAATTTGTCCTCACCTCTACTGAGCTTGATCGGAACAGCCTGTTTGGAGAGCAGATAGACAAGGCAGCCATCAGTCAAAGAATAAATCCACGCTTAGGTTTCCACTGTCTTCATGGAAGCCCCTGGCTAAGTCAGCCCAGATCGATGGGAATGACTGCTCAGCATGATTCTTTTGCCAAAAGAGCTCACTTGCACATGATGCTCTAAGTCCTCCAAGTAAGCAAGGGGTAGCTTCTAGGGCTCTTGCAACCATAGATGGAGTTCTCATAAGAAGGGAGACCTCCAAGAAAGAGTGACTGAGCCTTAGGTGACCTCATCCCAGATAGGAGGGCACTTTCAGCTATTCTTTCCAGTCGGTAAAACACAATATCTCAGACCTTTGGATGTGCAAGGCAGTTGGTATTGGGTTTTCATAATTGAAACATGGAGTTTCACAATTATGCCATTGAACAGATTTCTAATGTTTTGTTGTCGGTGTATTCCACGTTCTTTCCTTCCCTCTGTCTTGTATTTAACATCGTTTTGTCTCGTTATTCCTGGGGAATTCCTTGGGGGGGGTTCTCCCTTACCCGGACCGTTTTTTCTCCCAGGTTTTTAGCCTTACGGCTCTTAGAGAGACCGTGGCTGCGGTTCTTCCTTCATAAGGCGGCTGTCGCAGCCTTTTTGAGGGAGCTTGCGACTGCAGCTCCCTACCTAGCCGAATGGCTATCCTGGGAGGCCGCGGCAGCGGCTATCCTGGGAGGCCGCGGCAGCGGCTCTCCCTTTCTTAGTCAGCATCCGCAGACGTTTTCCAGGAGCTTGTGGCTGCAGCTCCTTGCCTAGCCGAACGGCGATTCTGGGAGACCGCGGCTGAGGTTCTCCCTTCCTTAGCAGGCGGACGCAGGTTTACTACAGGAGTCTGCGGCTGCAGCTCTCTGCCTTGCACCGCCTCTCTCCCTTTTTCAACTCGCCGCCTATTTTCGTGGCTGCTCCAGAGCCTGCGGCTGCAGCTCCAGCTCTTTTCCCTTCAGTGTCCCGTTCTGGTTTGGCTGCCCTGCCTCCCCTGGCTCGTTCTGTGGCTTTTTAAACTCTTGCCGAGACTGCCGTTGGAGCCTGCGGCTGCGGCTCCTTTTTTCCGTCACGCTCGTTGACTTTCTAAGCAGTGATCGCGCTTCTCAAGGCTTCAGAGTTTGTTTGATTTTTTGAGGCAGAAGTTAAGCTCGCTGGTGCTCCCCTGTGATCGCCATTGCTTCTTCCTCGCCCCACGCTTTTCTGATTGGCCAATTTTCCCGCTATTTTCGCGGGCGCCATTTTGTTCCTCCCTCTGTTCCCGCCCATTTTCCACAGGTAGCCTGCCATCAGATTGGGCTTTACTGCCATCTAGTGTCTGAAGGCAAGAATGCACACTAGAGTTAAAACCTGGGCCTCAGGCCCCTCCCACTGCAGTCTTCATTCTTGCCTTCGTCCGAGGCAGGTTAAATTGTTGGACAGAGCGATAGATAAGTCATTATTCCTTCTTCCATTCGACCCTTTTTTCTCCTGTTTGTTTCTCTCCCCACGTTGGTGTTCGGAGGGTGTGCAAATTTTTTCTTGTTTTGTATAATTTTCCTTCTCTCTCCTTGGCGTCGTTTTTTCCTGTTTCGGATTTTTTGAGGGTGCTTCGCTGAGGCTCCTCAAGCGGCGGCTGCTGCTTTTCCGTCGAGTAGGTGTCCCGCGGCTCCCCCCCGCTCAATCTCGGCGCAGGGTAGCTTCCGGCTCTGGCTCCCTCGTGGGCTCACCGCCCGTTCCCGCGCCTTCAGGACAGCGTATTCTTGCCTATACGGCAGCACCTCGTCCCGGCTGACTTTTCAGCCCTCCTGGGACCTTATTTTGCTGAGGCTCCTCAAGCGGCGGTTGCTGCTTTTGTCGGGGGTCCCGTGGCTGTGGCTCCCCCCCGCTGTGTTTTTTGGCCTACAGCTGCTTTTTCAGCCCTCCTGGGGCCTTAGTTAGGCACCCTGATATCGCAGCCGCCATTTTGTTTTTTACACTTTTGAAGTTTTTCTTTTCTGAGGCTTCTCGCGGCCCGGTGTCTCGTCCTGGCTGCCTTATTTATGCTCCCCGATATCGCGGCCGCCATTAGGCTCCCCGATATCGTGGCCGCCATTTTGTTTTTCACCTTTCAAGTGTTTTTTCCAAAGTATTCTACATGTGAGACCTGTTTTCCTTAGAGCTACCTATAGTCAAGTGATACCACACCTTCCCCATTGTGTGTGTGTATCCCCTTAAGTGCACCACTGTTTGATGCTTAGTTTTCGTCAGTGCACTTTGGCGGTACCGCACCTTCCCCATTGTGTGCGTGTATCTAGCTTTGGCCACGCTGCGCTTTTTTTAAAAAGCTCCCTTTTTCCTGGCAGTGTAATTGGCGGTCTCGCACCTTCCCCATTGTGTGCGTGTACTTAGCTGGTGGCCAATATTGCATCTCGACTCCCCTCTTATACTTTGGAGTCCTGATTGCTTAGTGGGGTCTTAGTACTTTATTGGTGGGCGTACACCCACTTATCTTTGGATGCCATAGTGAACCTTGTCATATTTCCCCTGGCACCTGGCCACTCTGCATCTTGTTCTATACTATTTCTAGCTCAGCTCTGTAACAGCACCTTCCCCATTGTGTGTGTGATCCAGACACTGACATGGCAGATCCGAACCCTGAGGTGCCACAAACCTCAGGAGCAGGTCGTCAGAGCATCGCCCCAGCTCAACGCAAACCAGCTAAACATAAGCACGCTAAAGCCTTAGCAAAGACTAAACACCTGTCTAGCCACGGGGCGTCCAAGAGGGCACGGTATGTCTCACCCCCGATTCCGGAGCAACCTCGACACGCAGCGGTTCCTGCGCTTTTTCATTCACCTTCTCAGTCATCAGAGGAGGAGTTTGAAGGCTTCCCCAGCCAAACTCCTTGCCAATCTGACATCTCTCTTCCTCCTCTGACTCCACCTGTGCAGACTCACGTTCCGCCACAGGAACAGGCTCTACCCACTCCCTCCTCTGCAGGGATACAGTTGACTCCAGAATTTTTGCTCCAACTACGAGAGCTGCTTGGGTGCCTATCTCAACCTCAGCCTCCTCCACAACTGCCTTCTCAGCCCGGAGCCTCGCGGCAGTCTTGCTCTGCGAGACAACCTGACTGCAATGATGATGCCCCGCTACCCTCACCTAACCCTTATGATGTGGTCAGGGGCAGATTGGGTGTGGAGCCCTCACAGATGGATGACTACTTGAACTTTCTCCAGACCGACCCTGACGAATGGAGTGGGGAATCTGACACAGATGAAGATCTCTCTTATCGCCTCTTCGACCCAGCGGATTTCACTCCTCTGTCGCGCAGAGTAATGGACACCCTCGGCATTCAACCAGAACAAACACAACCGGTTGCCCCTCCTGTGAAGGGTGCCAGAGTTCTCAAGTCCCCCAAATCAGTGAATCATTTCCTTCCTGTGCCAGATCTCATCAACAAGCTGGCCAGAGAAGAATGGGCTCGCCCTCTCCGCCTGCGCCATTCCTCTACATTGGCCAACAAGCTGTATACCCTGGCCCTGGAATTCATGTCTTTCCTGAACGTCCTGGGGGTGGACCAACCTATTTCCAATCTTGTGTCTCGGTCTCTCCTCCCCAAAGAGGGAGATTCATAGTTCAAGGATCCTTTGGACAGGCAGTTCGACTTTGTTCTACGAAAGATCCACGAGGCATCCGCTCATTCCATCTGGGCCTCTGCGGCCGCTTCCATCTTCTCACGGGCCTCCATGATGTGGCTAGATGACCTTCTAGACGATCCTAATCCGGATCCCGCCAAGCTACGGAAGGGTCTCCTCAAAGTACACAAGGCAGCTGCATTCGTGGCTGACGCTACGCTAGACGCGACCCACCACAGTGCACAGGCCCTTGCGGCTGAAATTGTAGCTCGTTGAACCCTATGGCTCCAACATTGGGACACTGATGCTACCGCCAGAGCTAACCTATCCGTGGCTCCATACTCGGGCTGTATGCTCTTTAGCGAGGACGCACTTAAAGCAGTCCTTGTCGACCCCAAGGGCAATCGTAAGCCTGTCTTAGCAACAGCCAGAAGAGACGACTGCAGACCATTTCGGCGGTTTACTCCTTATCACTCCTTCCAGCCCTTTCGGAGAGGAAGACCTGGTGGATGAGGACAAGATACCAGGTCTACAGATTTCCACTCCTCCAAGGCACCCTGGCCCAGACAACGCTTCCAGTTCAGAGGCCAATACCAAGGCAGGCAAGCCCTGTCAGCCTCTTATGGCAGAGGAGCCCGTCAGCACAGGCAGTTCTGACACCATTCCCATTGGAGGCAGACTGTCCTTCTCCAGCTCCTGGCTCATTCTGACACACATATCTTGGGTCAGGACCATCTTCATCCAGGGGTACAACATAGAATTTTGGCGAACTCCCCCCCCCGGACAGACTTTGCCTCTCCCCCATCTCCAAGGCACGCAGGACGGCGATGCAAGATGCCCTATGCCACCTGCTAGACATAGCCACTATAGAGCCTGTACCCCCATCCGAAAGGCTACAAGGCATGTACTCCGTCCTATTCATGGTCCCCAAGCGAGATTCCTCATGGAGGGCGGTCCTAGACCTCAAGTTTCTCAACCGCTTTGTCAAGTACCGCCGCTTCAAGATGGAGTCCTTGGCGTCTATTGTGGAAGCTCTACAACAAGGGGATTTCCTCGCATCCATCGACTTGACGCGTATTTACATATTCCAATTTGCCCGGATCACAGACGATTCCTGAGATTCGCACTAGGTCAACACCATTTCCAATACCGTGCCATGCCCTTCGGCCTCTCCTCGGCTCCTCGAGTCTTCACCAAGGTGATGGCTACCATGGTGGCATCTCTTCGCCTACAGGGGGTTCACATTTACGCCTATCTCGACGACCTTTTCCTTCGAGCATGCTCCCGGGACTTGGCCAACAGACAACTCCGGTTCACCCTAGACGCCCTAGACTCTCACGGCTGGCTGATCAATGCCAAAAAGAGTCACTTGCAACCAACCCAGCGCCTCCAGCACCTCGGGGCTATACTGGACACATCTTTAGCCATGTTTTTCCTGTCCCCAGATCGGATTGCCTCTATCACAGCCATGGCAACCTCTCTGACACATTGCTCAAGGGCAGATGTCATGCTCCTGGCGCAGTTCCTCGGGTCAATGATTTCCACAATTCACATCGTCCCGTGGACTCGACATCATCCGAGACCACTACAATGGGCTCTCCTACCTTTTCAGGCGGACATTACCAAGTCCAACCATCGTGTGATTCCGCTGGACCCATCGTTGAAGGACTCATTCCGCTGGTGGGTAGTGACAACCCACCTCACCAAGGGGACACCATTTCAGGACCCAGCCAGAGTCTTAATCACCACAGATGCCAGTCTGTCCGGCTGGGGAGCCCATTGCAACTCCACCTTCGTTCAGGGCGTGTGGTCCTCTCAGGACCTAAATCACAACAAAAACTGGCTGGAGCTCAGAGCTGCTCATCTGGCCCTTCGGCACTTCCAGCCTCTGTTCTCTCTACAACACGTCCTCATCCGTACAGACAATGTTTGCGTGAAATCTCATATCAACAGACGGGGGCACCAGGTCCAGGGTTCTGCAGGAAGAGGCGACCAGAATCTTCGACTGGGCCGAGAACCATCTATTATCGTTACGAGCAGAACATCTCAGAGGGGCTCTAAATGTAACCGCCGATTGGCTCAGCAGGCAACAGGTCAACCCTGGGGAATGGAAGCTTCATCCGGCAGTGTTCCACCTCCTCCAGCTCCGGTTTGGCTGCCTCTCGGTGGACCTCTTCGCTTCCAGCCACAACTGCCAGCTACCTCGTTACTTCTCGAGGTACCTAGAGCCGATGGCAGAAGCAGTGGATGCGATGTCAACACAATGGCCGGACGGGCTTCTGTATGCCTTCCCTCCAATATCCCTCCTGGGCAGGACGTTGACGAAACTCCGACAAGAAGGGACTCGGATTCTCCTAATAGCACCATACTGGCCTCGCAGACCTTGGTTCTCGGACCTTCTCTCGATGTCAGTTGTGGATCCCTGGACCCTCCCGTTCAGGCCGGATCTTCTCACCCAGGGACCAGTTTGGCATCCAGACCCGACCTGGCTGAGCCTGACGGCCTGGCTTTTGAACGGACGCAGTTGAATACTGCCGGACTTTCTCAGGGGGTGATAGACACTATCTTAGCATCAAGACCGTCAACTACTTGCATTTACCAGAGTACTTGGCGTGCTTTTTCCAACTGGTGCACTTCCAAAGGTTTTCCGGCACCTCACGCCACTGTACAGCATGTCCTACAGTTCCTATACAGAGGTCTGACATTGGGTCTGCGACTGAACACTCTGCGTCGCCATGCCTCCACCATCTCCTCGATCCTATCCATTTCCTCATCGGCCGCCCCCCAGGTAGCTCACCCGCTCATCAAACGTTTTTTAAGAGGGGCTGCCCGCCTTTCTCCGCCCGTACACCACCACTTTCCTTCCTGGAACCTCTCTAAGGTCTTGCAAGCCTTACAGCGCCCTCCGTTTGAGCCCCTTGCTTCAGTACCCCTCAGAGTGTTATCTTACAAAGTTCTTTTTCTCGTTGCTATTACTTCTGCAAGACGAATTTCGGAGCTACACGCCTTATCATCGGCCCGTCACCTCTGCGTGTTTCATAAGGACTCAGTAATTCTGAGGGTTGACCCATCCTTCTGTCCAAAGGTCAACTCAGTATTCCACTGTGGCCAGGATATTGTACTTCATTCTGCCCAAAGCCGGTCCATCCTCTCGAAAAGGCCTGGCATTCGCTGGATGTTAGGAGAGCACTCAAGGTTTACCTCTCTCGCACCCAAGACATCAGGCAGACAGAAGCATTATTTGTATCCTTTCACCCTAGGTCTTTGGGAAAAAAGGTTTCTAAATCCACTTTGTCCTGTTGGCTACGAGCCTGTATTTCCCTCGCATATCAGTCCCTTAATTTGCCAGTGCCGTCTAACATCACGGCTCATTCCACCAGGTCAGCTGCCGCCACAGCGGCATTTCTAAATAATGCTCATCTTAATGACATATGTAGGGCGGCGGTATGGGCTACCCCTAACTCCTTCGTGAAGCATTATAAGATGATCGTTATGCTTCGGCTGATGCCTCCTTCGGGAGACGTGTCCTTCAACATGTACTTTCTGATCTGTAAACTTCTAGGAATCCCTCCCTATTAGGGGGCTGCGTTGGTACATCCCAATCTGATGGCAGGCTACCTGTGGAAAATGGTCCATTGGACTCACCTGAAGGGTGATTTTCACAGGTACGCCTGCCATCACGTCCCTCCCTTGTGGGGGATTTCTGGAAAACTGATTCACTTTTGTATATTTTATATGCTATAGGTTTAGTGCTCTGTCTGGTTCTTCTTTAGTTAAAACCTGTATTTAGATTGCAAGTTCTATGGTGTTTCCTGTTCCGGTTTCTTCTCTCTGTTTTCCTTGCTGCTAGGGCCTTTGGCCTCTGGTTCTTTTCAGATACACCACTTCGGACTCGTCACAAATGAAGACTGGAGTGGAAGGGGCTCTAACTCTAGTGTGCATTCTTGCCTTCGGACGCTAGATGGCAGTAAAGCCCAATCTGATGGCAGGCATACCTGTGAAAATCACCCTTCAGGTGATTCCAATGGACCATTCTGTTTTGTCCTTTCCATAGCAAAGGATTCTATTCTACGCCTTTTCTGTCATGTACATGCTGCAGAGCAGAACCTGTTATAAGTTCTTCACCATAAACAACTGCCTGAAGCTGACTGTTGAAGCCTTTTCGTGTATCCAGCCTAGTTGCAACTGTACATTCTGCCCCATCCGTGGTCGTGTGCAAAGCCTGTTTGGAACTGTGCATTTCGCCCTATCCGTGGCCGTGTGCCAGGCTGTTTGAAATTATGCATTTTAACTATACCCAGGCTGTCTGGAACTGTACATTCTGCCCCATCTGTGGCCGTGTACCAAGGCTGTTTGATCCGTACATTCTGCCCCATCCGTGGCCGTGTACCAACGCTGTTGAAATTGTACATTCTGCCCCATCCGTGGCCGTGTACCAAGGCTGTTGGAACTGTACATTCTGCCCCACTCGTGGCCGTGTACCAAGGCTGTTGAAACTATACAAAACCTGTTTGAACTGTACATTCTGCCCCATCCGTGGCCGTGTACTAAGGCTGTTGATACTATACAAAACCTGTTTGAACTGTACAGCCTGTTAATTCGGTACATTCTGCCCCATCCGTGGCCGTGTACCTCGCCATCTGAGCCAGTGCATTCTGCCCCATCTGTGGCCATGTACTGAGCCTGTTTGGGTCTGTACATTCTGCCCCACCCGTGGCCATGTACTGAACCCCCTAGAAAATATATGATGGCGGAACAGCCAGCGACAACTCAGGCAACCAAGCCGAGACAATCTAAGGCACCTAAGCATAAGCCATCCAAAGCGGTTGCCAACACTAAACAACTATCCAGCCATAGCACAATCAAGCGCCCACATTACGTCTCTGTCCCGGTCTCCGAGAGGTCGGGCCAGGAACAGTTAGGGCTTATTCATCCTCACAGCAGGCTGAGACGTCCACAACGTCACCTCTCCAAGCGCAACCATCTACTTCATCGGCGCCGCAGCTGTCTTATGAGTTCATATCACAACTACAAAATATGCTGTCGTTTTTTACTCAGTCACCATCACAAGTCCCCGCCATTACTCAGCGCAGTGCGAACCGCTACGTATGCAATGAGGCAGATCCACCAGGCTCTCCAAATCCTTTTGACATTGCCAGGGGCAAATTTGTTGATGACGGCTCTTGTGGGGAAGGCTCACCATTTGCCGGGCAAGCTGAAGCAGATGAATGGAGTGATCATTCGGACCATGAGGAGGATACATCTTTTCGACTGTTTGATGCCTCAGATTACCAGCCTCTGGCTCGCAGAGTATTGAACATCCTTGGTCTCCAGTCTACACAACCTGCAGCTGCCACTCCCGCTATCAAAGGAGCCAGGGTCTTGAAATCTCTTACACCAGCGGAGCACTACCTTACTGTGCCAGACCCTATTGCTAAACTGGCCAAGGACGAATAGTCTCATTCGTTACTAACACGCCACTTTAACGCTCTTGCAGACAGACTTTATTTTTTGGCGCCTGATTTTACAAGCAGACTGGCCGTCCCTGGCATAGACGAGCCAATCTCCCGTCTAGTTTCTAGATCCCTTTTGCCGAGGGAAGGAGATTCACATTTACAGGACGCCACTGAGCGAAGGCTGGATTTTGCTTTACGCAAGAATCATGAGGCCACCGCTTTCTCCATGCGAGCCTCTGCATCAGCTTCCACATTTTCCAGGGCAGCGATGATGTGGTTGGATGACCTCTTAGATGATCCTAATCCCGATCCTGTATCTCTAAGGAGGTCGCTGGTGAAATTGCGCAAGTCAGCAGCCTTTGTGGCTGATGCCACCTTGGACGCAAATCAGCTGGGAGCACGAGCTATGGCAGCTCAGGTGAACTCTCTGGCTTCGTCACTGGCAAGCGGACTCCACAGCCAGAGTTAATTTATCAAGGGCACCTTATTCCGGCTCGTTACTGTTCGGCGAGGAAGCCCTAAAGGCTGTGCTTGTCGACCCCAAGGATGCTCGAAAGCCTGTCTTGGCCACTGTCAGGAACATCAATCGCAGGCCTTTCCGACGTTTCACCCCATACCGCACGACCCAGCCCTTTCGAGGACGAGGCCACGAATTTTGAAATTATGTTTTCCGTCCTTTCAGGGAAGCCTGGTACAGACGTTTCCCAGGCAGAGGTCAGGACCAAGGGCGCAGAGGTACCTCAACGTCCTCATATAGGAGAGGGTCTCGCCAGCACAAACAGTACTGACGCAATACCGGTTGGGGGTAGACTGCTTCTGTTTGGAGACCATTGGCTGTGTCTGACTCAGGTATCCTGGATCAGAGAGCTTTTTTGTTATGGCTATGCAATAGAGTTTTGGGCAATACCTCCAGACAAGTTTCATCCCTCCCCTTGTCTCAGGGCACCAGCCAGGCACTGCATCATGCAGACAGCCATACATCACCTCTTGGATACAGCGGCGATAGAGCCAGTCCCTACAACAGAGAGGTCGGAAGGGGTGTACTCCCTCCTTTTTGCTGTGCCCAAACGAGATCTGTCATGGAGGGCAGTATTGGACCTCAAGTTCATTAACCGTTCCGTAAAGTACCGCAGGTTCAAAAATGGAATCCCTCCACTCCATTACAGAAAGCCTTCAAGAAGGAGACTTCCTGGCTTCTCCATGAAGTGTATCTCCATGTGCCTATTTGCATAGCCCACAGAAATTTTCTTCGGTTTGCTTTCGGCCCCCAGCATTTTCAATATCGAGCGATGCCGTTCGGCCTCTCGTCTGCCCCGAGAGTCTTTACCAAGGTGCTACTCGTACTAGTGGCTTACCTCCGGCTTCAGGGGGTCCATATCTACCCCTATTTGGATGATTTTTTAATACATGCAAGTTCCAAGGATCTGCTTTATCGCCATCTAACGCTCACGCTCCATGTTTTGCAGACCTACGGCTGGCTAGTCAACTTCGACAAAAGCCATCTCCAACCAACCCAATGTCTACAACATCTAGAGGCGATGTTGGACACCCTGCAGGCGACAGTGTTCCTGTCCCCAGACCGCTTAACTGCTATCACAGACATTGCACGGTCTCTGATGCACCAAGCAACCGCAGACGTCATGCTTCTAGCTAGGGCTGTCGGAACGTTGGTGTCCACCATCCATGGGTTCAAGCTCATACGCGTCCACTCCAGTGGGCTTTGTTGCCTTTTCAGCAGGACATTGCCAGGTCAAACCATCGAGCAATTACCCTGAGCCCCGCACTGCGTCATTCCTTACGCTGGTGGACGAGGGTCCAACATTTCACCCAGGGCTCTCCGTTCCAAGAACCCAGCAGGACTGTTATCACCACAGATGCCAGTCTTCTCGGCTGGGGAGCCCACTGCAACTCCCAGTTCGTTCAGGGGGTCTGGACCACAGCAGAGCAGACTCAGAGTATCTATTGGCTAGAACTGAAGGCTGTCACTTAGCTCTGCTCCTTTTTCAGTCTTTGTTCCACTTGGACCATGTTCTCATTCGAACGGACAACACGTGTGCCCAATCTCTTTTACACAGACAATGGGGGACCAGGTCACGTCCTCTGCAGGACCTAGCTTCCCTCATATTCGACTGGGCAGAGCGACATCTGCAATCCTTAAAAGCAGAACATCTCAGAGGAGTTTGGAATGTGACAGCAGACTGGCTCAGGTCTTTCCGGGAGAATGGAAACTCCATCCGACCGTTTTCCATCTTCTCCAGTGTAGGTTCGGCGCCTTCTTAGTCGACCTGTTTGCCTCCAGTCGCATTTGCCAACTACCCAGGTACTTCGCTCGATACCTGGACACGACAGCGGAAGCGATGGATGCCCTCTCGCTACCATGGCCGGATGGCCTCTTGTACGCCTTCCCTCCAGTACCACTGTTAGCCAGAACCTTGAGAAAGGCGCAATGCGGGAGGGCCAAACTGGTTCTGATAGCTCTATATTGGCCCCGTCGACCATGGTTCTCGGATCTCCTTTCCATGTCAGTGATGGATCCTTGGACGCTCCCTGTCACGTCAGACCTCTTAGCCCGGGGCCCAATATTGCATCAGTTTCCCAATTGGCTCAAGCTAACAGCGTGGCTTTTGAACGGGGACATTTAAAGTCTGCCGGCCTGTCTGATACTGTTATTGACATTATTTTGGCCTTGAGACGATCATCCACCACCTGTATATATCAACATATTTGGGTGGCATTCTCCAGGTGGTGTCACTCCCAGCACTTCGATCCTTCCAAAGCCACAATACAACAGATACTGTTGTCATTCAAGGTCCTGTTCCTGATCGCGAACACCTCTGCGAGACGAGTTTTGGAACTGGGGGCACTGTCTTCTGCCCGCCATCTCTCTGTTTTTCACAAGGACTCTGTTGTGCTGAAAACTGATCCTGCCTTCCGTCCCAAGGTCAATTCAGTTTTCCATTGCAATCAGGACATTGTGCTTCCTTCATTTTGCCCGAATCCTACCCATCCTCTAGAGAAGGCTTGCCATTCATTGGATGTTCGGAGGGCTCTCAAGACTTACCTGAATAGGACCCAGGATATACGACGGACTGAGTCTTTGTTTGTATCCTTTCATCCACGTTCTATAGGGCATAAAGTAGCTAATTCTACCTTATCCCGCTGGTTGCGGGCATGTATTACCTTAGCCTATGAGTCCCTTAAGCTGCCAGTTCCAGCTAGTATAACAGCTCATTCCACTAGGTCAGTGGCCACTACGGCTGCTTTTGCTACTAACGCTCCTGTTGCTGATATTTGTAGAGCTGCTGTTTGGTCTACCCCACATTCGTTTATAAGGTATTACAAAATAGATCGTTATGCCTCTGCCGATGCCTCTTTTGGCAGACGAGTGTTGCAACAGGTTCTTAATGATGATTAGCATGTGGGTGGTCCCTCCCTGTTATGGGCTGCTTTGGTACATCCCGCTTGATGGCAGTCCTTCTATGGAAAATGGACCATTGGTCTCACCTGAAGGGTGATTTTCATAGAAGGACTGCCATCACGACCCTCCCAGTTGGAGGATATTTAGATATTTTTCTGGGGTTTTTATATATTTCTGTTACGCTATTATATGTTGATTTCCTAGTGAAGTCAAGACTGCTATTAATGTTATCTCGCTATGTTAATATTATTATGAATATTGCTATTATGTTATGTTCTTGCTGGTAGGCCTGTTGGCCTTTTCTCCTGCATCTTTAGATATCTCTTTGGACTCGCTGCGAATGAACTGGAGAGTGGGAGGGGCCTGACGCCCCTAGTCTTGACTTCAAAAACATTCTTGCCTTCGGACGATAGGTGGAGCTATAACCCGCTTGATGGTAGTCCTTCTATGAAAATCACCCTTCAGGTGAGACCAGTGGTCCATTCCTATGCCTAAAAACTAATTAACAAGATGATCCAGATAAATCTAAAAAAGATTTCTTCAAATACATCAGCTCAAGATGGAGTTGCTGGTGTCACCCTGTGAGAATTACACTGAACAAATTCCTTATGCCTACATATCTCAGGAATATGTATCTCCCAGTCAGATGGCCATAGATCTCTTCACAAGAAATAGCACAATCAGTACTGCTTCTGACCTTTGAGGTATACTACCTCACCCAAGATGTTTCTTAAAGTCCTAGTAACAGTGATTGTTGATGCATTTCTTGATAGTGTCTTCATCAGGGCTTGGGCCTAGGCAGAAATGAAGAGAGGCTAAGAGTAACCGCCCTCCATGATCCCTGGTTTGTGGTCAGCCAACCAACAGCCATCTAGGTTCCATACAGTGTATGCAGCATCTCAGAGCAATCATTTCTTGAATCTTCAGAAGAAATTGATGATTTATAGAAAAGTTTAAGCTGGGGTCCTGTGCACACTTACTTTGGAGTAAATCACATTGGACTCGTCTGCTTCTGAGCAGACATGTATAGAATTGTAATGCATATCTCCTGCCACATTCTGGTAGGCAGTGGCCTGGGAAATTATGATAACAAAAGTATTCTTTGCCATTGGTAAATAAATTTGTGCTGAGAAGAAAATGTCAAAATCAAATGCTAGTTGATATGAGTAGAAAGTGCCTCTCATGTCCAGCAGTTTTCACTTGCAGCTGCATTCTCTCATACTATATTGAATCTTTCTTCACAGGATCATATGGCAGTGTAAATCTGCGGTGGAAAGCATTTGCATGTGTAGAAATGCCCCAGTATACATTCTACCCTTGGGATCCCAGACACTAGAAATTACAACTTCAATAAATTCAATCTAATGGGGTTCTTTTTCCCACTCATCAATGTTTCTAAGCAATCTTCTTCTAATACTTCCATTGAAAACTACAAGATTGACAAACTATATATGTTCTACAGAGATATAATTATTGTATGTAACTTGATTCTAGGTTAAAAAATGCTTCTCCGGAAGATGTGGAATATTACAACTGCCAGCAAGAACTCACAGATGATTTGCACAAACAGTATCAAATAGTAGAGAGAATAATTGGTAGGTGATACATTTTGAAACTGGAAATGATGATGACGTATCAGCCTAACACATGTACCTTGTTCATGTTCAGTGCTAATGTAGTTGGAAGTAATTCGTATTTCATAATATTTTATTAACTATTTTAAAGACTTTAAATTTACATGTTGGTATTAATAGATCTATTCATGAATTGTTTAGCACAGTCTTTTATTTGAGCTTAATTATATGTCATGTCTGAATAAGAAAGTACAGTTAAATTTCATTTTTTTTAAAAAAAACATTTTCCACAGCCCATTCAAACCAGAAGTCACCAGCAGGTTATCCAGATTATTATTGTAAATGGCAGGGTCTCCCTTACTCAGAGTGCAGCTGGGAAGATGGTGCTCTCATTGCAAAAAAATTCCAGTCACGCATCGACGAGTATTTTAGCAGAAATCAGTCCAAGACTACTCCTTTTAAGGACTGTAAGGTAGGTATACTTGGCTTCTTTTAATAATGCCTACTTCTCAGCAGTTGAAGTAGTATCCAGTGTCAGGGCTCTACTACTTTCACACTGCAAATGGGAGCTCATATGATGGAAAGAGTGCAATACTAAATAAATAAATGCATAATCCTTGTGCATAGCATACAAGGGATTAAGCCTGACCTTCTTCCCAACATCTCATTTTCTGTTGTCAGGACATTCTTTTGTACAAAAGAGCATTTAACTGAATGATCCCAGACACAGCTTTATTATTTCATCTGCTCTGTGTGAAAGCTAACCCAACAATGAAAAGTTTAAGGCTTCATGGTTTCAGCTATTTTTAAGGCATTGTGATCTGGGTGGTAGTTGGTTCTTGGCTGTCATAGATTCAGTTTTTCATTTGCATAACAACAGTTTATTTTTTATTTTTGAATTGGGAGAAGAGCTGATATCCCTTCCCCCTTTTGCCAGGTTTTAAAGCAGAGGCCACGGTTTGCGGCCCTAAAGAAACAGCCATCTTATATTGGAGGACATGAAAGTTTAGAGCTAAGAGATTATCAGTTAAATGGACTGAACTGGTTGGCTCACTCTTGGTGCAAGTAAGTACATAACAAAATGTTTCAATTGTATGTTCAGCACGCATGCGTTCTTATTTTTAAAAGTGTTTCTTTTGCAAACTTAGCAAAATCACAATCATGCACAGCTGTCATTTCACTGATGAACAATGATCTGTGTGCATGTGATAGTTGCATTTAACTGATGTTACAAAAATAAACAGTTATTTGTATCCTGTTCATATTTCCAAGCAAACTGTATTATGAATTAGCATGGTTACCTAAAATTGTAAGCTAGTTAAAATCTGAAGATAGGACTTACACAAACATCATTTATTTTGGTTGTCTAATATGTGTGTATATATTAAGGGTGTGCATCAAGTCGGTGTGTACCCTGAGCTACAAGACAAATGGGGATGATTGGGAAATGTTCTCACAAATTAGACCAGATCTAATTTGGTCTCAAATAACAAGTCAAATTGGAAGGACACAGAGTGGCTTGAAACAGACTGGGCTGTTTACCAGGCTACAGATACAAGTCAATGCACACCCCTAGAATATATAGTGCTCCAAACTGTAACATCTATCTTATATATTTCACTTTACAGGGGAAACAGTTGCATTCTTGCAGATGAAATGGGCTTGGGAAAAACAATACAGACTATCTCATTTCTGAATTACTTGTTTCATGAGCATCAGTTGTATGGGCCCTTCTTGCTGGTAGTACCACTTTCCACTTTGACATCTTGGCAAAGAGAAATCCAGACATGGGCTCCCCAGATGAATGCTGTAGTTTATTTGGGAGATATTACTAGCAGAAATGTGGTAAGTGATGTGTTAATCTGATAATGTCAATCTATTCTTGGTAGATCCAAAATTAGTATTATATGTACTAACTGTGGGAAAAATTACCCATGTTACACATTTATTGTGAAAGGTTATTATTTATGTTAGTTTTTGTTATTTAAGTTGTAATTTTGTTTTAGAAATTAATAAAAATACAGTGAGTATTCCCCAGTATTTTGCTCCTTAATTGAGTAGTGAGAAATAGACAGGCACCCTCATTGTTGAACTTCAGGCTTGTGACTAAGACTTTTCTTGTTCCTGCATTCATTTTAAGGTTAGTTTTATGATTATTTTTTTTTGTTTCATTTTATGTATGGCTTGTATTTATGTACACAGCTTAGAAATATCAATGATTAAGCAATATAAAAATGTCTTAAATAAATAAATATTACTGTTTAAATTTTTGCTAACACATTGCTCCTATCTAGAAAATGGATACTGTCACCTTAGAGGTAGTTTACATCCAAGCTTAAATGATTAAACTCAATAAGTTAAAACATAATAATTAATCACTGTGGTTACAGAGGTATTTACAGATAACAATTTATATTCATTAATGAAGTGGACTGTAAAACATTAAACTCTAGGTCTTAGCATGTCATATGTGAAACTTAGATGAAAATGATACTTTGAATAGTTTGGATTTAATTTTCTTTAACCTTCAACTAAATAATATTTTAACAAAGGATTTTACTTTCCAAATTTTCTTAATAAAATTCACTGACTGCTTTTCAACATCACTTTTAAGAGACTCTCTTACAGTTGATCAAGAAGTAAAGTGTAACAGTAATGAAGCATGAAGCATATTTCTCACTCCTGTACTTGAGGAGTGAATCTCATTTTCAAGGAGCTTTTATTCTTTCTAAGGAGCAAGCCTGTTTGTGCTACTGGAAAGTCAGTCTCTCTTCGATGACAAGAGGCAAGATTAAGATTGACAAATTATTCCAAAGTAATTTCTTTGCAGGGATGACCTGTTTCCTGCCTCTGAAGAGACAGAAGGATTTGGAGCAAAAAGTGAGGCAGGGGTGGGAAAGAGAGAGCAGGAAAGCTAGAAAATGAAAGGGTCCTGGAAAATAACAGGTCCGTCTTTCATCTCACTTCCTTCTTTGCAAAGTAAGACAGGGCAACATAAGGATATAAGAGCCTGCTGGATCAGGCCAATGGCCCATCTAGTCCACCATCCTGTTCTCACAGTGGCCAACCAGATGCCTGGGGGAACCCCGTGTGAGGATCCCACCTCAGGGCACCACCTGTCAGGTCCCTCCAGTCAGGATCCTGGGTTTTATTTGTTCTCTCACCGGCTCTAGCACAGATCTCACAAGATCCCACTGCTAGGCAGCACCACCAGGCACTCCCCGTTTCACAATATGGCCTTGAGACTTTGCCTTAGTCCCCTTCTGGCTTATTGTTACTTTGTGTCTGGGTGCACTTGCAGGCCACAACCCCCCTGTATCTTTGTGCCAATAAAGCATACAGCCCTGGGTTGCCCTGGATACTTGATGATACACTATCTCTTCACCGCTGCCACCATTTGATACTGTTTCTCCGCCTTGGTAAATACCCTGCCCTCCCTTCTGGTCTTTGTAAACCCCAGCCCAGGATCAGGCCTTTGGTAAACCAAGAAAATATTTATAAACACCAGGAAATAACAAGATCACTTATGGTATAAGAACATAAGAAGAGCCTGCTGGATCAGGCCAGTGGCCCATCTAGTCCAGCATCCTGTTCTCACAGTGGCCAACCAGGTGCCTGGGGGAAGCCCGCAAGCAGGACCCAAGTGCAAGAACACTCTCCCCTCCTGAGGCTTCCGGCAACTGGTTTTCAGAAGTATGCTGCCTCTGACTAGAGTGGCAGAGCACAGCCATCATGGCTAGTAGCCATTGATAGCCCTGTTCTCCATGAATTTGTCTAATCTTCTTTTAAAGCCATCCAAGCTGGTGGCCATTACTGCATCTTGTGGGAGGAAATTCCATAGTTTAACTATGCGCTGAGTAAAGAAGTACTTCCTTTTGTCTGTCCTGAATCTTCCAACATTCAGCTTCTTTGAAAGTCCATGAGTTCTAGTATTATGAGAGAGGGAGAAGAACTTTTCTCTATCCACTTTCTCCATGCCATGCATAATTTTATACACTTCTATCATGTCTCCTCTGACCTGCCTTTTCTCTAAACTAAAACTAAAAAGCCCCAAATGCTGCAACCTTTCCTCGTAAGGGTATATTTAACAAGTGTATGGTTTCATATATTGTGTTACTCTTTATGTTTCTAGTCAAATATAATCTATCTCAATACCAGCCAAATATTCCTCAATACCAGCCAAATATAATCCAACCAACAACAACCGACCTCCTCAACAACTCCCCCCCTGACTCAACTGTCATCCTCTCATTTATACCTTCAGCCATTCAAACACTCAGCCAATCGTCATACAGCATTCTCCAGCATTCTAGCCCATGTACTCCCCCCTCTCACTCAGTCACTTACCATATATCGCTTAATATACACTACCCCACTCCTAAAACAACTACACTGGCTCCCAATTTCTTATTGAATTCAGTTTAAAATTTTGATGTTAACATTTAGAGCGTTATCTGGCTCAGGCCCTAGTTACCTATCAAATCGTATCTCATTTTATGAACCTGCTCGTCCCCTAAGATCTTCATCAGACCCTGGCCTTAATATTCCTTCCTTTTCTCAAATTCATCGGACTGGTATTAGGAATAAATCTTTTTCAGTGGTAGCTCCAACTCTTTGGAACTCTCTTCCGCAGGAAATTCGTTTCCCCCCGTCTTTGATTAGTTTTCGTTGTCAAGTTAAGACCTTTTTATTTCGGTTAGCTTTTGAAGTATAATGTGAGAGATAATTGTTTTTATATATTGTATATTGTATAATTTGTTTATATTATGTCATTGTTTTTGCCGCTTAGAATTCTTTGGAACTGAAGCAGGATATAAACTTTTTAAATAAATAAATAAATAATAAACCCGCACTTACCATATTTACAGATATTAAAATACAGGGACATCACACCCCACAAGCAGAAGCTGAGTGCAAGAGCAATCTACCCTCCTGCGGCTTTCAGCAACTGGTATTCAGAAACATACAGCCTCCAACTATAGAGGCAGAGTATAGCCATCATTGCTAGTAGCTATTGATTGCCTTATCTTCCATAAATTTGTCCAATCCTCTTTTAAAGCCATCCAAGTTGGTAGTCATCATTGCCTTTTGTGGGAACAACTTCTATAGTTTAACTCCGTGCTTTATTTATTTATTTATTAAATTTATACCCCACCTTATGGCCAAAAGGCCCTCAAGGCGGCTTACAAAAACACAAATATAGCAATACATACATCAATAAAATAATGCAATTCTCAAAATTAAATAAATAACATTATTAAAAAAAAAGAAACTTCTGTTTGTCCTGAATCTTCCAACATTCAGCTTTATTGGATGTCCAGAAGTTCTAATGTTATGAAAGGAGAAAAACTTCTCTATCCACTTTCTCCATGCCATGCATAATTTTATACACTTCTGTCATATCTCCTCCAACCCACCTTTTCTCTAAACTAAAAAGCCCCTGCATGCCTGGAGCTGGCCCTGTCTACAGGTTCACAGGGAAGAGTTGTACTCAGGAGCTATTGAAAGTACTGAACAGAGAAGTTTTTTTTCATAGAGGTGCTGTGGATACAACTCCACTGTCAGCTTCACCACCACCATCACACACACAAACATACAACAAGGCTTTTTCTACAGTATCAATCAGTTTTGTAAGGATTAGCGTTTGAATCTTTTGCAAGTCTTTGAATTCATAGTCCAAACATGCCCACATAATCTCTCTAGTGAAACCTAAGAGACTCCCAATTGTGTTGGACATGAGCCTCCAAGGTTAAGGAACCCACTGAAAAGTATTAGTCACCTAAGAGACAAGTGCGCCCGAGGCCAAGAATATCAGTTGAGCTCTAGAGCAGTACTACTCAGTTTCCTGGTCTTTCAATATCCAATGACAAGCATGTCTAATTCATATGGACAATTGAACCACCAAGGCTTATCTCAGCAGGCAGTTTAACAGCAGCAACTTGTCTCATTATGTTATTTGGCACAGGTAATAGGTAGTATCCTGAAAAGTTGTTTCTTTTTTTTTTACTTATGAACTTAAAAGAGCATTTTTTCCATTGAAGGGGAAATCTGATGTCATTTGGAAATCCCAGGGCTTATAAATGTGTGTGTCCATGCTTGCACATGTGCATACATAGATACAGGTATTATATATACATGCATGTGTGCACACACAGATAGATACAGGTGTAACGTAGTTAAGAGGTGTATAGATACAGAATATGTGTGGGTGGATGAATGGATATGATACAGCATTGTAACACTGCCAAAGAACCCAGGTCCCCATTCCTACTTTATCTTCAAACAAGCTCATGGAAAAGGTTAGGCAGATATGTAGTGTCTGGCCCAATGTCACCTAATGAGCTGCTTGGCCGAGCAGGGATTTGAACCCAGGTCTCCCTAATTTCAAGTCCAACATTCTATCCTTTGTGCTAGCTTAAGGGCTAAAAATTTTAAACAGCCGAGTTATTTATTCATATCTTTCCAAGTAAAAGGTGTCAATCTTCTTTCCTCTATCTGGCTGAATTACATCCACTGTAGTAGAACATGCATCTATGGAAGTGAAGGTGTCTGACAGCCACTCAGTTAGAGGGGACTGCAGCTTCAACATCCTTGGGTTGTATCTGTTAAACCACAGCATGGTCATTGTTCAATATTTACACCAGATGCTATAAAACAAACCCATTGGTCAGCTGCCTTTTGGAGGAAGGTCCTATAGGTAGTAACCAACTATGCTGTGGCATAACTCTCCACCCTCTTTAGGGAACCACTTTTGTAAGTTCTGGTAGTCGAGGCTGTCATTCTGCTCTTTGGGGAGGAACTAAGATTTTGGTATTTACCTATAAGTGTTTATTCTACTTGAGAAGAGGGTAATAACCAACCCCATACAGTATCATTGAACCTGTAGGACATAGTACTAGATTATTTAGAGAATCGTCAAATGATAGGGGAACACTGTCAATTGGAAGGATCTAACCAATGTGCATTTTTCCTTTTTTCTGTCTGTCTGATCAGTTTTCTATTCATTATACAAACTGTGTGTGTGTACGCACATATATACATATATTTAGTTTAAAAAATGGAAATGGACTGCCTTCAAGTAAATTCCGATTTATGGCAACCCAATGAATGGGGTTTTCATGATAAGCAGTATTCAGAGGTGCTTTACCATTGCCTTCCTGTGAAGCTGAGAGGCAGTGACTGGCCCAAGGTCACCCAGTGAGCTTCATGGCTGTATGGGGATTTGAATCCTGGTCTCTCAGGTCGTAGTGCAACACCTTAACCACACTGGCTCTCATTTAGTTAATACAGAACTTTTTCATGCAAGGAAGCCCCTCCCTCATCAATCTTAAACTTGCTTTCTGTCATCCCAAAGGAATGAGTGCAACAGTCTGGGCTGTTGTTTTGTCCCTCAAAGAGAATTGAGATTTACATGTAAATAAAAAGACAAAATCTCCATTTCCCTTTGTGAAATGTGATTGTATATAAAAACTAGTTCCCTGACATCTGCCTTTGGTTATATTGTTCTTCCACAGTGATGGATCTTTCCATCATAAAGGCTCTAGAATGAGCAAGGGAATGGAGGGAGCTACTTGTGTTTGTGTACTACATGTATGGTTCACAGTCAAAGTCAGATCAAGTCCTCTGTTTCCTAACAGCTACAAAGGAATAGTTGCAAGGTACAAAGAAACAGGCTAAGCTGTGCTGGGGCAAGAAGTATATCTTATGTTTGTTGTGCATCCCTTAGCACTGCACTGTGAAAATACAATGCAACATTAAGAGTACTGGCTCCTTTTATGTTGGGTGGTTTTTCTTTTGATCTGATCTTTCATATCTATGGACTTCTAGTGTGTGTGTATTTGTGTATATAATAAATAAACAAATGTTTAGAAGGTAACATTATCAGATATTATCAGGCATTTTGCAGCATTTTTAAAAATTCCATAACTTGATGTCTTATCTGTAGATAAGAACACATGAATGGATGCATCCACAGACCAAACGATTGAAATTTAACATCCTTCTGACAACTTACGAAATTTTACTGAAGGATAAGGTGAGTAATTTCACCACCCTTCACTTCTCAAAATTAAAGCAGAGTTTTGAAGGAACTAGACTTGTCAATCAGCAGTTTTTTCAGTAGAAAAAAGAATGACCTGTGAATTTTATTATTGAAAAAGTTAGTAATTTTCATTATAGATTAAATGTTAATTTTTCTACATCACTTAAACTGCCATGTTAAATATTTTATATCTGAAGCAAAATGTCATTAATGTTTATGTTCTTTTGAAAAGTCATTCCTAGGTGGTCTGAACTGGGCATTTATAGGAGTGGATGAAGCTCATCGATTAAAAAATGATGATTCCCTCCTGTACAAGACATTAATAGACTTCAAGTCCAATCATCGCCTCCTTATCACTGGAACACCTCTGCAAAACTCCCTGAAAGAGCTCTGGTCCTTGCTGCATTTCATCATGCCGGAAAAGTAAGTAAACTTGCAATACTAACCATCTAGATGGCCTTATTTCATATTAACTTTCAAAAACATAGTAGGGACTACAACTTTTCTGTTTTTTTTTTCTTGCTCTGTTGTGGTTGATAGTATCTATACTGTTTGTTTGTTTGTTTGTTTGTTTGTTTGTTTGTTTGTTTGTTTGTTTGTTTGTTTGTTTGTTTGTTTGTTTGTTTGTATACTGCCCCATAGCCAAAGCTCTCTGGGTGGTTTACTACAATTACACACATTAAAAACACTAAAAACAATTTAGTTTCTGCATCCTCTTCTTAATGTTATCCTTATATTATCTTTGAGTGACATTGGAACCATGATAAAACAAAAAGTTTTGTTAACTTCAGTTTGAATTAGCTGGCTTGGTGATTATACATTTTTTAAAATAAGTACAGTAATTTTATTGTGCTACTTGTCACCTGCCTATTCTCCCTCAAAGAATAATTTCTACTCTATTACTTTCTATAAAGTTGTGTCTGATAGCTATCAGGATTGAGGAGGGGAATATCAAGGCTTTACTATCCTACTGCTAACTGCAGTAAAGGTTACTTCTAAAGGACACAAATTGTAAGTTCAGTGACCACTACCAGATTGTGAAATTAAATTCATGGAACTCAACACAGAACCTAACTGATATAGATTGTTTCTGCAGCACACCATTGTCAAATGATGTTTTCGTAGTGAATTTTTGTTCATACGTTAATATGTTTGCATGTAAAAAAACAAGCTTTGCTAATATAAGAACTCTTTCTGGATCTTACTGTCCATATAGTGTTGATTTGTGTGCGTTGTTGCGTGAAACAGCATACGTTACATTGGAGTTAAGTTGAGCAAGAAACATCATAGAGGCATTAGATCAGGTTAAGAGTCTTTACTACAAGACATTATGGCTTAAGGCTTTAAGATTACATGTAGAGTTGCTCCCCCCCCTAGGAGAGAAGTTCTCAGTTCAAAGACATGACACAGAAGACTCAGCTCAACACAGATAGCTGCTAGAACTCTCCCAGTCTATCTTGATGCTACCATGGCAACGGCCTTGGCTGTCAATTCCCAGACTGGGCAAAGACATAACTCCTTCTAGCTACAGATTTCCAGACTTGCAGACTTGATGGAAAAATAAACTCAGTGACAGTACAGTTCAATGGTCAACAATCCCCCCCTTTTCCCATCATGTCTGTAATTCATGACAACAATAACAATAATACATTTCTACAATACATCTTGCAATACAGTTTACATTTCAGAACATCTCTGTACATTTAGCTAACACTTTATTCAATCAAACTTTGGCTGAACACAAGTCAGATATAACGTTTCAGGATCCATTTCAACCTGTTTGTGCATTCCAGGACTGGTCACCACCCCCACTGTGAATCTTTCAGGCGGTTTCCCTATGTTTGATCTTGTAAAACGTCTTAAAGGCACTAGGGCTTCTGCTCTCTCTGCCCCCCCCATCTGTGCTTGTGCTTGGCACAGCGTGCCCAGGATCCTCCATTTCCTCAGCCTTACGTTTCTTCGATCTTCGTTTCCCACAAATGAGCTCATTTAACGCATCTCTGAGTGGAATATGTGTGCCCTCCACCTTTATGTCTAGATTTGGCTTAAATGTTTGTGCTTGTGTGTCATCTGACCCTGTAAGAATGACTGTTTCCCTTTGATCCCAAGGCTTTTCTGAGACTTTAATGCTTCTGCTCAGAACTAATTGCTGTGTTTCTGGACACCAAACTCTGAAATATGCATTCTCTTGTGCTCTAGGTGCACGTTTGCCACGTCTCTTACCCTGTGGCTTGTAAATTTGGCTGCGATGCACTCTTTCAGGCATCAGCCTGACTGCATTACATGAAGATTCCATGTGAGCAGTAAACACTGACTGTGTGCCTTTTACAGCTGTCTTTTTACAGCTCTGACCGTCATTCTCTTTCCGCCCCATTAAACTCAAGGCATCAGCACACTTCACACCCATGGACATTCTAAACTGCCCTTGTGTCATAAAACCCTGACAGACAACTTTGCCTCTTCTTTGCACAAAACATTTCCCTCTGTCAAACAAGACTGAAAATTGACAACTCACCAATTTTCTTACTGACAATACATTATGAGCCAATTCTGGTACAAACAAACAATCTGACAGTATTCCAAGTTTATCAAATCTCACCAGTCCTTGAGCTTCCACGTTCTTCTGCGATCCATCCGCAAGTAAAACAAAGTCCTGCTCATCTGTAGACGTGTAAAAGAAACTCCTGTCTTTGATTAATATATGGCTCGCACCGCTGTCAAGAATCCAGTTAACAGGTCCTAAATCTTGAGACTTCTGTTTACAAACAAAGTTCACACTTCCCTGCTTCAAGCCTCCTTCCCTGGAGTTGCGCTTGACTGCACAGTCTCTTTGAAGATGCCCACAAGCCCCACAGGCATAACAAGATTTCAGCCGCTGTTGCTCCAGCTTGTTTTCCTGTCTGCAGCTGCTTTCTTCTTTCAGCTTGGCTCTTTGCTTTTCCTCAGCACTTTTCGCCTCTTGTCTCCGCTGCCATTCCTGGGACAGTTTTTCCTCAATAAACGCAGCGTTCAGACCTCCATCAGGCATGGCTTCGAAAGCCATGACCATATTATTCCAAGTCCCATCGAGTGAAGCCAGGATCAGATAGGTCTTCTGAAGGTCAGAGTGTTCCATGCCTCGATCCTGCAACTCAGCAAATAGGCGCCTGAATTCCGTGAGATGCTCACTCATTTCGCACTCACCCGTGAAGCGCATCTGGTACAGCTTCCTTGCCAAACACAATTTAGATCCCGCAGTCTGTTGCACATGTAGGGCCTCCAACACGTCCCACATCTGTTTGGTGTTTGTAACATCTCTCACGTGTAACAGTTGAGAGTCTGATAGAGCCAGAAGTATAAAAGCTTGCGCCTTCTGATCTCTACGCGTCCAGGCCGCGGTCAGTACCGCCGGAGGGGGTCCATCTATAATGTCCCATAAATCCTCTTTTATCAGCAAAGCCTGCATCCTCAGCTTCCAGCTGGCATAATTCTTTTCCGTCAATCTTTCCATTGGCAAGCCTCCCCCAGACAGGTTTACAGCCATGTTGCTCACCTCTGTCTGGTACAATTGATCAAGCTGCCCTCTGGAACTCTGTCTGCCGTTCAGACCAGCCACTTACTCCTGAGTAACGCGCTGTGGATCTGGGCCCATAACCCTGTTGATTTGTGTGCGTTGTTGCGTGAAACAGCATACGTTACATTGGAGTTAAGTTGAGCAAGAAACATCACAGAGGCATTAGATCAGGTTAAGAGTCTTTACTACAAGACATTATGGCTTAAGGCTTTAAGATTACATGTAGAGTTGCTCCCCCCCCTAGGAGAGAAGTTCTCAGTTCAAAGACATGACACAGAAGACTCAGCTCAACACAGATAGCTGCTAGAACTCTCCCAGTCTATCTTGATGCTACCATGGCAACGGCCTTGGCTGTCCGTTCCCAGACTGGGCAAAGACATAACTCCTTCTAGCTACAGATTTCCAGACTTGCAGACTTGATGGAAAAATAAACTCAGTGACAGTACAGTTCAATGGTCAACATATAGGTCAGTGTTGTTTCTCCAGTAGCGGCTAGTCAAATGCATCTGGGAAGCTTGGAGTCAGAGCATCATGGTGACAGCCGTCCCAGCCTAGCCTGAAAACTTTCAGCAAAAACACCTTGATTTTAGTTCGTTTAAATTGTATCCTGCTAAGTTCTACTCAAAGTAGACCCATTTAAATTAATGGGCATGCCTAACTTAGGTCCATTAATTTTAATGGACCTACTCCGAGTAGAACTTAGTTGGATACAACCCTTTGTTTGTATCTGTTCAGTTTCTCTGATACTCTTTTTGAGGTGGAACAATCAGAACTTGTACAAAGTATTCTAAATTTGACTCCATGGTAGAGCTTTATGATATATTAGCTTTATTTAAATAATGTAAATCACACACCTTCAACATAGATTTGTTTCCAGGACAGCTAACCGAGTAGTAAGAAACAAAAAGTAAAATTCAAGATGAAGATGATGATACTAATAATACAGGAAACTAATATAGCAAAGAATAAACCAACCAGAACATCAACCTCCAATTTAAATAAACTAAATAGTTTAAAATTAAACTGTTCTAAGTTAAAGGATGCTTACATTAGGAGCTTGCTAATGCATAGGAACATAAGAAGCTGTTTTATACTGAGTCAGACCATTGGTCCATCTACCCAAATGCCTGGGAAAATAAACATGTATTTGCCTGGTGCTGAAATGATGACAAGGTTGGTGCCAGCAGGCTTTCCTGCAGAGAACGTTCCATGAATGGTGGACTCCTACAGAAAATACACATTCTATCATTGCTACCATCTGCTCTTTTCTCAGAATTGGCACACAAAGAAGGGCTTTAGATTATGATCTCAGGGTTTCAGCAGGTTCATATGTTGAAAATAATCTTTTAGGTGTAGTGGCCCCAGACCATATTTGCAAATAGGCAAAAAACCTTGCTGTTTAAGAACGTACCTGTAGCCAACAGATATTTCTATGAAACTTTAAAAAGCAGGGAAATTGGGCAGCTATAGTGAATGCACCAGGAGAGCAGGAGACCTGACCTCCTCTCTGAGATATTGGACTGCCCTACAAATTGGTCAGAATGCAAACACAATTTGGGTTGGTCTTTCACAGTCCAATCCACTTCCTCTGTAGTTTGGAATAATTTGGTAACGTGCCTCTGAGTATATGGTGAGTGGTAGCAACACCTGCAATCAGCTGAAATGTTAAGTGTTTCTGAGTTCAGCACTATACATTTTGTAAGGTTTTGTTTTGAAATGAGCTTATGGGAAGCATCAGAATGGCATTGGGGGTATTTTCAATTTAACATTGTGGAATGCGAAAAATCCATGCTGACTATAGTATACAGGCCCTCTCGTGGCTGTATAATAAAGCTTTAAAGGTAAAAACCAGCACTTTGATTTGGGTCTGGGGAAAAATAGCTGCCAGTGTAGTTAGGCCAGAACTGGTGTTCTGTGTTCACTTCTTGTTCCAGTTAACTATCTAGTCACTACATTCTGCACTAGCTGTATCTGAACCATCTTCAAAGCTAGCCCCACATACAACACATAGCAATAATCTAACCTGGAGCTTACTAGAGCTAGATAAACAAACCAGGGTATCCCTGTCCATTTAGGGCCGTAGGTGGTAGAAGGCTCCCGGCAACTGCTACTGTGGCCATGTGCCTCCAACAACAGTGTTGGATCCAAGAGTACCCTCAAGCTGAACACCTGCTGCTTTAAGGCAGGAGGGGGAACCTTTTTGGCTCCACAGACCAGATCCTTATCAGGATCTGCCTCTCAGGCCAAATCTGATAGGTGATTGGGGGCTGCCTGCCTGTCAATCACCTGATGTCACAAATGGTGTCGGGTTTTTCTCCTTTGAAGTCCTGAAGTCAGGACTTCAGAGTACATAGCAGGCAGGAAGGTACTGCTAAAAGCAAGGGAAAAAACTTGTTTTAGCAGTGCCTTGTTCGCACACCTGGACCAAGTAGGATCACCTTTCCTTTGCATCAGCCAATGTGGGGCGCAATCCTGCTTAGCACTAGATTTGGCTGTGCAAGAGAGATCCCTGCAGGGAGCTCTCATGCACACCTGGACCAACCAGGATCACCCTCCCTTTGTATCAGCCAATGCGCAGGGAGGACAGTCATGCTTTGCACAGGTTCCTGCTTTGCACAGCACATCAAAAGCTTCTAACAACCAGCTGGTTGTCAGGCACGTTGGAAGCCGCACAAGGGAAGGGGGTTTGGCTAATACCTGCCCTTTTGGCCAATCCCTGCTCTTACCTGTACAATGGTGGGTGAGCATGACTTGCCCAAACAGCCTGGTGGGCCATGATTGGTCCACGAGCCAGAAGTTCCCAACCCCTGCTTTAAGGGGAGTATAATTACCCAGAATGGAATGCATTCCACTCATCCAGCTAATGACAAGCAGGCTTTGTGAAAAGGGCAGGAAAACAGGAAGTATTCCTCCTAGCCAAGCAGGAAGAGAGGAGAGTGTACCCCAAGGATTATGACAGTTTATTCCTGCTTACCATTAAACTGTGATTTAGGAGTGCATACAGACTAGGCCATTTGATTGTGCTTTAACTGTTACAGTAACAATAATAACAGTAAAGTTAGGTCAGTGTATATACATAGCTAGGATTTTTTTCTACCAGTATGCATCACTTTACACTTGCTTGCAGCAATTCTCACCTGCCAATTTATTGATCTTTCACCTATTTTTAAAGAGATCCATTCAGATCTTAATAATTTAATATTATAACTTCACTGTCCTTTTTTTGAATAAGTTCTCTGTCTTCATATGTTGATATGAAGTTGATCAAAAGTTTTAGTATAATATAATATTAATGTGATATGGTAAATCTGGAAGACTACATAAAACTGCTGAAGAGACTCAGGTTCTTTGTTGTCTTCTGTCAGCTCCGCTTTACGGTGTGTATTTTTATTAAGATAGAAAACCTGAGTATCATGGGTGCACTTGGGATGTTGCTGGTTCTTAAGGGAAGACCCTTTTCATTTTTTGCCAGCTTTTTGCATCTGTAAGGTATCTCTCTGTAGGCTTACATCTCTCGCAGTAACGTCTTATTTGCTCACCTTTTACCTTCCCTTCAATATGTTGAGAAGTGACATCAGTCTAAATATTATTACTTGTCCTTGTTTGTCCCATGTATATTGGAACTATGGACAAACTCTCTGAGCAACAAATTTGAGGTTAAATTTGGCTGAAGTATGAGCAAAGTAGAAGGAAATTAAAATATGGATAAGTTGTCAGAAGGGAACAGAGAACTGATTAACAGTACAATCCTTTGCATGCCTACTCAGAAGTAAGTGCCAGTGAGTTCAAGTGAGACTTCCTCCAAAGTAAGTGTGTATAGAGTTGTGTCCTTAAGCTGCTTCAAAACCAGTACAGTAGGGCCCCACTCATACAGACCCTGCCGGAAAGCGAAAACTGTCAGAAAGCGGATCAGCTGTAGTGCAGGGGCCTGGAACCTAACCCGCTGATCGCACCAGAAGAGGAGAAGATCAGATCTTCCCTTCCTCGGGTGCAATCAGCTCCAGTGGGAGTCTGATCGCGCCAGAAGAGGAGAAGATCGGCTGTAGCGAGCTGCAGCTGATCTTTCCCTCCTCAGGCGCTATCAGCTGGAGTGTGCGAGTCTGAACGCCCCCGAGGAGGATAAGGTCAGCTGCTACAGCTGACCTTCCCCTTCTCTGGCACAATCAGCTCAAGCGGGAGTCTGATCGCGCCAGAAGAGGAAAAGATGGGCTGTAGCGATCTGCAGCTCATCTTTCCCTCCTCGGGCGCAATCAGCTGGAGTGCGGGGAGCTCCATCCTCCAGCTGATCACCCCGCTGACGCCATATTAATGGAATGCCGAAAAGTGGAGCCCTGCTGTAGTTTGGAACTTACTGAAATACATTTTAAAAACCAGGGTCATACTTTCTCATAATCCAAATTTTCTTTTGGTTTATTAACTTGGGTTATCATATTATGCTTGTTTTTTTCAAGTCTGAGTATTTCTCATATGTTTGTTTTCACTTCTAGGATGTAATGTGTAATACTGCAGTAAAACTACTGGCATAACATGTATTTTTATATTGAAAATCTGTTACAATTTGATGTTACGTTTTATATTGAAGGTTTTCCTCTTGGGAAGATTTTGAAGAGGAACATGGGAAGGGAAGGGAATTTGGCTATGCAAGTCTTCACAAAGAACTCGAACCATTTCTGTTGAGGAGAGTTAAGAAAGATGTAGAAAAATCTCTGCCTGCCAAGGTTGAACAAATTTTAAGAATGGAGATGAGTGCATTGCAAAAGCAATATTATAAGTAAGTCATTTACTCTGACTACATAATTTATATTAGTTATACAATGTCAACTGAAAAGACAGATTTCTCTCATGCGGTAAAGAGCAGCCTGCATGTCTGTTACACATCTTTAATTTTCCGTTTTCCACAGTTCCATTGCTGACAACACATGTTCTTCCATTATAGGTGGATTTTAACTAGGAATTACAAAGCACTAAGTAAAGGTTCAAAGGGCAGTACCTCAGGCTTTCTGAATATCATGATGGAGCTCAAAAAGTGTTGTAATCATTGCTACCTCATTAAGCCACCAGATGATAATGAATTCTATAATAAACAGGAGGCCTTACAGGTAAAATTTCATGTCTTTGTAAAATTGCTCTGTATGTACAAAATAGGTTTATGTTTTAGCTTTGTGTAATTTTTCCTATCACTTAAGGTTTCAGCTGCAGATTTAGTTAAATGTAGTACAACTGAATGTATTTATTTTACTTACTTGAAATATTTTATACTGCCCTTAATCATTACTTCTGGGGCACTTTACAAAAACAAAGTAAAATACAAGAACCAGTCATCATTATATTAAAAAAATACAATATTATACATTAAAAGGCCTGGGAAAATAAGAAAATGTATTATTGGCTACCAAGCAAACTTATCTGGAGAGGAAGATCTATAAAGAGGGTGTCCCAACTAAGAAGGTATCCTCTCTGGTCACCACTTGCTTCACCTTGTCATTTCATAGTAATATTGTGAATTTACAGTGTAGCTTTTTAAAACTTAGAATTCTGAACCCAGGAATAGATGTTGGAGTAGGTCAGTTTGAACAGTCATTTGTGACTTCATAAAACCATGTTTTATGAACCTGGGAATGAGCATCCAATTTTTTTAAAAAAATGTTAATATTTATTAAGTTAAAATCAGTACAATGTCGAATTCATTTTTACCTTCATTTATCATAGCAAAAGTATATTAAGGCTAATAAAGCAATCTTAAATCCGTTTAGTGAGTACATTTTCTTTCATCTATAAAGTGCTGAATGTGGAGGGAATGATTTTACACAGTTTATGTAGCAAGTCATAAAAAAGGGGAAATGAATGAAATTACATTGTAAAAATTGAACTCTCTGAGAGGAGGAGCTAAAAAGAGAAAATGCTTACATATAATTCCAAATAAATTCATACTGTTGTGGAATTCAAGAGTGGTAAAGTTGCTCTGTCATGTGAGAAATAAAGTGCTACTAGATTGAGCAGGTTGAGCACTTTACCCTCCCTCCTGTCATGCACTGCTTTAGAGCTTAGTTTCTGAATTGTATTAAGCCAGAGTTCCCATTATGCCTTAACTGGGAAACGTTGATGTATTGTCTGTTAACAAGCTTGGGATAATAAGACGGTCTGGATGGAGGGAAGGACTAGGGTGGAAGGCTTACCCTGGGGACTTGTTCCTGGTTTCATAAACAATGGGTTATGATGCCTTGGATGATTTTCCTAACCTGGTAATTGAGTCATCTCTTGACAGAAATAAATTCAGTTTTTCACTTTCTCCTTTTAGTAGTGCACCACAATATTCTTGCTGCTAGATGGCTATCAAACTAAAAGCATCAAACTATCTTTTTCTCCAGTACTAATTGTAATGTTTTCAAAAACAAAACACAAACTTCTCAGCCAGCCATACCTAATTCTGTAAGAAATGTATTGCAGAAATGTCTTTTTTTTTTTACTAAACTGGCATAATTTGGAGTACAGTACTCATGTCTTTGCATAATGCAGATACTTTTCCTTAACTGCTGGTTACATGCTAGATGTTGGTAGAAGAAGAGACCAGTAATTTTAAAGTGAAAAAGACAAGGGCAAAGGACTATAGTCCTTTCTTTTCACCACTGGAAGCTGTCCAAGTACAATCTGGTTTCTGAAGCTTTTGGCAGAACTGCCACCACCATTTTGCTATAATCAGATGAATTGAAAACTTGTAATAAATAATGAAGCTGAGATAATTTGGAAGGTAATATAAGCACCGTGGTCCACATACTCGGTTTACCATGGTCCACATGCTCACACTCCCTCTTGGAAGGAAAAAACACCAAAGAATTTGCAGGGGGCTGTATATACAAATGGATACCTTGTGGCACTTCATAATCTATTCTGTATCCCATTGCCAGAAGGACAGTTGCTATTGCCTGGCTAGTCATTTGGATTACAAAATTGTGATATACAGGAGTCCTTGCCTATTTTCCTAAAGCAGGGATGGAGAATCTGTGGCCTTCCATATACTAGACTAACGCCTATCAGCCCTAGCCAGTGTGGCTTGTAAGGAATGATTTGAGCAGCATAGGAGGGCCAAGGTTCCCCTGTTTTAAAAGAAGCTGATCAGCCATAGATATGCAGCTTTAAAATACCAGTATATAAATTATCCAACTCTGTGTCAAAGAGCACCTTTTACCAATATCATCCGTTGTGACTCTCTGGACAGGAATATCCTGGTTCCAGTTATCCACTCTCTGGTAGCCTCCAGATTGGACAGTTGCAATGAGTTATATGTGGAGCTACCTTGAAAATGGCCCAGAATCTCCAGTTCAGAATTTAACAGCAAGACTGCTATCTGGGACTGGACATCAGAAACATTACTCCAGTGCTTTGTTAGCTACACTGCCTCTTGGTCTGTTTGCAGGCCCAATTCATAGTGCTAGTTTTGACTTTCAAAGCCTTAAGTGTCTATCTTCCCAGACTTTGAGTTCTTGTTAGAGGTCCTCCTTTTGTGCTAAGAGACGGAGCTACAAATCAAGAAGTCCCCATTGTGAATCTCACATCTGCCCATGAGTTCACTAAGTGGCTTTAGGCAAGCAGCTAAGAAATTTCAACCTCAGTCCCCAACCTAATATGAGGGATAATAATTCTGACTTTGCCTAAAGGGTGTCTGTAAGGATTATAAGAAGGCAATTCTTGTGTTATCTACATATTTGTTGTTGTTGTTGTTAGGTGCAGTAGTTGAGTTTAAGGGAGAGGGCCTTTTCGGTGGTGGCATCCTGAATTTGAATGTCCTTATCAGACAGGCTTGCCTAGTCCCACTGTTGTCCTTTTGTAGGTGGTGTCAAGTAAAGATCTTTTCATTATCTCAGGCCTTTGGAGCTGTTTTATTGTTCAGCTTCAAGTAGATAGTTCTATCCCTCCCATAGGATTTTAGGCTGCTTCATATTTTTATGGATTTGTAGATGAGTAAGCAAATCTTTGTGGTTTCTTAAAATGCATTAAAATACGTGAACATATTCTTCCATGCAGTAGTTGATTATTAAATGCTGTGTCTTGTGTTTTCTTTAAAGAATTTAATCCGGAGTAGTGGGAAGCTCATTCTTTTAGACAAACTTCTGATTCGCTTACGAGAACGTGGCAGCAGAGTGCTTATATTTTCTCAAATGGTGAGGATGCTGGACATCCTTGCTGAATATTTGAAATATCGTCAGTTTCCCTTTCAGGTAAGAACTTATTATTAAACTGTGTGGCTGCACGTACATTTATTTCATTTATTGGCCTCTTGCTGTTTATGCACAGCACCATCATAGTCTAACTGGTCTTTTTTCCCTGCAGAGGCTAGATGGGTCAATAAAAGGAGAACTGAGGAAACAAGCACTAGACCATTTTAATGCAGAAGGTTCTGAGGTAGTGTGTTCATTTGCTCACTTTATTTTTTGGTTTATCTTTTAGGGAATGTATAAGATGATAAACTTTTTTCCACTTCTAGAAATATAATAAACAGCTGTAACAAAAACCTGTATAATAAAAGTTTATGGCCTTTTTTGTATTGGAGACAAAATGTTTTGGTGCATATACATTGCTAAGGGCTGTTTTATAGCAACTACATTCTTGTCTAAATAGTTTAAAACATGTTTAATGTATACAGTGCTTTGAATGTCAAATAATTACCTTTCTTCTTAAATGTTATATTGCAGTTTTTATTTTAATCCATTCTTCTCTCATAATTGCAGGATTTCTGCTTTTTACTATCTACCAGAGCTGGAGGTCTAGGTATAAATTTGGCATCTGCTGATACTGTAGTTATATTTGATTCTGACTGGAACCCTCAGAATGATCTGCAAGCACAGGCTAGAGCTCATAGGATTGGACAAAAGAAACAGGTATGTATGTTTTAAATTAGAACTCTAATCCAGTAGTTGGGTGTATTAGAGCAGGACCGATTTGCTGCTTCTGCCACCCAGGATTTCATCATTTTTTTAGACCTGAATATTATAGCTGCATGCATAATGGTTTCTGTTTGGCTCTTGTGTTGCTTGTGGTGGAAAAACATAGCAAGAAAATCTAACCACCTCTGTAAAAGCATTGTAATTACTAAATTGTCATTTAAATGACAAATACAAAGTATCTAAATTACTTTGCTGGGGACAGGAACAAATTATCTGAAAACCTATTTGCATTTTTAAAAAATTATAGTCCTCTCACATTAGAACATCATTGTGGCATATAGAAAACCAAAAATAAAGCACAAAATATAAACCAAAACTAATACAGTGAAAATGACAATTCAATCAATGGACAATAATTAAGAATTTCAGTCTCCAGAGGTAGTGAACACAAGATATGGTGGTTACACCACCCCCTCATGGCCGGAGACAGGAAAAGCAAACTGGTCTTGGTTGATCAGCCATGCCCTCCATCAGTCCATTTCCTCTCTCAGACCAGAGCAGACATGTGTTCTTTCTTGCTTCACATCTGTCCACTATTTAGCAGTTGTGTGTTTAAGAGCTTTTCACATTGTGGATATGTGTGAGAGTGAGTCGTTTGAATGGTTTTGTTGGGTCAGTCTAGCAGTCAGTTGTGATCCAGTGAAAATGACAATTCAACAAGATGATCCTGCATTGAGCAGGGGGTTGGACTTGATGGCCTTATAGGCCCCTTCCAACTCTGCTATTCTGATTCTGTGATCAATGCACAATAATTAAAAAAATCATTCTGATAAGGCTTGGCTAAATAATAAAATTTTAAGTGTGAATATGAAAGGGTGGATTGCTGGGGCACACCTAATGGTACATTAGCAGTCAATAATTTTATTGTGCTATTTTTTCACAAGTGGGTGCAGTTTTAGGATGTGTTAGTTTAATAGCCTTTATCAATGTTAGTTTTGGGTTTGGAGTTAACATTTAACTGAAAGATTCAACTTGATACAGAGACACTTGCATGAAAGTTCTAGGCCTACACCAGGGGTGGGGAAACTCTGGCCCATGGACTAGTCTTGGCCCACCATTCTTCCCCATTTGGCCCATGATGCCATTATGGGCAAGCCATGCCCACCTGCCCAACACCTTATGTTATGCAGGTAAGAGTGAGGCTTTGCCAAAGATGCCTTGCATAGCTTCCAAAGCACCCGACAACCAGCTGGTTGTCAGGAGCCTTTTAAGCACTGCACAAGGCAGGAACCCAGCACTAACCAGGATTGCCTTCCCCCTTCATTGGATGACGCAAAGGGAGAACGATCCTCCTTGGTCTGGATCTCTTGTGTAACAGAGCTCCCTGCAGAAAACTCACATACACAACCAAACTTGCTCAGTTTGGCTGCATTTTTAAAGTGCATAGTAGACAGCAAGGCACTGCTAAAAGCAAGGTTTTTTCCCCTAGTTTCTGCAGCTGTAAAGATCTGCTGAAGCAAAGGGAAAACCCTTGCTTTTAGCAGCACCTTGCTGCTTACTATGTGCTTTAAGGTCCTGACTTCGAAGGACAAAAGCCCTGATGTCATTTGTGATGACAGATAGGTAGGCAGCTCCACCCACCTGTCAAATATGGCCTACAGGGGAAATCCTGATAAAGATCTGGCTGTGGAGTTAAAAAGATTCCCTACCGTGGGCCTACACTCTTAGGCTGCTTTCACACTGTACTTTATTCTGTTATTTCAACTGTTTCTTACCTGGTAATTTGCATAGTTTATTTGAACATGCACACGATTTAAAAGCTAGTTCCAGAAATCTAGTGGAATATAGTGGAAGTTTAGTGCTCATTTCCGTGATAATACCAGAAATAATCCGTTTGCAAGCTTGGGACCCTGGAAAATAGCAGGAGTTTAGCACTAGGTGCAGCTGCTCACACGATAGCCATCCCAGTATGCAGTGTGTTCCTGTCCTTTAGGCTTGTGTAATTTCTCCCCCCCCAATGAAAATTGTAGTGGTATTCTGATGTAGGTTCGGGTAGCAGCTCTTCTTCCTTCCTCCCCCCCCCACACCCCTCTATTCAGACTGTAACACATGCAGTGAATTGTGGGGGAACTGCAATGTACATGTGTATAATGGGTGAGGGAGGAAAACAAGGTACTGTTTGTTGCATCAGTGTAAAAGACATTTGTGCAAAAGCCAGTATATCAGCTGAAAAGGCCACAGTTCCTTAACACAACAGTTACTGCAGTGTGAAAGGAATTTTAGAAATCTGGACAGAAGTGCTTACCATTTTAATGCATGAAACTGACACAATAAGCCCATGTATGAAAGCAGCCTTAATGTGCACAGTTCTCAAAACTATCAGCTCGACTCAACAAATGCATTACTAGCATATAAATGTTTCTGTTGTAGTGTAAGTACTGTGTCAGTACACTTAGTGTATCTTGACTGCAGTCAGGCAAAAGGGAACTGTGTGTGCTCCCATCCTAACTGAGACAGGGCAGCTCTGCGTCACATAAACTATGAACAGAGCAGTCAGGTTTGCCATGGAATTCTGGAGATCCTCCACCACTCTGGTCAGCCTGATATCTCATTGCATTTGTGCAGTCATTATTTGCAAAAGAGGAAAGCGCTGAAAACAAGACCATAGGAAACTAGATTTGGATATTGCAGCAGCAACAACACTCATATCTAAAATTGCTATGTCACCAATAAATTTGAGCAAGATGGTATTGTGGCAATAAGAATGAGTGCTGCTGGCTGTCCTGGATCCTGTCCTGGCCATTAACTCATTTTCTGTACTCTTGTCACCAGAGTTCTCACCTCTCAAATGTATGTATGGTGTCTGTGAGATGTAGGCTGAACTCAGTGAAAAGGCATTCCTGGATTCAGGAGGGTTAGAATTCTTCATCCTGTTTCTACTAGATTCTTCATTTCATAGTTTATATGGGCTGTTGGAACAGAATTAGGTACTCACTGTAGAGTGGGTGCTTGCATGGTTTCTTGCTGTAGGATTGCACTCCCTGGAGGCAGAAACATGTCTCTGTAGTTGGATCATATTGTTCATTTAAATACATCTAAAAATACATACATAAATACATAATTGCTCTAGTTTTATTACATAATTAAGGGGAATTTTTAAAAAGCTGCATTTCAACTTAATGTATTTGTGAATAAAACCTTATATTAATTTCCCTTACTATGTAATTCCCTTAAATCTTTAATTTTTTGTTTGGTTATGCATAGGTTAATATTTACCGGCTAGTCACTAAAGGATCAGTAGAGGAAGATATCCTGGAAAGAGCAAAGAAGAAGATGGTTTTAGATCATCTAGTCATTCAGAGAATGGACACTACAGGAAAAACTGTACTGCATACAGGTTCTGCACCTTCTAGGTACACTATTTGGGATGAACTATACATTTATCTAAAAAGGAACTTCCAAAGTGTGCAGATAATCCTTCACAATTTTAAGGGAGTTCTGTAGGCTTCCCCAGGGCTACAAGACTTGCCAAAAGATTTGGGGGGGGGGGTCAATCTGCTTCTCTCCTTCAGGTTGCTAGGGCTAAATCTAGCTCCTGAGGCTAGCACGCACATTGCCTGAGATATAATCTGCTTTCCCATCCTGCAGTCCTCTCTGCCCTTCTGCAGATATCATCACACACACTCTTCTCACTTTTTACAATGGCAGCGGGGACTGACAGAAGATGCCTTCAAGTTGATTCCTTCCTTCCTTACTAGAGCAACTGTTTGGAAGAAGCCAAATTGAAGGTGCTTCCGCTGTAGTCCAGAGTTGCTGAAAAGAATAATAAAGTGACAAAAATGGGGCAGGGGAGAACAAAGGAGGGCAGTGACCTGAGGGAGAGGTTTCCTCTTCTCTCTACCTGACCCTTTCTCAACTGCTGTGCAGTATTATGACAAAAGACGCTTAAGGGGCCGAGACACAATTGTGGGAGAGCTTCTGAATTTCTTTTATTGTTATTCTGTTATTGATTGAATGTGTCTTACGCTTCTCTTTGAAAGAGAAAAGTGAATATATACTATTCACTAACCAATTTTTCTGTTAACTATGGAAATAAAAACTGTGCCTTCATTTTTAGCTCTACTCCTTTTAACAAAGAAGAGCTGTCAGCTATTTTAAAGTTTGGTGCTGAGGAACTTTTTAAGGAACCAGAAGGTGAAGAACAGGAGCCACAAGTAAGCAAAGTTTAATTTCCTGCATTTGATTTGCTTGTCTATTAAATCAATATTTCAGTTGTAAAATTTTATTTTCTTGTTTCAGGAAATGGACATAGATGAAATACTGAAGAGGGCTGAAACACGGGAAAACGAAACTGGCCCATTAAGTGTGGGAGATGAGTTGCTTTCCCAATTTAAGGTACAATATTTTTTCGTTCTGTAATGCATTGTTAAGCATAAGTATAAAAAACCTAAATTTTAGAATTGCCTTCACTTGATAGCTCCAAGTTTTCTCTCACTCAGTTTTCCTCAGGAAACAGTTTTTTTTAAAAAACTATTTAAAACAATAGGAATTTACAATGTGGTCTTCATCCTTTTTTAACACTTGAGCTTTGAGACTTATTAAAATAATTTTTTTAAAACCACTAAGAACTTTTGTTCCTCTTCCCTTAATTTATTTATTTTTATTTATTTTATTAGATTTATATACCGCCCGACTAGCATTAGCTCTCTGGGCGGTGAACAACAGAATATAAAAATACAAAACATCTCAGATCTCATAATAAATACAGCATAAACATATATAAAACAAGAAATCAAAAACAATTACAACAAAATTTAAAACTAAAACGAGTTACATATTAAAACGCCATAGCAAAGAGGCAAGTCTTAACCTGGCGCCAAAAGGAGAGCAATGTCGGCGCCATACGCACCTCTTCGGGGAGACTGTTCCACAGTTTGAGGGCCACCACTGAGAAGGCCCTAGATCTTGTCACCGTCCTCCGAGCCTCCCTATGAGACAGAACTCGGAGGAGGGCCTTCGATGTGGAGCGTTGTGTACGAGCAGGTTCATATCGGGAGAGGCGTTCCGATAGGTATCGTGGTCCCGTGCCGTATAGGGCTTTATAGGTCAAAACCAACACTTTGAATCTAGCCCGGAAGCATATTGGCAGCCAGTGCAAACGAGCCAGAACAGGTGTTATGTGTTCCGACCGCCTGGTCCCCATTATTAATCTGGCCGCCGCATTTTGGACAAGCTGTAGTTTCCGAACTGTCTTCAAAGGCAGCCCTACGTAGAGCGCATTGCAGTAGTCCAGTCGTGAGGTTACCAGAGCATGTACGACTGATTTTAGGTCCTCCCTGCTCAGATAGGGACGTAGCTGGGCCTCTAACAAACAGAAAATATGACTAAAACACATTTGGTGAAAAGGCTTAGTCATGCTTAGAGTTGGCCCATTTATGGAGCTTAGGTTGGAAGTTAATTAATATTATCCCTTTTCTTCAGATTTGGAGTGTGTGTGTGTGTGCAGGCACTTGTAATTACTTTTAGCAAACCACTATTTTAACAGGTGGCCAATTTCTCCAATATGGATGAAGATGACATTGAACTTGAGCCTGAGCAAAATTCAAGGAACTGGGAAGAAATAATTCCAGAGGTCCAGAGGCGAAGGTTAGAAGAAGAGGAAAGACAAAAGGAACTGGAAGAAATTTATATGCTTCCCAGAATGCGAAACTGTGCAAAACAGGTGTGTTACCTTTGAGAAGCTTCCCTTATCATTTTTTTGTTTGTGTTAGAACAAATTGTATTTGAAATGCTGGAAATGGTTTCAACATCAGATATTTTGCACTCTTTTTTCTTTAAAAAACAATAGATCAGCTTTAATGGAAGTGAAGGGAGACGTTGTAGAAACAGAAGATATTCTGGATCAGATAGTGACTCCATCTCAGAAAGAAAACGACCCAAAAAACGTGGAAGACCACGGACCATTCCACGGGAAAACATTAAAGGATTTAGTGATGCAGAGATTCGGCGGTAAGAAAATAAGGGAAAGATCCACAAAGGGAAAGTAGTTAAAAAGATACTATTAGAAGGTAGAAATGCTTCTATGTTACACAGACAGTGTTCCAAATGTCACTCTTTTAAATACATATTACAGGGTGGTATTGAGTGCTAGTTTTACTCAGAGTAGACCCATTGAAGTTTATTTCAATGGGTCTGTTGTCAGTAGGACTTTGTTGAATACAGCCCTTTGTTTATGTGTCTTAAAATAGCATTTTCTTTTTAATTGGTACGATATAGCAAAAACTGCTGATAAATGGGAGATTAATTTTCACAAATTTATATTGAAGATAAAGAGAACAAATTAGGTACATGCTTGTTTAAATTCAAATAGAGTGGTAACAATTTATAGAATTTCGAATTTTTATTGTAATACCTATAATTTTATCTCCCCAACCAGTCCTCTTTATGGTTCTTCATTTTAGAAAGAAAATAAAATGATTTGCTTTTGTTTTGATTGCCAAAATATAGTTTTGTATTTTAAGAAGTAAACTAATATTTGTACAATCCATACTTTTACTTCAGTATAGATTATAATCCAGCATCTCTATCTCTCTGTATGGAATCTGGTAGTACACGGAAATATTTAATAGTATTTATTTTGACAATAAAGAAGACACTTCTTTACAGTAGTGAACATGGATCTAGTTTGATTTCCTAATTGAAAATCTTATTCTCCATTGCTGTATTTTGACAACATAAAACAGAGTAGATGCATATAGGATTATGTTGTATGAACTGTAAACCAGCAAGTGATCATACAAGAAGAAGAGACCTGTTTCTTCTAATTTAGTGAAGATACTGGACATTTTTAAAAAAAGAATTCTTAAATTTAGGGGTTTTTACACATCACGTTCTCCAGTACAAATTATTTATGTGCGCTCTTACTTCAGTAGGTCATCCTACATAGATGATCTTTATTCACTGAAGTCCCCTAATATTTTACCTTTACATAGTGTATTTTAATTGCATTCATATTTTCCTCGTTTATCTTTAAGATGGGTTAAGTGCAAGGTTTTTATATCCTATAATTTTTTATTAGGTTTATCAAGAGTTATAAGAAATTTGGGGGACCTCTTGAAAGGTAAGCTGCCCACCTGAAAGCTGGGACCTTTAAAAAATTATAATGAAGCATTCCTGTGCTACATTGTTTAAAAGGCAATAACAGCTTTTACTTTTCTGTGATCATACATTGAATTGGTAGTGGATAGACATTTCTTATGCAAATATATTTGTAGGAGTTAGAGTCCATTTATTCTTGGAAAAATATGAGAATACCGCTCCTTGTGTGCCCAAGAAGCTCAGTTTCTTGATTTGAAGTAGGTTTAAGACCCTAGCTTGTTCTGAACTTGGTGACCACAGGAAACTATGGTTAGATTAATCAGAGCACCCCAAAAAGAGAAAGCAGAAAAGGCATCACACACAGTCGGAAGGATCATTCATACCTGAGACGTATTCAGTAAGCTGATAGCTATTTAATGTACACACACACACACACACACACAGAAATATAAATAAAAATATGTAAGTATATAAAGATGTGTTTGTGTGACTTATATATTACTTGCTTAACAAGAGACTGTGTATGATTTAGCTCCCTTTCTCTGAAACTAGCTTCTGGAAAAAGAAAGTGAATTCCCAGTGGGCATGTGAGAGGCTTCGCAGTGGGGGAGTCTACTCATATCGTTGAGGGAAAATCAGCCACTGCCAGAACAAATGGATAGGAAATTGAGTTGGTGAAACAGGCAAATGGCCAGTTAGCAAGTGCATCTTGTTAGAGCACCAGGGTAGAATATAAGTATTTTTAAAAATGCTTTTCATCCACTGCCCCCTGCATTAGCCACCAGGGAGAAAATCTACTGCAAGAGGCTATTAGAGAGGCTTGATATGTTTCCTCATTAAAAGGGTTATATAAATACCTAACATTAATGCCTTTTCTGTTTTCTATTTTGAATACATCTATCATGTACTGAAACTAGAGTCCTACTTTTGCTGTGTTAACAGGTTAGATGCCATAGCAAGAGATGCTGAATTAGTGGATAAATCGGAGACAGACCTCAGACGGCTTGGAGAACTGGTTCATAATGGATGTATCAAGGCTTTAAAGGATAGCTCATCTGGACTAGAAAGAGCAGGTACAGCTAGCATGAAAAAAAAGATGAATTAGGACTGTACCTAGAGCTAAAGTAGAGAGATCACATGCAAGCATTCCCAACCTTCTTGGGTTGTCCACTCAAGGACATTGCCAAATTAGTTGTTCCCATGATTTTTGTAGTGCTTTTCCCTAGCCCCATGCCACCTATATTCATAAATGCCCACTTCATACATTAATTTGTCCATTCTTGAGGACATAATGACAAAAAACATGCGTACTGGCCCTTATCTGAAAAGGGTTAGGGTATGCAACTTGCTCAGTAACTCTCATTTCACTACAACGGCTCATGCTAGATATTCCTGCTATATATTTCTGGAATGTCATTCTGTCAGCTCTGCTGACAGGCCAGCTTCTTTTGACTTTTAAGTTGTCACCTAGTAGGAGTCATTCCATTAGGTTGCAGAGCAGAGAGATGGATGTAGAGCAGGGCCACTGTATTAGCTCTGCTGAGAGACCAGCTCCTTTTGGCTCCTTCTGTTCCTGAACTGTTTCCAAACCAGCTTGTTCTTATAAGCACTCTCAACTTTAAGAATTGGTGCCTGATTTTGCTTTTTTATTTATCCCTCCACTTTTTCTCTTTGTGTTGTGTCTATTTAGATTATATGACTGAAGAAAGTAACTTGCTTGTTTTTTTAATATGCTCTGGATGCTGAAGAGCAGAGACAATATGTTTTCAATAAATAAATCATGAATAATAAAGCTTGTTGCTCCAAAATAACAGCATAGGCAAATGCCACGGCATCAGTCTAACAGAGGGAGGACACTTGTACTAGAGGCACAAAGGCTGGATGTTCCCAATTACTGGGGTAGATTATGTTATGATAATTTTTACATAGATGATGTGTGAATATTGGTGTGATCATATTCTCACTTTATCTTAAACCATTAGGCTGTGTCAGTACTCCTTGTTGCTTTTTTTGTATCTGGTACATCGTTGGTTCATGTCGTTGAAGCATATTCGTATTGATTTTCTCTTCCTTCTAGTGACCTCATGTTGAAAGAGCATCTTGTTCCTTCACAGTTTGGAACAACAGTACATAAAACTGATCTAATATATACCTGCTTTGTGTTCTTATTTGAAGGGGGCAGACTTGGAAAAGTTAAAGGCCCAACATTCCGAATATCAGGAGTGCAGGTAAATGCAAAACTAGTCATCTCACATGAAGAAGAGCTAGGACCGTTGCATAAATCCATTCCTTCAGATCCAGAGGAAAGGAAGAGGTTTGTTGTTAAAAACATTTTCCCCAAAGGGTTTTTTTTATATTACTGGGGAGCCCTGATTGCATAATTACTGAGGATTCAAATAGTTCTGCTCACATACCCACTCATATACACTACCCTCTGCGTTTGCCACCGCTGTCTCCTGAACTAACTTCCTGACCTAACTCTTATCCCATATTTGAGGAGTAAGACTTACAAAGAGCACAGCAAGTGTCATATAGTGGTTAGTGTCTATAACCAGAGACCCTGATACAAATTATGACCTATTTGGTGGGCCTAAGCCCTCCCCCCCCAATACTAGCATTGCTGCAGCTTACCTAGGCGGGGCAGGGAGGTGGTGAGGTCAGGGCCATGAAGGTGCATCAACGGAGCTTACACAGCTCAAATGTCACAGCCACCTTGCCCCACACCAACCCCATCCAGGTAAGTTGTAGCGATGCAAGAGGATGGCTCCATGGCTTTGCCATACACACAGGTGTCTACTCACAGTGTTGTTATAAAGATTAAATCGGGGGGGGTGTATTCCACATTGAGCTCCTTAGTGGGAGGGTAAGATTAAAATAATAATGAATTAAATAAATACCATCTTATATTTCTGCCTACTTTGTAAATGTTTATATTGTATCTAGCTTTCTATAAACAGCAGTAACACAAATAACTGCTGAATTTGTTCAATATTTTTCATTTAGATACACCATTCCTTGTCACACGAAGGCTGCTCATTTTGATATAGACTGGGGCAAAGAAGATGACTCTAATCTTCTAATAGGCATCTATGAATATGGATATGGTAGTTGGGAAATGATAAAAATGGATCCAGATCTCAACCTGACACACAAGGTGAGTCCAAGTGTCTGCTGTCTGAATGTACTGTTGCTTTGGCTGCAGTTAATTGTTGCAGCCAAGTAGACTCTATTCTGTTTTGAGACATTCAGGTGAGAGTATTTCCATGGTGTCCCTTGAAAATTTTAAAGGGGCTTTCTTTCTTACTGAGGTCCTTGATCCTCTTCACTGGTCCTTTATTCACCAGAAGACTGTGCCTGTATGAAATATGCCGCCCTGGACTCCTACTGGGAGGAAGGGTGGGGTATAAATCAAATAAATAAATAAATAATAAACAGGACTGAGTAATATACTGTATAATTTAAGAAACTAGCAAATTATCTGTCTTTGTTTGTTTGTTTTATATCTCGCCCTTTCTCCTAGCAGGAGCCCAGGGTGGCACTCCATCATTATGATGGAGTGTATGGAAGGAGAGCCTGATCTGGCGTTTATTACCGAGACCTGGGTGAGCGATCTGGGAGGCATCAATCTCTCCCAGCTGTGCCCACCTGGGTACTCAGTTCAGCATCTGGGTAGATCCGAGGGTCGGGGAGGGGGAATCGCTGTGGTCTATAGAAGTTCCATCCCTCTTGTTAGGCACCCTACCCAGGTGGCTAATGGTCTGGAGTGTCTCCACATTGTGTTGGGTCAGCGAGACAGACTGGGAATACTGTTGGTGTACCGTCCACCCTGCTGCCCAACAGCCTCTCTAACTGAGCTGACAGAGGTGGTCGCGGATTTATTGTTGCGATCCCCCAAGCTCTTGGTATTGGGGGATCTCAACATTCATGCCGAGACCGCTTTGTCTGGGGCGGCTCAGGACTTCATGACCTCCATGACAGCCATGGACAGCCATTGTTACTGGCCCTACGCATATCTCAGGGCACACTCTAGACTTAATTTTTGCCACTGGATTAGGGGATGGTGATCTGGGAGTGAGGGATTTTACATCTATTCCTTTGTCATGGACAGATCACCGCCTATTGAGGTTTAGACTCACAATGTTTTCTCCCCTCTGCAAGGGTGGAGGACCAATTAAGATGGTCCGTCCCCGGAGACTAATCAATCCTGAGGGTTTTCAGAAGGCTCTAGGGAGTTTTCCGGCTGATAAAACTGACGCTCCTGTCGAAACCCTGGTCTCACTGTGGAATACGGAAATGACCCGGGCAGCTGACGGGATCGCCCCGGTGCGCCCTCTTCTTTGCAGAGCTCAATTGGCTCCTTGGTATACCCTGGAGCTAAGAGTGATGAAGCAAGAAAGGAGACGGCTTGAGTGCAAATGGAGACGAACTCCCGATGGCTGTAACCATGCACTTGTGAAGGTCTCTAACAAGCTCTATGTGAAGGCGGTGAGGGCAGCAAAGAAGCAGTACTTTGCTGCCTCCATTCAGTCATCTTCTAATCGCCCAGCGGAACTTTATAAAGTTGTTTGGGGACTTTTACACTCTGGTCCTCAGAACGCAATAATACCATCAACAGTCCGCTGTAATGAGTTTGCGAGACACTTCCAAGATAAGATCACGAACATCTGCCGGGACCTTGACTCCAACATTGTAGCAGTTGAACCTAATGAGGTGTCCGGAGCACAGTCCTGCCCTGTTTTATTGGATGAATTTCAGTTGGTACAGTTCGAGGATGTGGACAAGGTGCTTGGACAGGTGCGGGTGACCACTTCTGCTCTGGATCCTTGCCCCTCGTGGCTAATAAAAGCTAGCAGGAATGGAACGGCCGGCTGGGCCAAGGAGGTGATTAATGCCTCTTTATGAGAGGGAGTGGTACCACCCTGCCTGAAGCAGGCGGTGGTGAGACCTCCCCTAAAAAAACCCTCCTTGGACCCTGATAACCTTGACAACTATAGACCAGTAGCAAATGTTCCATTCCTGGGCAAGGTCCTAGAGCGTGTGGTCGCTCGCCAGCTCCAGGCTCTTTTGGATGAAACTGATTATGTAGATCCATTTCAATCGGGCTTTCGGCCGGGGTTTGGTACAGAAACAGCCTTGGTTGCCCTGTATGATGACCTGTGTCGGGAGAAAGACAGAGGGAGTGTAACTCTGTTGGTTCTCCTGGATCTCTCAGCGGCTTTTGATACCATCGACCATGGTATCCTTCTGGGGCGACTTGCGGACTTAGGAGTTGGAGGCACTGCTTGGCAGTGGCTGTGCTCCTACCTCGAGAATCGTCTCCAGAAGGTGGTGCTTGGGGAGCATTACTCGAGTCCCTGGGTACTCCAATATGGGGTCCCGCAGGGCTCAGTTCTGTCCCCCATGCTCTTTAATATCTATATGAAGCCGCTGGGTGAGGTCATTAGGAGATTTGGAGTGCGTTTCCAGCAATATGCTGATGATACACAACTCTACTTCTCCTTTTCATCTTCTTCAGGTGAGGCTGTTAATGTACTAAACTGCTCCCTGGCCGTGATAATGGACTGGATGAGAGCTAATAAACTGAGACTCAATCCTGACAAGACTGAGATGCTGTTGGTGGGGGAGCTCTCTGCCCAGATGGTAGATGTCCGACCTGCCTTGGATGGGGTTACACTCCCCCTAAAGGAGCAGGTCCGTAGTTTGGGGGTCTTATTAGATCCGCTGCTGTCACTGGAGGCTCAGGTAGCCTCGGTGGCACGGAATGCGTTCTACCAGCTTTGGCTGGTGACCCAACTACGACCCTATCTGGACAGGGAGAACCTTGCCACAGTTATCCATGCTCTGGTAACCTCTAGATTGGACTACTGTAATGCACTCTACGTTGGGTTACCTTTGAAGACGGTTCGGAAACTTCAGCTGGTGCAGAATGCTGCGGCCAGAGTTCTTACTTGGACTAAAAAATCTGACCATATAACACCTGTCCTGGCCCAACTGCACTGGCTACCAATATGTTTCCGGGCCAGATTCAAAGTGTTGGTTCTTACCTATAAAGCCCTTAACGGCATCAGACCGCAATACCTGGTGGAACGCCTCTCCCGCTATGTACCTACCCGTTTGCTACGCTCAACATCGAAGGCCCTTCTCCGGTTCCAACTCATATGGAGGCCTGGAGAGCAATAACTAGACCTAGGGCCTTCTCAGTGGTGGCCCCCGAATTATGGAACGCCCTCCCTGACGAGATACGCCTGGCGCCTTCTTTGTTACCTTTTCGGCGCCAGGTAAAGACCTACTTCTTTGCCCAGGCATTTTAATCTTAATTTTAATTGTAATTGTAATCTTATTTTAATCTTTGTCTTCACCTTGCTTTTAAAATGTTTTTATAGTTGTATTGTACCCTCATTCACCTGTATTTTAATGTGGTTTTATTCTGTTGTACACCGCCCTGAGAGCTTGTCGCTAAAGGGCGGTCTAAAAGTACAATAAATAAAATAAAATACTGCAGGGGCATCTGATGTGTATGCAGTGCATCTCCCTGGGATAAAGCCCAGGTCACTGTGTCATTATATATAGACTTTGCTCCCAATAACACAGCTGTCCCTACATTCAGTGGTTTAATTTTACCCACAGGAGTAAATGTCAGCCCGTACATTGCTTCATAAAACTCAGTGTACGTCCGAGAAATGGAACCCAAGATGGGCTATATAGCCTAGGGCCATCTATCTGAAATTTGCAGTTTTTGCCATTTGGACAATTTTGTGACCATCTGTATTAAGAATACACAAGATGGGCTATCAGTGACTTCTAAGGACTCTCGTCTTCCATTTTATGTGGAATTAAGTTGGGCTGAAAGTATCAAGATGGACTGCTTTTTCCAGTTTAGTGAATTTTTTCTTATATGTCAAACTGATAAAAAAAAGTCTATGTACTTGGAAGAAAGTATTTTAAATTGCCCTTTCAGATTCTACCAGATGATCCGGATAAGAAACCCCAAGCCAAGCAGTTGCAGACCCGTGCAGACTACCTCATAAAATTACTCAATAAGGATCTTGCAAGGAAAGAAGCACAAAGAATGTCTGGCGCCGTAAGTTATTTTTCTGTATCATTTGTTTGGAAATGTGCACCTACTTGAACTTGAGGAATGAATAACTAACAGGACACTTTTTAAAGTAACTTTCTGATATTCAGGGAGGCTCAAAAAGAAGGAAAATGAGAATGAAGAAGAGTAAGGCCATAAAAGCTGCAAAAATTAAAGAGGAGATAAAGAGTGATACATCACCACCACCTTCAGGCAAGTCTGATGAAGAAGAAGAGGAGGAGGATAGTAAGGTGAATATCTTGAAATTCAAGTTTGCAAAAATTGTTACTTTTAAGTGTTAGAATTATTTCTTTGATGACAGACTGTTCTGAAGTATTATCATTGAAATAATCCCTATAGTTCAACAAGGGGGCTGTGGAAATAGTGGCTTTTCTTAAGATCACAGTGAGGTGACATTTCAACTGGTGACTTCTGGTATCCTGCTAACACTTTTCACCATTCTAGTAAATTAGCTCTCTGAAGCAACTATGTGTGAAAAGTGGCCCAAATATTATCAGGCCATTTATAACCTTTGCACACTCACTCAATTGCATTAATAAGTTTCCTATTAGAAGTAATTGTCAAGCAGCAATGACTTTAGTGGTGTATGTATAAATTTAAGGCAGGAGTGGGGAACTATATCTTGCTGGCCGGCCAGATTCTTCCTTCCCCCACCCTCTGTGCTCCAACTTTGACAGATGGGCAGAGCTGTCAACTTGTCAATATGTGACATCAGATGACAACTTGAAAGGGGCTTACTGGGTCCTTTGAAGGCCAGTTGTCAACATCAATCAGTTTATAGGTGCTGAGAACTTGCTTTCAAAGGACTCTTAGAACCGATCAGTTGATCAACGGTGAAAGCTCCATTGCCTATACTAGGGACTTCTTGATGGTCCCAGTAGGACTTCTTATCTGATTGGTGCTGAGACGTACCCCAGCTTGCCCAGAACAATCAGGAGCACACTTTAAGGTCCTGATTGTTCCTTTGCAGCCACATATTTACCTTTTCATACCTGATGTCACAGAAAGCCAGTGTGGTGTAGTGGTTAAGGTGCTGGACTACGACCTGGGAGACCAGGGTTCAAATCCCCACACAGTCATGAAGCTCACTGGATGACCTTGGGCCGGTCACTACCTCTCGGCCTCAGAGGGAGGCAATGGTAAACCCCCTCTGAATACTACTTACCATGAAAACCCTATTCATAGGGTCGTCATAAGTCGGAATCGACTTCAAGGCAGTCCATTTCCATTTTTCCTGATGTCACATACTGTGTTACGTATAGGGCAGGTGGTTTGGGGAAAAGCGGCCGCACAGGCCAATTTAGGACCAGTACCAGGCCTAAATAGACCTGCAGGCCAGGGTTTCCCACCATCATTCTTAAGAAATTCTCATTTCCTTGTCTGCACAAGTGTGTACTTTTTTATGTAGCAGTTACTACTTTTCTGCAGGAATCTTTTGTCAGCAAATAAGTTTAATTTGTATGAGTTAAATATACAAGTTTATCACTCTAAACCAGCCTTTCCCAACTAGTGGGCCCCCAGATGTTGTTGGACCACAACTCCCATCAGCCTCAGCCAGCATTGCCAATGGTCAGGAAAGATGGGAATTGTGGTCCAACAACATCTGGTGACCCACTAGTTGGGAAACGCTGCTCTAAATGCTAAAAGCTATGTCTGTTATCACTTACTGTAAGTGGAACTAATTGAGAATTGAATTTAAATTGGGAAGGGGTGGTCCAGTCCTCTTAACCTCTCTTCCATGTCTACCACTGTTGCATTTAATATGTAGGTGAAAAGGAACAGCTGCTGCAAACAAAAGTTTGGCAACAGAACTAAATGGAAGGATGATTCACAAAAAATGACCAAGTACTAAATGATTATAATATTTACATCTGAACTTCATAAACTTTGCATTGTGGTATACGTGCTTGTATGTTCCAGGATGAAATGGCTGCAGTGAAACATCCAAATAAAAAAATAAAAACAGAAAAAGAAAATGAAGAAAAACCTGATGTAGATATTGTCATGAAAAAGGAGACTGATGACAAAAGAGAGGCCAAGGAAAACAAGAGGGAGCTAAAAAGGGAGAAAAAAGAAAAAGAGGACAAAAAAGAGTTGAGGGAAAAAGATACGAAAGAGAAGAGGGAAAGTAAAGCAAAAGAATACATACAGAGAGAGAAGGAAGTAAAAGAAGAGAAGGTAATTAAGTAGAAGCCATATTAGATCACCTCATTTCCATAATAAACAAGCTGTGTTTATCAACTGCAGGGATGGGGAACCCTTTTTTCCTATAAGGGAAACAGAAGCCTAGTAGGGCTTGGGATGAGACAGGCAGGCCTGGTGGGGAGGTCCTACCAGCCAGAACTTCCCAGCACTTGCTCTGCTGCATTCTTCACATGGATTGTGACTGGCTCTCAAAAGGGAAAGAAATATTGTATCCCTCTTTCTACATTTCACTCTTGTTACAGTGAAAGCTCGTTATAATGTGGGGTTCTGAGGACAAAGAATGCACCTGCATTATAGGGATTCCACGTTATAATGAAAACTACAGTAAAAGGCACTTAAAATGATTTTTTTAAAAAATAAAATGGATAAGAGGATCAGGGCTGAAGCAGAAAAAATAACCAAAACTAATAAAAACAATAACAGGATGCAGAGAGAGGAAAGTAGGAACAAATAATAGGGTAGTGGAGGAAAAAATGGGGAAAATGCATGAAAAAGGCAACTGTCACAGTTGTAGAGGGACGGAATAAGAAGGGAAGAAACAGTTAATAAATCCCACAGATAATCATGATAGGGCTTGAGAAGTGACCAAAACTCAGGAGAAGACTTGAGTGATAAACGATGCCTGGAGAAAAGCCACAGGAAAGGAAATGGGGAAGGGAGAAAAGTAATGAGAAAAATTAAAAGAATGCTGACAGGAAAAAATGGCTCAAAAACACCCAGGGAAGCAAATGGCAGGACTCATCAGGGAAAGGGACACTGAGGATGAAGAACAAACAGAAGAAATAAAATAGAAAGCAGGGCTGAGGGACACTGAGGATGAAGAACAAACAGAAGAAATAAAATAGAAAGCAGGGCTGATAAAACAGAAACCTTCCCTGGTTGCATTTCTGTTCAGGCTCATACTTAAGAGTTAAAGCCAATGAGTACTGTACTGGTTCCTAGACAGGCACTGAAGTCGGAAACCCACCGCGTTTTTTGATCAAATAAGTTTAAAAATGTGTGAACTGCTGTCCTGTATATTTTACGCAGGGGACATGGTCAAACCCGTCGTGTATCTGAATCTGCAGTATAGTTCTAATGAGCTTTCACTGTATTTTGTACCTAATCTATATATGCGATGTATGAAATGCTGCTTTGCCTAGTGTACTCCATTATCTTTATTTAGCATATCAGTGTCGAAATCTGGGATCTCTTTTACATTATAGGCAAATGAGTCCAAATCTGAAAGCAAAGACAAAACCAAGAAAAGTCTGTCAGCAGACACACCTGTTCATATAACAGCAAGTAGTGAGCCAGTTCCTATATCTGAAGAATCTGAAGAACTGGATCAGAAGACGTTCAGTATAGTAAGACTTTTTCATTGCTAATAGTGAAGATTTTAAAATGTGCTGTTGTTTGGTCATACTTGTTAGCTAGGATTATGATGAGGCATGTGATTCACTGTGTTATTAGAAAAAGCATACATGAAGTTCAGTAACTGGAAGGAAGGCCCTGGGTTAAATCTGGCCCCTGGACCTCGATGACTGCCCCTGCTTAACAATAGCTTATCCAGGGGCAAAAGAAGAATGTTGAAGGAGTGGTAGCTGCAGAAGTAGTATTTGCCAGCAGGCCATTTTGGATGGTTGGGTTGTGGCTGTGGCAGCCCTTCAGCAAAACTAGTTGCTGACAGTGATAGTACTGTAACATATTTGTTGTAGGGGCATTTATCACAATTGCAAACATTACAGTATTGAATATTCCATTATTTAACTACTGTTGAATATAGTTCAACTGCTATTTTAATTGTGATCTTTTGTGTGTCTTAGATTGTAATTCTATAAATGCTTCTGAGGAGGAATAAATAGGATTGAACTGTGAGGTTGCAGTCCAAAGTACAGTGTTCTGGACTTGATTCTGGGTAAAAATGCATAGGATTGCACAGCTAGGCTACAATTCTATGCATACATATAAGCATGCATAAGGTCATGCAGCCTTTTAGATACTTGAGTTAAAATTCCAATGATGCAAAAGAGTAGTTTGGAACTGAATATGTGAGATCAGCTGTAGTGTAAGGCTCTACCATTGTTACTTTAGGGCAGGGGTGGTCACCCTTTTTTATGTGCCACATGACAGTAGTGGGTAGAGGCAGAGCCAGTTAAGGGACGGAGCCAGTCAAAAGTGTTCTGGATTCATTGAAGCAGGTCAGTCTTTATTCCAGATTAATCTTCACCCTTGCTACCTCTGATAGAATTCCCAATCCTATGCGGGTCTACTCAGAAAGAAGTTCCAGTGAGATTAATAGGCTGGTTGTTACTGTTGTTGTTATTTGAATTTACATCCCAGCCTCCCTCCTAAAGGAACCGAGGGCAACAACCCACAAGCAATTAAACAATAAAAACATCTTTAAAATAACATCTTATATCTATCTATCTTATATATATATATATATATATACACACACACACACACACACACACACACACACACACACACACACACCAGCCTAAACAATAAGCTACTGTTCCAGAAAGCAAATGAAAATAATTCCTTTCTGACTTTAATGTGCTGTATGTACACACACATATACACACATACGGCAGAAGCCTACCATTTTGTTCTCAAGACATTTGGGGTGGGGTAGGGTGGGAAATTCCACAAGCCATACAACTAAAAAAAAAAAAAATTAATCAACGTGAATTTATTTTTTATCAAATAAAATATTTACCCTTCCATTTGTTCTGAAACAACATAGAGAAAAAACACTTTTTAAAGCCGAATGAATGAATGAACGATCAAACAAGAAGTAAAGACTCTGCTGGAATGGAAGAATGGGACCGCAGATTTCCCACCTGTGCTTTAAGCCTATGAACCAAACTTGTGCAGAAAGCAGGGGTAGTTAGCCTAGTGTCCTCCAGATATTGTGGACTACACTCTGATCATTGGCCATGCTGGCTGGAGTTGATGGGCATTACAGTCCAAAATATCTGGAGGGCACTAGGTTAGCTACTCCTGGCATAAAGGATCCATTATTATCTAACCCTACACAAGTTACACATCACTGAATATTTGTGCTTTTTTGTTCATTATACATTTTAAAGTGATTGTCAGGACTGCTAAGTACATCTGTCTCATTGATTTGTGCCTGCAAGGAAGAGTGGATCTAGGAAGGATAAGGGACCACTTCCTTTGGAAGAAAAGCAGGCCGCAACTTTATTGATTTACTCCTTTACCAGTAGCAAGGCAGGCAAGGTTTCTGTTTCTGATACACTATGTGTTGGAAATGTATGGCCTAGCCTGACTCCTAGGTAAACATAGGAAGATGGAAAGCAACAGCTTAAGCCATCCCCACAATCATTTCCCAACACCTGGGAGTGTAGCGATAGCTTCAGAGCGCAAGGTGACCTGGCCAATGTTCCACACCCCCAAGGTGGGGGGGGCTCTCCTTTGTGTGAGGCAGTGGGGAATCCACCTTCATTCACCTCTCAGCTAATGATCCTGCCTGATTCCTTAGTATTAGGGTAGATAGAGACATCTGACCCAGTAGAGAGAGTAGGTACTTAAAAGTGCTATCAGGAAGTCAAAAGCCCTGTAATTAATGAAGCCAGTTATGATTGTGGGTAAAATTATTTCCCGGCCATGTTAATTGGAGGCTAATGCAAGTCCATAGCAATTTGCAACTTGGCTGAAAGCACTATACTAATACAGGAAGAAGAGGTGAGTTGGCAGGCAGAATAGAGACAGAATGACTGGCAGGGGTGAAGGGCTGCCTATTTATAGGCAAGAGAAGACCAGAAGGGAGGTGTTCTCTCGCTGATCCACTCCAACCAAGCAGCGTTCCTTGCCTTTGGGCCCTAGGCTGATTGACTGAGGGAAGTTGGCACAAAGGCAAAGTTAGCCGCTAATGGCTGGTCACCTCAAGCACTGAAGTCTTTCTATCCAGGCTTTTTTAATGGGGTCTAGTGACAGCATTTCTTTAATGATTGATCCTTAAATGATAAACAAAAACACGTTTTGTTTGTCATCTTTCTCATTTAAGACCTTGGAGATGTGCTATAGAACTAGGCTGCACCAAATTATTCAGAGCAAACATTTTCAATACAAAAAGGGAGTTGTGGTTAAGTTATGTGCTGGTTTGCTGCATGACACTGCCTCAGTCAACTAATGCTTCAGCAACAGTTTTTGTTTTCAAATAAATCTTATTCTGCCTAAACATTGATGCTGTTGTCCTGTAGGCGGTTAGATTTGGCTATGTGATAAGCAAAAAATGATGCTAAAACAGCAGCAGATCTGGATTATGAGGAGCAACCTGGGTCAGAACTAGAGAAAATGCAGGACAAGATGTATTCCCTGTCTTCCATCACTATGTGAACTCAGGCAAAGGAAACTGCCTTGCAGACAAGCCTTGGAAGATAAGAGAGCATTGTCTCGACATGTTTTATTGCCCCTGCACAATTGGCAAATTCACCCCTGAAAAAATGGTAAAAGGGTCACCCTCATCATGACGGCACTAAAAGGTTCCTCAAAACTTTTTGGCGTTGTCTGTTCACCCATCCCCAGTTCGGTCAACTCTAAACTGAATATTCTTAATTATTCAGTTGCCTTATAAAACCATCTGTCAGATTTCAGCAGAATTTTTAGGACTGGGCTTTGTTTTGGGTTTGTGTATTTGATTAGGTTATGTTCTTTTGGCCATGAACAAGACCATGCTATAACGATAATATTTCACCTGATGCCTTAATAAGTACTTCTCTTCTTGAACTCACAGCTGAGACAAGTCCAGTTAAAGAAGTGTGGTATTGCCCAAAACTTTGTATGACAAGCTCCTTTTGAGGATCAAATACCTATAACTTCCATACTGTTTATCAAATAGGAAGAATAGCATTTTTAAAAGAACTGATGAAATCAGACTTATTCTGATGAAATCAGTCATTCACACTCTAGTTACCTCAAGATTAAACTACTGAAATGCTCTACATAGAAAAAGGATTTGAAACTAACTAGTGCCAAATGCTATACCCAGTCTGTTGACTAGAGCTAAGTATTCAAAACCCTAGTCTGATCTCTACTGGCTATGGGCTCAGTTTTGTTTGTTTGTTTACGGGCTTAATTCAAGATGCTGGTTTTAACCTTTAAAACCCTATGTGTGGAAGCTGCTTGTCAAGTGGAGCGGGGTTACTGCTGTTTACTGAGAGGGAGAGAGGCAAGTTGGCAGGGAGGTCGGGGTATGTGGGCACACCAGCAGGAAGACCACATTGGTTCTGCTGGTATGCCTGTACAGCCCTGATGTTCCCGTCACCTCACCCCTCTCCTAGTGAGCAGCGGTGTTGCAGTTGCCAAGAAGCTAGTATAATAGCTATATCCAACCAGGCAAACTGCTTCTGTCTTAAATGGCTTGGAAGCTGAGTAGCTTATGGACTGCCTTGCTCCTTATATTTTTCTTGGCATGCTCCATTTATCATCCAAGGCATTACTCCAGGTCCTTCATCCCTGTGAAGCATGGTGGGTAGCTATCAGGAGCAGTGCCTTTTTTGTAGTAGCACTCACTTTGCGGTATTTTCCCAGCAAGGTCTATCAGGGTCTGACAAGTTACCATTTTAGGCATCTGGTTAAAACACATGTATTTAAGAGGCTGAGTGTCCTTTGTTTTATTTTATTTATTTATTTATTACATTTATATACCACCCCATAGCCAAAGCTCTCTGGGCGGTTTACAGCAATTACTCTGTTTCTGGTCTATTTAATATTATTTTAATTGCTTTCTTAGGAGTGCTAGGTGTTGTATATGTTTTTAAATATTGTATGATATGTTTTGCTTTGTAAGTTGCCTTGAATTATTTTTTCTTTTTAAAGGCTGGAGTTTTTAAAATAAAAATAAGCTCTGAATTTTTATTAAACATTTGTTGGTGCTTTTCAGTAATAAATGTTGGTGCATTTGTTCTGTGCAAACTGCTTTTAAAATATTTTAAGCAATGATTTCTGCATTTATATGGATTATTAAGTCTGATGCTGCTTGTAAAATTTAAATTGGGTTTAAATTATATTTTCATGGGAAATATGCAGTAAAAGAAACAAACAGTGGTGGTCAGAATCTTCATGTAATAGATATCCAGTGTGTCTATAAATATCACCTTATTGATACGTTTTTTGAAAGAAATTTAGGTCTCTTTCTCTGAATATTTTATTTTTTACAGTGTAAAGAAAGAATGAGGCCTGTCAAAGCAGCACTGAAACAGCTGGATAGACCAGAGAAAGGTCTCTCAGAAAGAGAGCAACTGGAACATACAAGACAGTGTCTTATCAAAATTGGAGATCATATAACTGAGTGTCTAAAAGAATACACAAATCCTGAACTAATAAAACAGTGGAGAAAGTAAGTAATTTCAGAGGTAGAAGAAAATGTCTAAGTGCTTCCATTAGCAACTGTGGGCAAAGCTATACACTGCGAGGACCCAACTTCTGGAAAAGCACATGGGGGAGGTGAAATCTTGGGTGAGGGTGGAGGAGAAAGGGCTACTTAACCTTTTCCCAGTCAGGCATTAGTTTGATTAGAACCCACCTCTCTGTGAGGGGGAAAAACAGCTCTGGTAATGTACTGTGCTGATGGTGGGAAGTTGGGGGAGGGAATTGCCAAACCTCTAATGTATAGTCTTACTGGTGTCGTTGATTTGAAAATCAGTAAAACCTATTGAGAAGATTCAGGACGTGTCTTTTCAAATTACAAGAGGAAAGAGATCCAAAACCCTCTTTCCTGAAAATATTCATGTATACAAATGCCCCACAGTGACAGGCCCAGCAAGGTTTGATGGTTGTGGAAGAAGTGCAGTATGGTTTGCTGCCTAGCTAGCTTTTTAATGCCCAGGCTCTTTTTCTTTTAATGGTCTATTCTTTAGGGCCATGTGGGGAAAAAGGTAGTAAATGTGAAGTGCAGAAAATGTGTTAGGCCCATTTACAGTGCAAATGTGTTCTGTATGCTCTCTGTTGCGAGGTGACAGCTGAATAATATTTTTTTTAAAAAGTAATGTGAACAAACAGAGCCACGTAGTTACTATATCATAGTGCAATCTGTATGTTAACCACTAGGTGGAAGCTCAAGTCTGTTAAATCTCTGACCAGCTTGAGGTATATTCACTAATAGGCAGAAAACCTTGCGGTTTAAGAACGTACCTATAATCAACAGATATTTATATCAAACTTTAAAAAGCAGTGAAATTGGACAGCTATAGTGAATGCACCAAGGGAGCAGGAGACCTGACCTCCTCTCTGAGATATTGGACTGCCCTACAAATTTGTCAAAATGCAAACACAATTTGGGTTGGTCTTTCACAGTCCATTCCTGTGTAGCTTGGAAGAATTTAGTAACGTGCCTCTGAGCATATGGTAAGGGGTGGCAACACCTGCCATCTCCAAAGATAATTACATTTTTGTATGCTTGTTGGTGTTCTTCTTACTTTGCTTCTTTTCTGTGTTACTACTGTATCTACAGAGACTCTAATCTAGAAAATTATATTTCTCTCATTATTCATCCTAGAAATCTGTCAAATTTATATTAATTTCAAAATCTATTGGTCAATGTCATATGATGGTGAAGACAGCCTTTCATCTCGTTTCAAACTGGAGGTTATGCTCTATTTCTATTTTGGGGGCATTAACTGTTGAATCTGAAATTGCAGTTTGATGTAAAATCAGACGGATTACAATATGTTGCTACTTAAGCAATGACTGTAGCTGTTGGAAAAAACAAACTTGGCCTGCCCAAGATGCATGTTTTCAGCCTGCTATGCTTAAACTAGTCCACTTAAGGAAAGGTGGACATGGTCAATTAAAAACATAGAGCACACCTAGACTTTTGTTAGAATATATTTCACCTCCCACTGTTTGATGATCTTGTGCAAACTGAGATACTCCTCATGTCCATTGGAAACTATTCTGCAAAATAGTCAGTGCCATTGTTCCACAATTGCTTTTGGAGCTTTTTTTTTAGTGTTGCAAAGTGTTGCTGCACTTCACATATTCAAAGAAACAGAAGCAAAAGAAAATGATTTACTATACGAAACTTCACTAAAATTGCAAAGTAAATCAAACATTTAAAGTGACTATCTGAACTCTTATCAACTGTTTTATTAATGTTGCTTCCTCCCTGCTAAAGCAAGATCAGCACAGCACATGTCTTGTTTCTGTTATTTGGGCTGATTGCAGGTGTTGCCACCACTCGCCATATGCCCAGAGTCACGTTACCAAATCCTTCCAAGCTACACAGGAAGTGGATTGGACTATGAAAGACCAACCCAAATTGCGTTTGCATTTTGACAAATGTGCAGGGCAGTACAATATCTCAGAGAGGAGGTCAGGTCTCCTGCTCCCCTGGTGCATTCACTATAGCTGTCCAATTTCACTGCTTTTTAAAGTTTGATAGAAATATCTGTTGGCTACAGGTATGTTCTTAAACAGCAAGGGTTTTTGCCTATTAGTGAATTTTTCTGCTTTTTAATCCAGGAGGCAAGAAATGGGATCCTGTGCAAGTTTGCTGAGAATGGATTGATCATTTGCATGCTTATTGAGTTCAATGGGATTTACTCCCCTGCAGTCATGCTTAGGATAAGTGAAGCTGACCATGGGGGGAGGAGGGCAAAGGGGAGGAGGGGGGATGGGAGCAGGTGGGTAGGTTTGATAATTTGCAGGCTTATTGAGTTCAGTAGATTTACTCACCTGCGATCATGCTTAGGATAGGTGAAACTGACCACAGGGGAGGAGAAAAAGGGGGAGGGAAGGCTGTAGTAGGCAGGGGAGAAGGAAGGAGGGGGGAGGGAAAAGGCATGTCTGATCATTTGCATGCTTATTGAGTTCAATGGGATTTATTTCCCTGCAAATGCTTAGGATAGATGAAACTGGCCACAGAGGGGATGAGAAGTGGGAATGAGGGGGGAGGGAGGGAGGGAGGGAGGGGATAGGAGGGAGGAGGAGGGTAGGTTTGATCATTTGCATGTTTATTGAGGTCAGTGAGATTTATTCCTGCGCAATCAGGCTTAGGATAGGTAAGACTGACCTGGGGGTGGGCAGGGAGAAGGGGAGGGAGGAGCTTTGGTGGGTGGGCACTGGGCAGAGGGAAGGCCTCTTTCCTTTCCAGAAGGAAAACATTGTTAACAGTGTCATTATTTTTCACCATTTCCTCACCTTTTTATTCTACAGCAGATATGTGTAGTCTCTCACCCAAATTTAAATCAAAGCTGTCACTCACTATATCCACACCAGACATTTATTCCACTTTAAACAGTCATGGCTTCCCCCAAAGAATCATGGGAAGTGTAGTTTGTGAAGAGTGCTGAGAGTTGTTAGGAGATGCCCTATTCCCCTCACAGAGCTACCATCCTTGGAAGAGGGGGCTGACTGTTAAACCCTCTGTGCGCTGCAGCTCTGTCAGGGGAATAGAAATTTCCTAACTACTCTCTGTACCCTACACAAACTACACTTTCCATGATTCTTTGGGGGAAGCCATGACTGTTTAAAGTGGAATAAATGTCTGGTGTGGGGGGCCCTGATCAGCCAAGCCAAACAGCTGTTAGTCTTGCTTGTAGACCACTGACAGTTGGTTCTTACCGACCATGCCTGATATTATCATTGAATTCAATGTAAAATTTCTTAAATTAATTAAAAATCAGCCAGGCATTATTTTTTTTTACTTTTAAACTGCAGAAGATGAAGGTCAGAGTATGGTGCAAGGTCAGTAATAGGATTACAGGTACTCTGTGAACATGGCTGATTTTTAATTAATTTCAACAAATTATGAGAACTCTGACAAACATGTCCAACAGGGGTCTGGATTTTTTCTCTCTTTTTACACATTGAACTCGACTCGATTCTCTCTGACTGTTTTGTGAAAACGTAGAGGGTTGTTAAGGAAGTGTTCAGGAACATAAGTTTTGAAATGAGCTTATGGGAAGCAGCAGTATAGCAAGAGGGGTATTTTCAATTTAACATTGTGGAATGTGAAAAATCCATGCTAGCCACTCTCATGGTTGTATAATTTTCCTTAAGGATTTGTGTTTGTGTAATTATCCTAAAGCTAATTATAGAATTTTCAGGCTTTTTTTTGTTCACCTAGAATAGCGAAATCAGTAAACAATAGCAGTGGTGTATTATTTATTTATTATTTGATTTATATCCTGCTCGTACTCCCAGCAGGAGCCCAGGCTGGCAAACAAAAGCACTAAAAACACTTTAAAACATCATAAAAACAGACTTTAAAATACATTAAAACAAAACATCTTTAACAACTTTTTTAAAAGCTTCCAAGACATCTTTTTTTAAAAAAGTTAAAAATATATTGTCTTAAAAAAAGTTTAAAAACATTGAAAAGCAATTGCAACACAGATGCAGACTGGGATAAGGTCTCAACTTAAAAGGCTTGTTGAAAGAGGAAGGGGTACTAGTAGAATAATACACTGTAGAATCAGGATGTTAATGGCATTTCAGAAGACTGGAAATCTAAATTACTTCCTTTTTCTCTCCAATTTTAGAAACCTGTGGATTTTTGTTTCGAAGTTTACGGAATTTGATGCCAGAAAACTACACAAATTGTACAAACATGCAATTAAAAAACGCCAAGAAATTCAGGTAGTACCTTTTTGTTTTATAGTGTGTTACAGATTCTGAATCCATATTAATAGACTGCACAGTAGTACTGAATCAATAAGCTGTTATCTGTCTTATTTTTAAAAAATGGTATTAGTCCTTCATGAAATGAGATATAGTTAGAATGTTGCTATTACCAAATTAAACCTGAGTATTAATTTTCCTTATTTTTTTCAGCAGCACAATGACCAGAATATCAGCAGCAATGTGAATACACTAATTAGAAATCCAGGTAAGAAGCTCAGAGTTGGAGCACTAATTGTTGTATAATAAACAAACAGTTTTCATTATAGGTAGCAGATTGGTTCTAGAGAAAATTGCATGAGTGGAACTGGTAGAAATGAACTTCCAGCAGCTCTCCAAGCCTGCCCTCCCCCCAAAGAAACATCGCCTGAGAGTGAGGGAATCTGCTGAATATAGGCTGGAGGGGGAGGGGAGACTGAGGCGGAAGGGGTGATCTCAGAAAGTCAAGTACCTTCTTTGAGCAAAACTCAGGAGCCTGAATTAACTATGTACGCTGATGAAGCCAGCATCATACCAGGATGCAATGATGTACTGTTATCCCAGTTGCTGTGCATAAATTAATTCGTTCCAGCAATAAATTTTAGGATTAGCATCTAATTCACTCTAAGCATTTAAATTCATTCAATTTAGTCGTTCTTGTTTTGAATTGTAGTTTATTACTGTCTACCATAATTACATTGGGAATCAATGGGGCTTCCTTCCAAATAAGGGTGTTAAGGATCAGAGTGCAAGTTTTCAGTGATTTTCAGTCAGGGCTTAGAGTGTGTGGGAAAAGCAAATGCTTTATATTTAAATATTTTAAATGAACTATTTAAACACATTTCTTAAATTCTTGAATGTAACTTATTCAGCCCATTCGCTGATCTCAAAAAGTTCAGTTAGTAGTTTCTCTTAAATATTCACAACTAACAAACCTCTGTACTTTGCATTAAGCAGATGTGGACCACCTAAAAGAGAACACAAATCATGATGATAGTAGCAGAGATAGTTATTCCTCTGACAGACACTTATCACAGTACCATGATCATCACAAAGACAGACTTCATGGAGATACCTACAGAAAAAGTGACTCTAGAAAAAGGCCTTATTCCAACTTCAGTAATGGAAAAGATCACAGGGATTGGGATCACTATAAACAAGATAACAGGTGAGTTAGTGACATCCATCCACTGAGCCCTAATTTCCCATGTATTTAATAATTCTTGCCCAATATTTCTCTCCAATTAGTGTGGTGTAGTGGTTAAGGTGTTGGACTATGACCTGGGAGACCAGGGTTCAAATCCCAACATAGCTATGACACTCACTGGGTGACCTTGAGCCAGTCGCTGTCTCTCAGCCTCAGAGGAAGGCAATGGTAAACCCCCTCTGAATACCGCTTACCATGAAAACCCTATTCATAGGGTTGCCATAAGTCGGAATCGACTTGAAGGCAGTCCATTTCATTTTTCAGATCATTGGGCCTTTGAACTCAGAAAATGTTGACCATATTAAGGGCCGAAACAAGTATGATGGTAGTTGCATGCATGAATGCATTTGCTGTTTTTAATTTTTTCCCTCAACAGTAGCAGCCAGGGGAGGAAGGGGTAGCATGAATATGATAGGGGTTAAAGGTTGGGGAGTTAACCCACATAGGGTCGTCCTGCCAAAAATCCCCCTGTCCACAAGCTGCTCCTAGCCCCAGAAGGGAATCTTCCAATGGAAGAGTTTTTCCTAGATCTCTGAAACAGGTTAGATTTTAGCCTCATACTCTGATTTAGATTATAGAGACCAGTTCACTCAGTTTGATGTAACAGATCACTGTAATATTGTGCTGAGCCCATGACTGATAACAGGAGAGTTTAAGCCTTGTAAAAAAATTCAAATGGAAAAGTGCAGAAGAGGCTGTGTCCTTGCACTTGTAGAACTAGGATTGCAAGCAACTTTACATTTTAAGCAGGGTGCACATGGGAAGTCAGAACATGTACTATACAACTTTCATTAGTTTTGTGGGATTCATCCTTTATGCAAGAGCCCACCCCCAAGTACTGTGTCCTTTCAAATATCATGCCCTACACTACTTTTACTTCTCTTCCCCTTCCTCCTTTTATAGTCTTGTGTATTTACAGGACAAACTACAGGTGACATTAAATGCATTTAATGTGCAATTTTTTAAAAAATGTAAATTGTGTCAGCTGATGGGGGGCTGACAATGGTATCAGAGCAGTCATGGATGGGGAATTTAACCCTTTCCTCCTCTATTACTGTCCTAAAGAAAATCCCTCCTTGAAGTTAGTATTTGCATTGGGAGAAAATTCTCCATTGGTTCCAGTGGGAGATTTTCTTACAAAGCAGATATGCCTTTAGAAAAGGGATTTTCCTCAGGACAGAAACAGGGAAGGAAAGAGTTAAATTCCCTTCCATGTCTGCTCTGATCCCATTAATTGTTGTGCAGATATACACACCAACTGATGTAGTTTGCTTTTTTAAGAAATCAGCAGGTTAAATGCAAAGATCCATTTAATGTCACCTGTAGTTTGGTCCACAATTGCACTGCTGAGAGAAAAATGATATAACCCTATGCTGTACCTATCCTGACCTATCCTACCCAAGAGCGCACCAGGATGATAGAATCATATGGTTTGTTTCTTAGTTTTCAATAATCTTTTATTCTTTATCCCACAGTCTTAAAAATGCTTACTTTTCTGACAACTATCAAAGGCAAGAAATGCCACACTTCTAAGAACACTTATTTTTAGGAAACTGCAAACAATTTTTTTTAAAAATAATGAATTCTTGATGCATGTTCTACAAGGCCTACTGTTTTATGGTTGCTTCTACTAGTATTTATTTTATTTTTCAGATACTACAGTGATGGTAAACATAGAAAGCTAGATGAACATAGGAACAGAGATCACAGGTCAAGTCTGGAAGGAAGTTTAAAGGACAGTCGGTCACACTCTGATCATCGGATACACTTAGACCATCGATCCAGTTCAGACTACAGCCATCATAAATCTTCGAGGGACTATAGGTATCACTCAGACTGGCAAATGGACCACAGAGCTTCCAGTAGCGGTCCTAGGTCACCATTAGATCAGAGATCTTATGACTCGAGGTCTCCCTTAGGACACAGATCTCCTTTTGAACATTCAACAGATCATAAAAGTACACCGGAACACATGTGGAGTAGCCGGAAAACATAGCGAAGACTAACATTTCCTGAACTTTTTTCTTTAGCCATACACAATAAACTAACACAGCAATTGCCTTACATGACTTGAAAGACATGGACCAGATATGCTATGAGTAGCAGTATTGTTACTACTTTCCAGTATGCTAGGTCTATTATCCCAACAGAAGAGAAAATATTTTTGTATTTAAAGTTTTAATGCTGCACTGTGCTACAAATGTTGTAGCACATTTTTTAAAAGAAAATATGTTTACTTTTTACAGGGACCTCAACACTGCCCCACGCACTCAGACTGGATCTTAATCTGAATTCCTCATCAAAATGGTTTTATCCTGAACACAATTTAAATTATGTTTTTAGATGAGTATTTACATGTTGACCTGTGATCATATTTCAGGAACGAATCAAGAGGATTTTTTTTAAAAAAAAAATAAAGATTCAAGGACTTTGTTCACTTTCCAAAGCTACTTGTTTACATTGTACACTGCAACCACCTTGCCGCTTTTTCATCACAAGCTTGAATATTTAAATTCTGTACCTATAATTGTAAAATAGCCATGCATTCTCCAGTTTGATCAGTTGTAATGCCTTTTTACAAAATAGCTGTAAATTATTGTAAATTAATTAAATGAGCTTCTCCCCTTCATCCAATTGCCTTCTGACTCCTATCTTCCTCAAATGTGAAAACAGCATTAATTTCTAAAATAAAATATCTAATGGAATCATTGCTCACTAAACAGGAGAAAAAGTAACCTCTTACCATTGCTATATAATAAGATATTTCTGTTTTAAATTATTGGTTGACCTTTTCAAAACTAAAATTCTGTTGCTTTGAAGTTACAATGTGAGAATTTATATTAATGTAGTCATGCATTAGAGGATAAACAAGTCTCACTTAGTGAGCATGAATTTAAAGGTTGCAACACTTATAGTCATTTTAATCAATGTTAAAACATCAGTGATCACAATTTCAATTAATCTGAAGTATGCATTTTAGCAAGACTATCTGAAAACATTTAACAATATGCAGCAATTATAGCTTTCTTTTTCTGCTGTTCCTCAAGAATGGAGATGGACAACTTGTTCAGTACTGGAAGCCAACTTGGAAATGTGTCCTGAATAAGAGGGCCAAGTCTCAGTTTTAAAATATATTCTCTGAAACTTGTTTGATATAGCAATTTTACTGGCACAGTAGTGCCTGTACTCACACTCCTTCAAAGCAAACTGATTAAAAGCCATATGCAGTCGCCATGGAAATGAACTTCTCAAGCAATACTGAAATGGAAGAATTTTACTTCCTACCTTTTGAACTTGGCCATTTCTTGGATGATATTTTCACAATTCTGAATATTGCTTTAATAGCTACAATTTAGCTTGCTTAGAAAAATCAAGTAACTGCTTGTTTGAAATTGACATGAAGGTTTTTTAATTGTTTGTATTTTTTAATTCTTAAAAGTTTAAAAGTTCAATTAAACTAACTAGTGCACTAATTCAACCAAATGAGCATGGAGCAGCAAGGACTGTGTGTGGCCCTTTTTAAAAATCTGAAAGGTAGCCATACTTGCTGCTCAATGGATTATTTTTAAAGACCTGCTTGCACACAGCCCCACCTGTTAGATCAGGCTGAGCAATTGTGTCTAACCTGCCTCCTGTATGCATATAGTCTCAAGATTGGTTGAGATGTATACTTTTGTGCAGCATACACTTCCAGAATAAATCTTTTGGATTGGCAGTATTCATTGTAGACGGTGGGAATGCTGTGGACATAACATATCTCGACTTCAGCAAAGCTTTTGACAAAGTGCCCCATGATATTCTGATTAGCAAGCTAGCTAAATGTGGTCTGGATGGAACAACTATCAGGTGGATCCACAGTTGGCTCCAGAATCGTACTCAAAGAGTGCTTATCAATGGTAACTTCTCAAACTAGTGCAGTACCACAGGGCTCGGTCCTGGGCCCAGTGCTCTTCAACATTTTTATTAATGACTTGGATGAGGAGGTACAGAGCATGCTTATCAAATTTGCAGATGATACAAAATTGGGGGGCATAACTAAGACAGAAAACAAAATTCAAAGGAACTTTGATAGGCTGAAAACAACTATGAAATTCAATACGGATAAATGAAAAGTTCTACACTTAGGAAAAAGGAACCAAATGCACAAGTAGTATAGAAAGACCACCTGCTGTCAAAATGATGGATGATGACCCCTGACCCTGACTTCCCCTCCCCTCCATCCTTCCCCCAGCCCTTACCCCCTTCCAAATGACATCACCAGTCCCAGCCCCTGGCTGTGGACCTAGGGGCTATGATTCATGGCCCCTAACCTTCCCCTGACCTCCCCTCACCCCTCTGGAAATGGACCCCAAAAGTGTCCATTTCCAACCCTCCCCAAGGACTCACTGTAGCTATGGCAACCAGTAGACCATGGATTTGAACCAATCAGGAGAGGGGGTGGTCAGAGCAGGCAATTTTGCATGCCCGGGCATGTTCTGAGCCTTGAACACATTCTGAGTTTTGAACATGGAAGCAGCCAGCACTCCTAAGAGTCCTGAGGAATTAACCAAGCAGCCAACTGTAGACATGGAAGCAGCCTGCACTTCCAAGAGTCCTGAGGAAAGCACTCCTAAGAGTCCTGAGAAATTAACCAACCAGCCATCAGTAGAGGTCCCTAACCCTTGAAAGCGCTATATTATCACGAGTTCTGATGAAGATGATGGTTCTCCACATGCTAAATTGCTAAAAGAGGAAGCAATTGAGGTCAACAAAAGATGGATCAGCATGTTGGAGACTTGCCTCTGATAACACTGTAATACTGGTAAGCTTTTATTTGGAAAGTAAATGATTGGGGAAGTGTAAAAATAAAGGTTGCAAAAATGTTAAAGCATGTTCTTAATTTTCTAGGGACCTTCAGCAACTGAAAAAACTGTTGAAGTTTATCCACCACCATCAGCTCTTTGGAAAATGACATCAATAGGAAGCATTCAAACGCAGGTTTGTGGAGTCATTTCCAAAGAAAGGTCTGTGTATGATTTTTCTAAATTATTATTATTATTATTATTTTAGGATTCTGCAGATCTGACATCAAATCAACCCAGCCACCTCATCCTTAGAAGTATTGTGAGCATTCAAGCAGATGAAACGGACAATATTTTACCAAAAAAAGTAGGGGAGCAATGAAATGCATTGTCAGGGCAACTGTTTATGCCATTTTAAAGCACTCTTTAAGGCAACACATGCGGGAGGCCTGCGCCGGTTGTGTCATTGATGCCCCAAGGCAGAGTTCCCATGAGTATCTTTTCTGGACACAAAGTGACCTCTCTAGGAAGTTACGATTTATCTGTAAAAATATTGTTTTAAAAATGTCCTCCATGTTGTTATCTTAACAGCCTACAGCTTGAATTGTCTTGTACTAACACAAGAAACTGTTAATGAGATATTAATTTTGGTCACGAAGGTAGCCCGTTCCCAGGACTCTGTTAAAATTGTTGATCAGATCCTGAAGAGCACTGATCAGTCATTTTTAAAACATGTTGAAGTGTCATCAGCAACAGGGGTTATATAAGTTTTTTCATCTCTCAATTTTAGAGGATGAAATCTGTCCTCTAGAAAATTGAGATTGCCTGCTTCATGTTGTTATCTTAACAGTTTGAATTGCCTTGTTCTAACACAAGATGTTAAATTGTTGAATAAAAGTTTTTTTTGTATGAAAACTGTGTGTTTAAATTCTGTTTAAAAACATGGGAATTATAGTTTAAACAGAAAGCAGCCTGCCAAAATGATCGATGAGCCCCACCCTCCATGCCCTTATCTCAGCCCCACGGCCCTTCATCTCCCAGCCCCACAAAGCCATACACTGATACCCAATCCTAAGGCTGCCTTCCTTTTTCATTAATTTTAAATAGAAAACAATAAAATACATAGGTTCCCAACAATACCCCACCCCCATGCCCCATTCCCTCAGCATGCTTTGATTAAAAAGCCAACTGTGGGTGATTAAAATCATGCCTATAGAAATGTTAGAATTTGCAAACCCCTTCCACCAATCCAGAGGAGCTAAATCGGCCCCCATTCCTCTGAAACCTCAAGCTATGATTGTCAATGAAGTTCTAATGAACTAAGGGTGTCACTTCATTGGCAGAAGAAAATAAACATTTTGTTTAAAACCATGCAGTCATAACCTAAATAAATATATGCAGATGCAACATACCTGCTTAATCCTGAGTAAGCCGCATGTGGAAAGTTAGAAATCCTAGAAAGCAGAAAAAATTCCATGCCAGCTCTGTAAAAAGTTTTGTGAACAAAGCGTCCACCACATGGCCAAGGGGAAAAACCCTAACCCATAGAGAGAAAAATTTCCATGTCAGCTCTGTAAAAGTTTTGGGAACAAAAAGCCTCCACCACATGGTCAAGGGGGAAAAAAATTCTGCTGCTGTAACGCACAGGTTATAAGATCAGCATGTGGAAAGAATTTCCAAAGTCATTCAGCTCTGAACAAAGGATAACCTTGTGATGTGATATAATGTGATATAATTAAATAAATTCCATACCTTAAGCCAATAGGGGAGCTTAGACCTGCATACATTTATTTATTTATTTATTTATTTATTTTGTTGCATTTATATACCGCCCATAGCAAGTAGCTCTCAGGGCGGTAAACAGAATAGGATAAAATACATACATCATAATAATAAAATCACAAAACATGTAAGACACAATGAAAACAAAATACAATTAAACAAAATATAAGATGATAAAAGGATTAGTATTACAAGATTAAAAAGATAAAAAGATTAAAATGATTAAAATGCCTGGGAGCATAAGAAGGTCTTTACCTGGCGCCGGAAAGATAATAATGTTCTAACTTTATGTCCACGAGGGCAGCAGTGTACAAACATACCCATTTTCCCCTGTTCTCTTACAGCCTGAGGTGAGTAACATTCTGCATGTTCCTGTTAGCTGTTATTATTTTTTTTAAAAAAGCAGGGTAGTGCACAAGAACAATATGTTTTGATTTTCCAGGGCAAAGACCATGATGGATAGCTCCTTAGATGGTATGAGACTTATTTTAATAAATGTTAGACCCTGCTACTGACAAATAAGCTAATCTTTTTTTAAAAATTATGAACTATATCTGTATTGCAGGAGTGTCTTTATCTGCATTGTTAACACTGCCTATGCATGAGGAGCAGTTAGGAGGTATGAAAATAAAAACAGTTTCTTTCAATTTAAAATGTATTTCTTTATGTAAACTTTTAAGAAAACTAGCTGTGTAAAAAGCAAAATGATTGATGACCCCTCCTCTGCTGGATACTAAATGTGAAACAGATGTGAGAAATGCCATGCATTATTTCTAATCTACAAATGCAAACTTTTTAAATTTTATTTAAAAGTAAGAAAAATTAACAACTAGTTGTGTAAAATCAGTTTCTTTCAATTTGAAAATGTATTTCTTTATGTAAGCAAACTTTTATTTAAGAGAACTAGCTGTGTAAAAAGTTGCTAAAGTAAGTTGCTAAAGAACCTCATGTTAAAATGACTGATGGCTTCTACCTTTGCTAGATGCTAAATGTAAAACAGATGTCAGGATGCCTAGCATGATATGTAGGCAGCATTGTATGCCTTGTATTATTTCCTAGCTAGAAAATGCAAACTTTTTAAATTCTATTTAAAAGTAAGAATTATGTTTCTATGCCAGTTAACTTTTATTTTAAAAAGAACTTTATATGTACTTTATTTTACAAGAACTTTATATGTACTTTATTAAAAAAGTTAAAAAGATTCTTGAAATTTAAAGCTATGCTAGTTCTCACGTCATAATGAGTGATGGTCCCTCCTCTGTTAGCTATATTAGAAACAGATGTTGCACTTAGGATGTGTGTTATGTAGGCAACAATGTATATTCCTTTTTGAAAATAGGAATTAAACTTTCTTTTTTAAATTGTATTCTATTCCAGATTACTATTCAGACACAATGTTTGATCCTAAATCACCATTTGTTTTTACACTCTGTCTGCATTTAAGGCTGCTAGACCCCCCCTCCTTCTCCCTTTGCCTGAAACTGTTTGCTTTAAACAGGAGCCTATTCTGATTTAAACTCTGTATGCATGTCCTTCCCCCTCTGCCTGAAACTGGTTGCTTCAAACAGAAGCCTATTATGTTTTAAACTCTGTCTGCATGTAAGGCAGCTAAAACACTCCCCCCTCAACCGCAACCTCTGCCTGAAGCCATGCAAAAAACATGTAAAGAGATCTTTTGAATATTCTTTACTTTTTTATTTCATAGTTAAATTTTAAATAGGGAGTGTTAGCCACAGCTTAGGCTGATAATTCTTGAATAAGTCCATAATTCTGGTCATCACATGATAGAGAGGTCTCTCAGCAATGGCGTGTTCCTACAATAAAAGATAGATAGCAGTTATTGTTAGTCAGCTAATTTTCTCGAACTTAAGACCAATATATTTTTGTCATACTTACCCAACCTCCATTTTCCAAAATCCATTCTGATTTTGCACTCAGGATGTGAGCAGTCAATTTGTGAGCAAGTTCATCCATCTCACTAGATGTCTGCAACTGTAATTTTTTACCCAGAAGACCTCCAAACAGCAAGGCTGTTAAAAGACAACCCCAATTTGTTTTTCCATCAGCAAACATCATATCTGTTACCCTCCTAAAGCTGCTGCATGCTTCCTCTGTAGATTTAATTTCATGAGAGTCCAAAAGAGGGGTTATTTTTCTTTGAAGCTCACCTATCAGTGGGGGAGCGATATCTTGAAATACGAGTGCAGGTCTGAACTGTTGTATCTGTACTGTACAACAGTACTGTTGGGTACTGTTTTCCCACAAACAAGGCTCAAAGCACTTTCAACCATCAGCAACATCTGCATCTTTTCTGAATGTGCTACTGATACACAGATAAATCCAGGCTGTGCTATATACAGGTTCCAGGCAGGGCAAGTCTCAACATGCCTACATGTAATTCCAGGGTCAAACGCTAGGGTTTCCTCTAAACTGAAATGATTCTGTTTTCAGTTTTAAAATACTGATATGTTTCTTTGCTTTTAGGGGTCAGGGCTGAGCAAGCTGAAGGATCAGGGCCACCCCTTAAGAACACAGAGCTTGTTGTTGAGCAACAGAGGACTGATGATGCAAGTGAATAAGACATTTTTATGTTGGAAGAGGGATCCTTAAGAAAACCTATGATGTAAAGAAGCATGTTTCTAATTTCAGTTTTAAAATGATGATATGCTTTTAGGTGATGGCAAGATTGAGGAATCTGGAGGATCAGGACCACCCCTTAAGAAAAAAAAAAAAACTAAACATCTTGAGAAAAATCAGGCGTACGATGATATAGGTAAATAAGATATTTTTAAGTTTAAAAGGGGCCCACAAGACATCCCAGGAATCAGCTAAAGTGCCTGTTATCTTTTCACAGTGTGCATAACCGACAGTCTGCCTCTGATGCCTAGCGTTACCAGGGGTCAGGGTGCTAGCATGGGTAAGATGTGTGTGTGTGTGTGTGTGTGTGTGTGTGTGTAAACACAGATCCTAAAACAACTATTATGTTATCTTTTTTTTCACAGTGTACATCACAGGAAGCCCTTCTCTATCCCCTAAAGTTACATGTGGCCAGAGCACTAGCATGGGTAAGGTGTGTGTGTGTGTGTAAACATGACCCTAGTTACAACCATAAATGACAGTTATTTTATACTTTGCAGATGAGAATAAAAAGTGTGATGGTGTAGCGATACAGGAGGTTCCTGACCCAGCGCCTAAGAGGCCAAGGTGTGACGACCCTCAACAGGCATCCCAGGATTGAGCAAGATTTACACAATCGTGTTGAGCAGCGCAGACTGATATTGAATACATACGAGGCTATAGAGAATATGATTTAAAAAGCTAACATTCTGATTGAAAAAGCTAACAATATGGTGAAAACCGCTAACATGATGATGAATGCTAACCAGTACCGATTATCCATGAATCAAGTTTGTAGAGGGTGTTCTGATTCATCAGTTCTGATGACTCTTGTTAATGAGATTAAAAAGCACCAACAGTATCACGTCTCTCATAATAGTATTGCTAACCAGTGGGGTGGGGGTAAGCCCCCCAGAAAGGTTTAAGAAACGCAAACCAACCCAGCACCAGTTGTACTGGAGAAGGAGGGCTCAAAAAATATTAAGCAGGGCTAAAAAACCACTCTCAGCCTCTAAAAACCAAAAGCACTCCAGTAAAAAAGGCTCTAAAAATGTTGAGCCAGATAGTGTGCCTTCAAGTTCATGTCTGTCTACACCTTCTCAGGATGTTGAACCAGACAACGTGCCGCCGGTTCTTCTACACCAACCCCTGATAGTGAAGTTGAATGTGCACCCGCTGATGAAGATCAGCCCCGGGTATATGTACAGTGTGTGGCCCAGTTTCCTCAGGAATTTGAGGGGTTTCATGCTTTACGTATTACCGAGGCCTTCCAGTTTATTAATCTTGAGCGCATAACTTCCTATGCCCAGGCTGTGGCAGGATTATATGATGGGATTCAACAGATTCTCAATGACATTCAACAGAGAATACAGCCTGGGGATTTTGTTCAGCTGAGACTGGATGGTGCAGGGCTATCGAATCCGTTGTCTTCTGTTAGAAGGGGCAGGGATGCATTGAATGCTGAGGACTTTCTAGCACACATCACCAATCTCTTGCAGAGCAATGCACAAATACTTGCAGATGTCTCTCTGCGTTTGATTGCCACCATTGTGAGGTCACCAAACGGCAGAAGTCATAGGGCAATAGGCTCTATACCCTACAGCAAAATCATCAGTAAAAAAAGGCAGTACTTGGTAGATTTAAATGCCCTAGGTAACAATCTCTGCTTTGCTGGGGGGCTTTTAGCTGCTATGGCCGACAAGATCCCCGCAGATGCTGAGTTGTAGGCAGCAGCCAGGGAATTGCATAGGGAATTAGGATGGACCGATCAAAAGAAAGTTGCCCTTACTGATGTTTCCATTATTGAAGACCATTTGAAGGTCAACATTCAGGTGGGATGTTTCGGTAAAAAGGGCTGAAATCTGCTTCACACATCAGGTTCAAACTACCCCAAAACCTTTACCATGTTTCTCCATGATGAACATTACTATGGAGTGCTCAATGTGAAAGCACTTTTTGGCTCTAAAAACTATTGTGCATATTGCAGAACATTATACACCCACATGCATAACTATGTATTGTTGCAGACTTTGTTTGAGTACAGAATGTGCTAGTAATGTTGGGGCAGTGCAGAGATGTAATAATTTTAAGATGTTCTGCAGGTCTACAACCTGTTTAAATAGACATAAGCAATTGGCCTCTAAGAAAGATGTAAAATGCAAGCATAGAAACTATTGTGTAAACTGCAACTCTTTCCAGAAATCGGCGCAATGAGGAAAAATGCAAGGGCAGGCAGTGCTCCGTCTGCTGGGGATTTATCACAAAGGACAAAAACCATCAGTTTACAAACCTGACGTGTCTGTAAAATATGTGTTTTATGATTTTGAGTGTCACCAATCAACAGGTGTTCACATTCCAAATTATTGTTTTACACAAGCGAAACTGGAATGTTTTAAGGCTAGGCCCAAGCACGTAAAAAAGAAGTGTGGTAAGAAACACAGCAAGACAGACGAAAAGGAGAATGCTGAGAATGAGTGGCCCCCTGCAGGCAAATCGTGGGAATTTAAAGGTGAGTCGTGCCTTGCTGACTTTATTAAGACCTTCACTAAGGATAGTCAGTTCAGCAAGCGCACATTTATAGCTCAGAACTCAAAAGGCTACGATGGTTATTTTATAATCAGCCTGCTGATCAAAGAAAAACGATGTAGACATTGTTGCTCAGGGGGGGAAACTGATATGATATGTGTAACTAAAAAGGTTAGACATTAATTTCATTGATTCCCTTTGTCATCTACCCATGGCTCTCTCTACGTTTCCGTCAGCTTTGGGTTTGAAGGATGTAAGGGCTATTTTCCCCATTATTTTAATACTCCTGAGAACTGGAATTATGTGGGGTCCATGCCCAGAGTTGAGGACTATGGTGTACATCAGATGATGCCCGAAGAAAGGGAGAATTTTTTAGCATGGTATGAGAAAAACAAATCAAACACCTTTGACATGCAGAAAGAGCTGGTGTTTTATTGCAAGCAAGATGTAGCCATTCTGGTACAGAGATGCACCAAGTACAGACATGAAATCATAGAAATGACAAAGGAGAGGAGGGAAGTAAACAGGGGAAAGAAGTGTGTGACTAAATGGCTTGCTATAGATCCATTCCAATACCTTACTCTGGCTAGTGTGAGCCTGGCCATGTACAGGTTTAAGTTTCTGAAGGATAATACCATAGCCATCCCCCAGCCTGACAACTATCAAACAGCTCAAGAGATTCTCTACCCCTTCAATCCAGTGGCTCTCATACATAGAGCATAAAGAAAATATTCAGATTCAGCATGCCTTGAAGGGTGGCGAATTTCAGGCTGAGACTTATTTTCTTGATGGTTATGCTATCCTAGATAATAAGAAAACGGCCTTTGAATTTAACAGATGGTTTTGGCACAGATGTGTCCTGTGTTATTCTCCAGAAAACAGGAATCCTTTGTTGGGTAAATCTTATGAGTCTCTTTATAACTCTACAGAGAAAAAAGCTGCTGAACTGAAAGGGTTGGGGTATGAAGTCAGGAGCATTTGGGAGCATGAATGGAAGCAGCTGCTGAAAACAGATGAGGAACTTAAAAACTTTCTCGCTGCAGCAGTTTCCTGAGCCTCTAGAACCTAGAGACTCTCTCTACGGCAGGCAAACTAACGCTATCAGTCTACTATAAACCAAACACGGATGAGCAGATACATTATTATGATTTTTGCAGTTTATATCCATTCATACTTAAACGAAAATCCTTCCCCATAGCGCATCCACAGGTAATCTATGAGAACTTTGAGCCCCTCTCTAATTATTCTGGGATTGCAAAGGTAAAAGTGTATCCTCCCAGAGGTCTTTTCTTCCCAGTGCTGCCTGTCAAGATGAATGGAAAACTCATGTTTCCCCTGTGTGCAGCTTGTGCAAAAGCACAGTTGGAAACATGCACCCATTCTGATGAGGAGAGGGCTCTGGTAGGAACGTGGTGTACAGTGGAACTGAACGTTGCTGTAGAGAAGGGATACAGGGTGGTAGAAATCTATGAAGTGTGGCATTTTGAAAGGACATCTACAGGCCTGTTTTCAGACTATATAGACATGCAACTTCGTCAGAAACAGGAGGCATCAGGGTATCCCGAGTGGTGTGTCAGTGGAACTGATAAACAGAAATATGTAGAGGAGTTTCATAAAAAAGAGGGGGTGCTCTTGCGCCACACCCTGATCTCTGAAAACAAAGCCAAATGAAATATTGCCAAACTGTTTTTGAATTATCTGTGGGGGAAATTTGCTCAGAAATCCAATCTGCCTAACACACAGGTGGTAAGAGATCCTGATGATTTGTTTAACATTCTGTTCTCTGATGCTTTTGAGGTTTGAATGTATGAATTTATTGATGATGAAGTTGCTTGTGTGACTTGGAAACACTCAAAAGATCGCATGGTGGTCTCAGGGGGTAAGAACGTGTTCATAGCCTGCTTTACAACTGCTTATGCTCGTCTGGAGCTCTTCAGCTTGCTAGAAAAGCTGCAAGAGCGCTGCCTGTATCATGACACAGATTCTGTGATATTTGTGAATCAGAAGGAACAGTGGAATCCGCCTCTAGGTGATTTTTTTATGCAAACTCACAAGCGAGGTCCCTAATGGACAATATATCACAGAGTATGTGTCAGCAGGACCTAAATCATATAGTTACAAGCTGTCCGGAGGGATTGCATGCCTGAAGTTCAAAGGGATAGCCTTGACAGTGGATAACTGTACAAAAATTAATTTCAACAGTCTGAAAGACTTAGTTTTTGCCTATGTCCCAGACATGGAAGAGTGGGTACAGCCTGAGATAGTAGTGCATCAGTAGGGTATTGTTCAAAACAAACGGCACTGGACTCTTGAAACAAAAGCTCTCAAGAAAACGCAGAAAGTTGTGTATGACAAAAAAGTAATTACCCAAGGATTTAAAACTGTTCCTTACGGGTTTTAAGTCATGGATACAAGATGGCACCATCCGTTCTCAGCCATTTTAGCAGGACCTAGTAACTGTGGGAAAAGAGTTTTTTTTATAAAAAAAAACATGTTGGACAACGCTCATAGTGTACTTTCAGCACCTCCTGATAATATTCTGTGGTTTTACAATGTTTGGCAGCCTCTATACCAAGAATTACTATGTAAATACCCTTTTATTAATTTTGTGAAGGGCTTGCTTGAGAAATTTGATGATGACAATTTACTACCTCCTAATAGAACAAATTATGTTGTTATTAATGATGTGATGAATTGTGCATCACAGGATCAAGAAGTGGAAAAAGCTTTTACTCAATATGTGCATCATAGAAATCTGAGTATTTTTTTCATTACGCAGAATATTTTCTGCAAGGGAAAAAGCAACCGGGCCATTAGCCTAAATGCTAAATATATGGTGCTATTTAAGAATCCCAGAGATAAATTACAGATTGCAACTTTAGTATGGCAGATGTATCCCAGAAATGCTCAGTTCTTCATGGAGGCTTTTGCAGAGGCTACACAAAAACCTTACGGTTACTTGGTTGTGGATTTAAATGCCTCCACACCTGAACCATACAGATTAAGAGCTGGACTTTTCCCTCCAGACTGGCCTGTGATATACACCATGAAAAAGCCCACACACGGGTACAAAAGACGGTGACCATCTCCCTGCATTCTGTTGAGTTGCCTACCCGACTAGTCAACATGTACAGTCGTATAAAAAGAAACCTTCCCCTATTAACTCTTCTTATTAAGGCCCCTCTACATCAGAGAAAAGTTATTTTATGTGCAGCATCAGATGAGCTCATAGAGGCGATTTGTGAGATAGCTCTGAACACTTTAAAAGGCAATGTTCCCTTGACTCCCCAGCAGGTGCGTATATTAAGGAAAAAGCACACCCTTATCAAAAGCCTAAGCAACAAGAGAGTATCGCTAAGAAGGAAGAAACAATTAGTGAAGCAGTCTGGGGGGTATCTTGCGCTGTTATTGAGTATCGCCATCTCCATAATAACTGGAGTTTTAGCTAAACGGTGATGGAATATACTGAAAAGATGTATCTGGTTCCCAGCCATCAGTTAGAGCAATTGAAGGGAACCACTCCTAAGGAGGAAAACATCACAAAAGCTGCCATCAACACCCTCTATACTGAAATGCTGGGGATTCTTCACAGGACCAACTTAACGGAATTTGAAAAAGTCAAACTTTATGATGCTCTTCTTCAAAGGTATCTCATTCATGTAAGACATAGGGAGGCGGAGAAAGAAAAACTAAACCTGCTTCTGCCCCAGATCTCTGCAGAAGCCTCTGTAAATTCTGATGCGCTTGTTCAGGAAGTACTGGACGATCTTCCTGATAGATATAGGAATCATGCAAGTGTGCTGTTAAACAAAATGATGCAGAACAAAAGTGTTTCTTCCTGGAATGAAAAAGGTGCTTTTGTGTATAAGGGTGATGCTATAGACGGCTCGAATATGTTGGACTTAAGGGAATCACTTAAACCCAGGCCCTATCTGCCAAACATATCCGTAAAGACTGGGATGCTTTTCTGGCTGCCCTAGCTGAACTAAACGTACCTACATCTGTTGTGGGCGATCCTATCAATAGAGAAGCTTTAGACAACCTAAAGAACCCTCCTACCTCTTCCAAAGAAAAGGAAAAAAAAGAAAAAGACCGTTCCATGGCTTGCTTTCTAGTATCTCTGATGTATATTTTATAAAGCAATAAAAAATTTCAAAAGTGTACTTAACCTTATATACCGTCTGTGATTGATTGTTTTACAGGTATAAAAGAAAAAACAACACTGTAAATTATTTAAGCCCCTAGGGGTGCTTTATTGGTAAACAAGTCTATGAAAATCATTGCAGGATATACAGCTTTGGGTTGGATGAAACACAACTGAGGAAGCCCTGGCCATGTGTCTTTTGTTGTTTACAATTTCTTCCACCATCCGGTCATTTCTCTACATCATGAGAATACAATTCTTGAACTTTTGTTTAAATGTTAGACCCTTAAAACACGCAATGGTAGCCATAGGAGTCAGAGTCTGGGGTTTGTAATTGTCTGGGTTGAAAAGCAATCCTGCTGGCATTTTTTCTTAGAAATTTCATAATGGCCTTGGGAATCCTCGGGTGGTCTGGAGGATGACCATAGGAATCAAAAAATTCTCCATTCTTATCTTCTGTCAGGTAGATGGCTAGCCAGTGTTCTCCAGGTAAGTTATGTAGATGGGTATTGACTACTAACCCCACAGGTCTTTGTAGTAATCTCTGTTTGGGAAGTCTGTCACAGGGAAACACACCGTAGAAAGTCTTTCGCATGTAGGGGTTTGAAGAGAGGATGCAGGTTAACTGTATGCTGTCCATGTTTACATATAGTCATACAAAACATTTCTTGTATGATTTATCTCTATCATGTTGTCAAAAACATCATACACTATCATGTTGACTGTGGCTGGAAGAGCCCTTGCAAATTGAACTTCTGCTCTGATTCCCTGTTTTGATCAAAGAATAGTGCTCCCCGCATTCCTGGTCTGGAGACAGGTCAAAAGCAAAAAGAGTGTAGCCTCTTGTGAACTCCTCACAGTTAATTAACAGAGCCCTATCTTTCATGTGCTTGCCGGATGTCTGCACAGACTCATGTATTCTCAAACACAGTTTCTTGTTTCAAATTCAGGCTGAAGAGGTTTTGTGGGAATTTGGAAACCGTCAACATACAGAGATACAAAACTGATGTCATAATGCTTAAAGTTGAAGGGGTTTTTATTGTAAACCCCGCTGAAGGAATCATTATCGACCAGCCCTATAACCACTTGCTTGGGTAGCTGGCCCAAAAACAGATTCTCCTGATTGCTAACACGGCTTCCTCGGGGGATACTAAACACTTTCATGCTGACACGATCCACGGGGTATTTGGCGTTGGATGTCAACAATGCTTCTGCATGTCCTAACCGGACACCTGGTGCCACTCTCACCTTTTTTACAAAGAGTGAGGCTGACACAATTTGTAATTTGTATCGGCTGTTTGCATCATCTGCCATCAAACAGAAAGCATCTTTGTTGTGTGTCAATTTAATTTTCACATCCACTCCATTCAGAAGCAATTTTTCTTGAAAAAACAGATCAGCATGGAGATGACCTAGGAGGTCTATTTTTTGGCTTTCAGCTGTCAGAGCAGCCCTTCTAACAAAGCCTAAATTTTCCCCATCCAGGGTTGCCGCCTCATGATGTCCAGCTGTCTTTGTCAAATAACCCTGCAGAAAATTGTGTGGCTAGGGTGTCTTCGCCGTAATTCAGCACAGATTCTATGAAGACTCTATAAGGGTAGGAGATGTTGCTCTGACTGATGAGTTGGTCTCCCAGAGTCGCATCCAATTGGCTAAAGATGGATGCCAATGGATAATTCACCAGACCCACATTAGCACCTCTGGCCAGGTTTGTTCCATCCTGATTCACAATTTTGCAACTCACGTATAGCAATGTATTGTTTAAGTCTATATAATCTTTGCAATTTCCAGCAATGTAAAATTCTAGCAGTGCAGTGTCCGTCAGCACTGCCAAGCGTGGCTCTTTGATAAACAGGCTTTTCTCAATACAGGTCTGCGTAGGTCCAATCTGGAATAGATCTAATTCAGATTTAGTGCATTCCTCAGAACTGCCACGGATGAAAGCCATGATGGTTTAAAATATATCTCCTTTTTGAGTTGGTGCTGTACACCTCTTCTTTCTTTCAGCTTTCTGCTTCTGAGGTTTTTTCCTCATCAGTGATGTTCTTTTAAAAGGTCTGGGTGGGCCTGTTAGTTGTACCCATGATGTTTTTCTTTTCGGGGCTTTTCTCCTTTTAATATACATCAGCCCTGATCCCTCTCGTGGATTAACTCTTTTCAAAACTGCCTAACCCGGCCAAGCACATCATTAGCAATATTCCGAACAGCTGTCTTAGTGTGTGGTTTAAGAATCTCTAGGCCTCTTCTCAAAAGCAGCATGGCTTTTCGAAAAAGACTCCTGAATATTCCCCCTATTCCTGCCCCATACATAACTGGGGTGCCATGGTAACCCAGAAGAGCATTTCCTGTCTGGGCCCTGTAATAATTCTGGTAAAGGGTTGGGTCTCCATAAGTTTTCAGTATCACCATTTTTAAACCAACAGAGTTCTGCCCAGGTGAAAGTGTAGCTTCACAATCGCCTTTCCATAACGAAATGACACATTTTTGTTCTGGTCCGTCTTTATCTCAACATTAATGGTGTCAATATGATGCTTACTCACAGGAATGTAGTGTGGTTTGTCATAAACAATGTTGACACAGTCGTTATTCTGACCACTCACCAGTACGGACCGCAATAAGGGCACATAGAAGTCCCCAACTATCTGATGCTCTACAATGTCTGTGTATACATACAGCGTGTTGAACCCTCCTGTAATGTCTGCTGTATAGGGCATCTGTAGCGCTAGGGTGTTGGGCATCAACCCTAATAGGTAGGCTAGTTGTTTGCCGGCTTTAATAGCGTAACCAGCCTCTGCTTTAAGGCTAAACTTTCTAGTCACTTGGTTGTAGTGTAGGACCGCAATGGGGCGTTTGCCGCTCTGGTTTCGTATAATGTTGGTCATGTTTTCCAGCAGTTCAGGGAGGCTTGAGTAATAGCCATGTCACAGATGGCCAGACAATACTTTTCCTCCACTAGAAATTTAAAAACGGCCATCAGATGTTATATTGTTCCAGGTGTGTGGGTACTGTATCTCAACTAACCTGACTTCCCAAGCCCCTGGTAGGTCCAGAGGCCTTGCTAGGCGAATAGCAAAGGCTGAGCTCGTGTTCTGTGGGAAAACAGTCATACAGGCATTGCTAGGAAGGGTAATGTTAAAACTACTAACTTCCATTTTTCTGGGTAGGTTCACAAAGATCAGACGCAAGTACCCAACTGTTGAACTTACTGGGCCAGCCTAACCATTTCACTAGATGAGACTTCCTCCTACCCCTGCCTTTTGTTGATAAAAAATTTTCAATCCTGTACACCTTGTCCTGATTGGCATTAACCTTCTGCAATTCTTCAGAATAGAAGGAACCAACTACCGGCTCCACAGCATAATTTTGTAACAGGAAGATGGGTCTCCCCCCTCTTCTCATGACCTGATCCACTATAAACAGTTCTGTGGTGAAATTTTGTACGTAGCCCTTGACAAATACCCCTTTGCTTTTAGAAATCCTCACATGGTCACCTTTACTGAGCAGCTGTGGTACATCTTTTCTGTAAATGCTGTCTCCATACATTGTTTTCCATACCACCAAGGCATTAGAATGGTTAATATCAACAGGCCTTGCTCTGATAGTTCTGTGAAAGCTGTGATTATAACTTTTTACAAGATGTGGCAGGACATCAATATAACCATACGTATTGTTAGCTGTAAAATACCTCCACATTTTTTATTTCAAAGTTCTGTTAAATCTTTCAGTGATGGCTGCTTTTACTTCATTATTGGTGACAAAGTGGTAAACACCATGCTGTTTTAACAAACCGCTTACAGCTCTGTTTAGAAATTCTTTGCCACGATCCATTTGGAGCTTTCTGGGCTTTCTTCCACTGCGATTGAATATGACATTAAAAGCCTTAGAGACTGATTTGCCTGTCTTGTCTTTTAAAGGCAATGCCCATGCATACTTAGACAGGATATCTATGACTGATAAAATGTTCCTATAGTTCTTGTTGTGCTTAGAAAATTGCTGCATATCTACTAGGTCAGCCTACCATTGGGCAACAATATCCGACACAATAGTCTTGTTTCTTTTAAAACGGATTCTGACCAGTTTATGCAGTGTGTAAGCATCCTGGTCTGAAAGCCATGTCAAAACATGTTTCCTTCTTAGTGTATTACTCTGCTTTTTTGCCTCCTGAAATAGAGGATTCACACCCCCAAAGCTTCCAACCTTCCCGGGTGAGTAATATACGTTTTTTAGAATTTCTTCATGCTCATCCATATTGCTGATTGATACAAGTATGGACACAGAGTATTAAAACAAACTATTTTTATTGGTACAAAAACCTGCTTTCAGAGTTCAGGCTGAGGATAGACACATGAAATGCATCAGATATTAACAGTCGGTGAACTCTTAATGTGCGGATTTTCATAATCACCATCAGGCTGCACATCTTCCTGTAGAAAACAAAAAAAGCACTTTTTTAGCATTCAGGTTGCACCATACTGGAAAACAACATGCTATTAAATCACTACTCAGAACCACTTACCTGGGGTCCCCCATGCTCCATGTCTTCAATTAATTCTTCTGGCGGCACATTTTCTTTATTATCCATTTCCTCCGAGGGTTGAAAAAGGACACCTCCATCCACAAAGTCTACAGGTTTCATGAGTTCTTCAGCTTTTGCGATGTTCATCTTCAGATTACATCCGCAATCACACTCTAAGAGCTCATCATGGTTTGCCAGTTCTTCTTCGACTTCATATCAAGTCTTCATATCACTAGAATTTGCCAGGAACATGGTTTCGGGTTCTGGATCTTGTCCGGCTGTAAACACTGCTACCGGTAAGCTTCTTGTTGAAACAGAACATTTTTTACCGAACTGCCCAGGCTCTTTCTTTCCAAGCTCTGATCTCACATCTGCTGGTGGAAATAATAAATGTCTAGGCTTTAAAGACCTCTTTGAATGTGCTTTCAATGGTGCTGGAGGATAGGAAAAACCTAGTAGTGCATATGCTGCCTGCTTGGTTAATTCCTCAGGACTCTTAGGAGTGCTGGCTGCTCCCATGTTCAAAACTCAGAATGTGTTCAAGGCTCAGAACATGCCCGGGCATGCAAAATTGCCTGCTCTGACCGCCCCCTCTCCTGATTGGTTCAAATCCATGGTCTACTGGTTACCATAGCTACAGTGAGTCCTTGGGGAGGGGGAGGGTTGGAAATGGACCCTTTTGGAGTCCATTTCCAGAGGAGTGAGGGGAGGGAGGTCAGGGGAAGGTCAGGGGCCATAAATCATAGCCCCTAGGTCCACAGCCAGGGGCTGGGACTGGTGATGTCATTTGGAAGGGTCTAAGGGCTGGGGGAAGGATGAAGGGGAGGGGAGAGGGAGGTCAGGGTCAGGGGTCATCATCCATCATTTTGACAGCAGGTGGTCTCATATACTACTTGCAGTTATAAGAAGGTATACTTGGCTCAGCAATATATGTGAGAAGGATCTTGGAATTGTCATTGATCAGAAGCTGAATATGAGTCAACAGTGTGATGTGGCTGCAAAAAAGGCAAATGCTATATTAGGCTGCATTAACAGAAGTATAGTTTCCAAATTGCATGAAGTATTGGTTCCCCTCTATTCAGTACTGGTTAGGCTTCAACTTGAGTACTGCATCCAGTTCTGGTCTCTGCACTTCAAGAAAGATGCAGACAAACGAACAGGTTCAGAGGAGGGCAACAAGGCTGATCAGGGACTGGAAATAAAGCCCTATGAGGAGAGATTCAAAGAACTGGGCATGTTTAGCCTGGAGAAGAGAAGACTGAGGGGAGATATGATAGCACTCTTCAAGTACATGAAAGGTCACACAGAAGAGGGCCGGGATCTCTTCTCAATTGTCCCAGAATGCAGGACAGGGAATAATGGGCTCAAGTTGCAGGAAGCCAGATTTCAACTGAACATGAGGAAAAACTTCCTAACTGCTAGAGCCATATGACAATGGAACCAATTATCTAGGGTGGTAGTGGGCTCTCCAACACTGGAAGCATTCCAGAGGCAGCTGGACAGCCATCTGTTGGGAATGCTTTGATTTGGATTCCTGCATTGAGCAGGGAGTTGGACGATGACCTTATAGACCCCTTCCAACTCTACTATTCTATGATTTAATCCATGGTACTTTTGCACTGTAGTAAGTAAAAGACTACAGGCCAAAACCTTCACTAATCTCTCATAAATGCACAGACTCTCAAAGCTGAGTTTTTCTGCCTTCTAATTCTGGAATGTTAGTGACAGTATTCTAGCAGATGAGTGTTGAATTTGGTTCTGGAAGGCTTGCACTTACATCCTTACTCAATTGTGAATTCACTGAATAATCTTGGGTGCCTTCCTATTTGTATATTTGTAAAATGGGAGTAAGAGTGACACTACAAGTTCAGAAAGTTTGAGAAATGCTGTATTGAGGGTTTGCAAGGGGTGCCATGACAGCGATAGCAAATACAAGATGACACACTGTTTTTGTGCATTAATGCACATGGAATATGCCAATGCCGCTTACTGGACTCAGAACATTTTGTCAAACTACTGAAGAGGGCTTGGCCTTTTTCAGATGATACGCCTTTTCATTTAACTGCTGTTTTAGAGGTGTTGCCTCATTCTGTTCCTCTCAGCCACTACAAACTGAATGAATGGAATGTCTCCATTTCCCAAGGGTGCTTAAAACCTGTGAAGTATTTGTCATTAGCTGAGTATCATAATCTCAGCAGAATTCGATTTAATCAGAGCATCCACTCAAAATTCCTGTATTTTAGATTCACAGATTCCTGCCTGTAGCTGTTTTTTTTCTTTACTCACCTGAAATCAACTGTAGTTTGATCAGTTAAGCTCCTGTCAGCAACAGGTGAATTTTTACATATTCAAGACAGACTCATACTGTACATACAACGTAAGTGACTGGGAGGAGGGGCCATCACATGACTGTTACCCAAGTGAAACGAAAACTGGAGAGAACCTGAGAACAAAGGTAGACAATTTTGAAGTCAATGTTATCTATAAAACTATTGTCCACCTTGGAGAGGACAGGTTGTTTGGGGAATTGATCAAGACTAGAAATTACACAAAGAATTGCAACCTACAGATTTGTTGCAGAAGGTTTTGTCAGTCAATGATGCCAAGGACTCCAGTTCTAGGAGAGTTGCTAAAGATGGCCCAGGCTATCATGCTAGTAGTGTCACACATACCTTTAGAAGTGCAGCAGTTGGCAACAGGGATAGGGTGTTTCAGCTGTCATAACTCAGCTATAGAATGCTCTCACCAGGGAGGCGCACTTAGCACCAACTCTGATGTTTTTCAACACTTGGCGAAGACTATCTGCCCAAATATTTAAGATTTCTTTTATTTATTTATTTATTCAACTTTTATACTGCCCGACTAGCAATAGCTCTCTTTTAATCGTTCCATTGTCTATTCTGTTGTTATGCTAACATGCTTTTTGTTTTGTTGGTTTTAAATTCTTACGCTGTTGTAGAAGTCCAAGCTGAGGAGGTTAATAGGTTTTTGTAACAAACAAAACTTTTGATTATATTGGTATTTGGTTATTGCAAGGTGAAAATGGATATTACCCAAGAGAACCTGCAATCTATTAGAACGTGAACAAATCCAATGTTCTTGCTGAGTGGAATGCAGTTCAAGGTTCCAGAGTCAGTAACATGATAGATGTGTCAACGTAGGGCTGGGGTGTGCATTACACGCTTTTGTTTTCTGCCAGCAGGATATAAATCAAATAAATAAATACACCAGGCTACAATCTCACAAATGTTTTGGAGCTAAGGGTGATAAAATGAGCTCTAATGGCATTGTTCTCTCGTCAGGGAAAGTAGTTTAGGTTACGACAGGATGTATTGGAAGTGGCTCACACCAGTCAGCAACGCCTCAGGACCCCAGCATGGGCTTGGACCCAGACAATGCTCATATAGAAAGTATCATGAATGGGTACCTATATGATCATAATTTTTGCAATAGGCACTTTTCTACCATGATTGCAGTTCCTGCAGAGGCAATTTGGCATGAGTAGGCCTGTGCTCGCTTAAGTCCTGCGTGAATCAGTCTTTCATTACTTCTGAGACCCTTGCAGTCCAACAGAGTATGTTGGACTGTTACATTACATTGCGCATACATCTTTGTTGTTGCCTAGAGCTAAATCCCCTACTTTCACCCATCCTCATGTAACTCTTCTCAATTATTAGTTTTCCTTGAGAACCTAATCCAGACGCTAGATACTAAGGTTTTTAGTTTATTTTGAGTCAAACTGTGGTCTCATGAGCCTTTTAGCTGCCACAATAGAATACTGTAATAGATTTTTCCCTTTTAAGTGAATGGCCAGTTAATACAGTGTAGGTACATATATTAAAACTTTTATTATTAAATTTATATCCACCCTTCCTCCCAGTAGGAGCCCAGGGTGGCAAACTAAAACACTTAGTTGGGTTAACAAATGCCCAAGTTCTGACTTTAACTATTCAGCCTTCCTGAGCCCTGTTTAATGCCACATCTAGCCCTTTCATATAAAGCACCATCATGCCACTTTCAACACTCATGGCTTCCACCAAGGAATCCTGCAGACTGTAGTTTAAGAGTACTGAGGTGTTAGGACACTCCTATTTTCCCTCACAGAGCTACCATTCAGAGTAATTTAATGATCAATCCCTCTTCTCAGGGAACTCTGGGAATTGTAGTTCTGCGAGAGGAATAGGGGTCTCCCAACAACTGTGTCTTTAACTACAGTCCCCCAGATTCTTTGGGGGAAGTCATGTCTAACAGTGCTTCAAATGTATAGTGGAGATGTGACCCTAGTATCTGTGACTTCCTACGCCAACCCTGTTAGCAATCTGTTAAATGCCTTCAGTAAGTGTAGCCATGTTAGCTTTGATGACAATGAGAGTAAATGATGACAATGGGCCCCAGTGGTACCATCCCACTCACCCACACCACCACTTTTCTCTAGCCAAGTGTGAAGGAAAAGCCAAAGTTGCAGGTTTTCTTGTCTGTCAGTCTAAATTCTGTGGCATAGAACAATGTCCTCCGTGTAATCCTATGCACGTTTAGAGGCCTTTTGCCAAGCCCTTTGGAGCAACTTTCATTGGAGCAGTCTTAAGGAAGTTTTTTCTTTAGATAAATGAGTTAGTTTAAAGAGCAAAACCATAAGGCATTATGTTGCCATTGCCCAAGGACACTGCATGTTACCGCTATATGTTTCCTTCCAAAATCTGTCCTTTTGTCTTCCTATGTATATATGGCAAATACTACTATCGTATGTGCAAGACAATTGCTTTGCTTTAACCATCTTTATAATAATGGCAAAAAAATGGAGGAGACCTCTAATAGTGGAACCAATGCACACACGGAAGTATCACTTTCTCAACTTGATTCCATGTCTTGCAATAAACAGGTAGGATGACTTGGAACTATTAAAAATAAAATTCTATTGTGGTATATCTTTTAAAAATAAAGTAAAGTAGACTTACTCAAGATGAGTTGTAAATCTTACTGATGGCACCAGTACTTCTTTACTTAGTGTGTATAAGTTTGCAGTAATACAGTGCATCCCTATATATGTCTAAGGGAGGGGGTGTAGCTCAATGGCAGAGCAGCTGCTTTGCATGGAAAAACCCCCAAGCTCAGTCTTCTGCTAGGGCTAGCAAAAGATCCCTGCCAAAGACCCTGAACAGCCACTGCCTTATAATACTGAGCCAGATTAACCAATTGTCTGCCTTATACTAAGGCAGATTCCTATGTACTCAGCAGTAAATCAGCTTTGCAGCTGGTGATCATAAACTACTGCGGATTGGGGAAGGGACCATAGCTCAGTGGTAGAGCACATGCTTTGCATGCTTAAAAAAATCACAAATCCAATCCCTGGCATTGCAAGGCAGGGATACGAAAGACCCCAGTCCACTGTCGCTGCACATACAGTGCCTTGCAAAAGTAATTGGACCCCTGACCAACGCTCTCATATTCCTGAATTACAAATGGTACATTGTAATTTTGTTCTGTATGATATTTTGAAACACTGAAACTCAAAATCAATTATTGTTATTATTATTATTTATTTATTTAACTTGTATCCCGCCCTTCCTCCCAGCAGGAGCCCAGGGCGGCAAACAAGGCACTAAAACACTTTAAAACACCATACAACAGGTCTTAAAATACATTAACAAAACAGCATTAAAAACATAAAAAAACTTTTTAAAAGGATTAAAAACATTATTAAAAACATATTAAACAATTCTGACACAGATGCAGACTGGGATAGGTCTCAACTTAAAAGCCTTGTTGAAAGAGGAAAGTCTTCAAAAGATGCTGAAAAGATAGCAGAGATGGCACCTGCCTAATATTGTTAAGGTGATATTGGTTTTATGTTGGGAAATGTTTGTAAGAAACATAAAAAACTGAAACATGTTGCTTGCATAAGTATTCAACCCCCCACATTAATATTTGGTAGAGCCCCCTTTTGCTGCAATAACAGCTTTAAGTCATTTGGGGTAGGTATGTACCAGCTTTGCACACAGTGTTGGAGGGATTTTGGCCCATTCTTCTTGGTAGATTTGCTCCAGGTCGTTCTGGTGTGATGGATGTCACTTGTGGACCACAATTTTCAAAGAGTGCCACAGATTCGCAATGGGATTGAGATCAGGACTTTGAATGGGCACTGTAGGACATTCACCTTTTTGTTCTTGAGCCACTCCGATGTTGCTTTGGCCTTGTGCTTCGGATCATTGTCCTGTTAAAAAGTGAATTTCCTCCCACAATTCAGTTTTTTAGTGGCCTGAAGCAGGTTCTCTTGCAGTATTTCCCTGTATTTTGCTCCATCCATTCTTCTTTCAATTTTAACAAGATGCCCAGTCCCTGCTGATGAGAAGCATCCCCACAGCATGATGCTGCCACCACCAGACTTCACTGTAGGGGTGGTGTGTCTTGAGGCATGGGCAGTGTTAGGTTTGTGCCACATATAGAGCTTTAAGTTTTGGCCAAAACACTTTCATCTTTGTCTCATCTGACCACAAAACCTTTTCCCACATCACAGCTGGGGCATTCTCATGCTTTCTAGCAAACTACAGACGTGCTTTCAGATGGTACTTAGCAAGTAACAGCTTCTTTCTTGCCACCCTCCCATACAGACCAGTGTTATGCAGAGCTCTTGATATGGTTGACTGGTGCACCATTACTCCACTCCCAGCCACTGAACTCCTTCCAAGAATTTTTGGTCTGTCTGTGGCTTCTCTCATAAGTCTCCTTCATGTTCGAGCACTAATTTTTAAGGGACGGCCTTTTCTTGGCAGTGCCTGGGTGGTGTGATGCAGCTTCCACTTCCTGATTATTGATCCAACTGTGCTCGCTGGGATATCCAAACACTTGGGATATTCATTTGTACCCTTTTCCTAATTTATGCATTTGTATTACATTATTTCTCATGTCTGTAGAATGCTCTTTGGTCATCATTTTCCTTCAGATCCACAGCCTGACCAATGATCCTTCAACAGTGGGGTTTTATCCTGACAGTGTGACAGCAACTTTAATTGTTCACAGGTGGAGGCCAATGGCAAGGTAATTGTGTCCTGGATAGGGCAATTTCTTTCATCTGTGTGAACTGGGAGCTTCCACAGCACAGGGGTTGAATGCTTATACAAGCAATGTTTCAGTTTTTGATGTTTCTTACAAACATTTCCCAACATAAAACCACTGTCACCTTTCAATAATTGAGTTTGAGTGTTTCAAATAAAGTATCATACAGAATGAAATTACCATGTACCATTTGTAATTCAGTAATATGCGAGCACTGGTCAGAGGTCTGACTGCTTTTGCAAGGCACTATAGTACTGAACTAGACACAGCAATAAGGCTGCTTTCCATCTTCTAAGCGTGGAGTAGGCAGAAGGTGTCTTGCCAAAATGAACTGAAAAGAACCTTATCACTTCATTTTACTAGTGACTGTCACCACTTCTTGTCATATGCTGGTATCCACCAGGGGTCAGTAAAAGCACATTACAAAGATTCCACAGCATGATATGTAGCTTTATTCTTCTATCATAATAATTTAAACTATTTATACACTGCACAGTCACTCTCTTTGCTTTCTTTATTTTTTAACACAAATGTATACTCATCAGTATATCCATTAACCACATCTAAAGGAGCTTTGTAAAGACTGGGCACACTGGGTTTTTCTTATCTTTCAAGCATAAAAATAAGTTTGAAGCCTTCTAAGAGAGACAGCCTTTTGGAGCGCCTGTGAAAACCAGTGTTCCCTCTAAGCGCAGGTTTTCCCCAGAGACCGCTCACTCGCTTCAAACTATCCATATGTTTGGCATTAACTAAAGCTCTCTTGACTGTGGTGGACTTCAAGGGCCAACATGTGCAAATAACATTTTCTCAAGAAATCCCACAGCAGAAACAAGAAAATGAGAAGGGAAAAAAAACACTCCAGATACTTACATTTCTGAATTACTTATCTCTGAACTTTATGATTTAGATATTAGTGTACATACACACTCGTGGGGCTTGGGAACACAGGAAATTAGCTAGGACACAGCTGTTGTTTACGATGGGCTCACATTGCAGCTACAACTCTAGGCTTGTCTACCAGGCTTCTTCCACAAATACCTTTCCACTTGGCACACAAACATGGTAAGCTTCAACTATTCTAAGACCATCATGTTTTTCTCCATACAAGATAGAGGGGGCAAGGGGAGAGAAAAAGGAAGTTTTGCTTCAAATTCTATGCTGCCCCAACCATCAACAAAAGGCAGCCTTTCTTAAAAAAAAAATGCAGGATTTAAATCATTGAAGTAATGGGGAAAAAAGACTAAACAGCAAATTCAGCACAGTATTCTGAGCCTCAATAAAATTCATTTACACACTGGCCAGCAATTTCACCTTACGCAAAAAAAATTTAAACAGCATTTCCAATTCTCTCCAGTATTGCAAAAGGGGATATAAATATTTCCTCCAGTTCCAGCACTAAAAGTGAGCAATGTTACCATGAGGTGAACTAGTATGATGATGCATTTGTTTGGTTTTTCAGTATTTCATAACGAGCCCTGAAATGCAGGCCAATATAAAAGCCCTGTTTTAAATTTGGGGATGGGGGCTGAAGCTAAAAAGGAGGGCTTTAGATCCAAGGATGCCAATAACTCTCCACTCATTTTTTTAAACACTGCACAAGTCCCAAGAAGGGAGACAGCACCCATTCATACCCCACTTTGATCCCCTAGCCCCTAGTATATAAATATTTGGAGCAAGGACATTGTCTCGGGCAGGTCTGAGGAAGGGAACGGGAGCACTTCCTTAGGGGAGGCTTGGGTTGCCTGGTCATAATTTCTTGATCCGTTTTTGGCAACTTGCTTAATTTTAATTGCAGTAGCTTCCAGAAGGCTAACCACAGTCAACTGTTGCAAAACATGCACACGCAAGGAGAACCTCGTGGCATTGTAAAAGATTGACTGATTTCTTGTGGCATATGCGTTCACAGCCTGCAGCCCATTTTATCAAGATAATGCACTGGGTGATGCAGGCTGTAACCCAGGGATGGGGAAGCTGTGGTCCTCCTTATATGTGGTTGGATTCCATCTCCCATCATCCCTGACATTAGCCATGCTGGCTAAAGCTGATGGGAGTCAGGAGCCCAACAGCTTCCCCATCTTTGGGGAAAAGCACAGCAAGCTCTTCAAACCAGACTGCTGCGTTTCCTTATTTTCTGCCTCTCCTTTCAGACACAAACCTACATCAGAATGCTAAAAGGTTTATTTCCAAGCTTTAGATTTTTTTTTTTTTTGGCAGTTGCTGCTAGTTTAAGTAGACTGAAGGTTTCTAGGGTGGGTAGGGTAAATCAACCATGTTCAACCCGGAGAGGCCTACCACTATCATAGGATACACATATAATACGAACCTCTTGAAGATACCCATATAATCAATATATATTGGGATGGAATCCCAAAAACCTCAATAAGTTCGGGTCCCATTTGCACACATTTGGAAGGAGGGGATAAGGACACAATTTTCTACATACGCACCCTTCATAACTGATGCAAGATGTGCATTTTGCACTTGTGCATCAATACTCAAGTACAAAATACCACATAAAAAACGCAGTCCTCAGGAGACTAAAGACAAAATTGATCTGCATCAGCAATAAATTAGATGCAGCACTGAAGGTTCCAATTGTGAGGACCCATGGCAAATTATTTCTCTGTTCCTATGAAGCAAAGGCTGGCTACTGGCCCAGGGTCCAAAGGAAGAGTCAGCTCATCCCAGACCTGTACCCATCTTCCCAGCCAGCTTCTTGAGTTGTCTTAACTGGCCAAAAGGAATGAGAAAGATAGGAGAGAAAAGGGATCACAGAAGATCATGAGTTAAGCTAGGTAATACTTAAGAGGGAGCACTGGGTATGATATATGTACATGTGGATATATGCTTTACATATTACCTAGATACACATAAATATTTAATATATAAAAAATAAAGTGCTTTCTATTGGGTCCTGATGAAAGGACACTATAAAACATCTCACCAACTGCAAAGAAAAAAAAGTATTACAATCAAAAAAAGAATATTACATCCAACATACATAAAAAAATGGCAACACAATATGTACAATCTCTTCAGCGTCCCAGGACCAAATAAAGCATCCCTTCATATACATGGTATATACATATATACTCTTTAAGTCTATATATTATGACAATATATATTTTAAAACCTTTGTTCTCAACAAACAAAAAATCAAGACAACCCTACAAAAACACAACAAGCATCAAGCAGACAAGTCCAAGACTAAGACACAAGGCCTGCCCCTGACTGTTTCCCCTGTTGTTGGGGAAGATGTGCCACCGCTCCTTCCTGGGGTGTAGTGCCTCAACATCCTGCAAGGCACTATGGGCAGCGGCTGTGAAATTGGCATCGCCGGTGGTGAGCAAATCAAATACACAAGAGTAAAAATAGATGTCTTTCAACAGCATCTTCTCATGGCATTTCGTCGTTGCACTCTCCAGTGTGTACACAGACCGGCTCTGGCTTGAAGCACCAGGAGGAAGGAACTGCCCCATCACTGGCAAAGGGAGGTGCCCGCTGTCATCAATGCGTTCGCTTGAAGGGCACCCATTCACACAGAGCTGTAGGTCCTGGCTCTCTTCATAAGCCATAGCTAGCTCTTCTGGCATGCGTATGGCTAGTGTTAAGTAACGGCCAACCTGGCGCACAAACACAGTGGTCCCAATGTACCTGGCATGCATTTCCACATACTTGCCGCTGACTCTCTCCACAATGTGCAAGCTCTTGGTGTCGCCATCACCACCGCTAGTTGTGCCATCTACAAAAGCAGCTGGCAAATCATCAGTCACTGCCTGGTACACCTTCTGATCTGTGCAGTCTTGGTAAGATTTAAAAATAATGGTTATCTGCAGCAGAAAGGAAAAAAGAATAGAGTTAGAGCAGGAAACTCCATACTGCAAGTCTTAGGCATGTACAGAGGTTTAGGAATTGCACTGATAGCATAACTCAAAAAAGATTCTGTTCACTGCTAGATATCCAAATTTACCAGCTGCTAGGATGCTACTATTAAGTGCATTGCACAATTCTCGCATCCTGAGTATATTCCTAGGGCATCACAAAATTTCATTTCTGAAATATCACTGTGCAAATACCATCTGCTAGATCAGTCTTCCCCAACCTCACACCTTCCAGATGTTTTGAACTACAACTCCCCATCGACCCTCGTCAGCACAGATACTAGGTTGGGGGAGGCCGTCCTAAACCGTAGGAATCACGAGAAGATTAACAAACAACTTTTCTCAAAACTAATTCCCTGTTTTGCTTCCTTCTCTACGAAGTCACTTCTTCCTTCCAGGTGTGCAAGGTGAGTGACTCTCCACATTTATAAGTTCCAGCTTAATCACTTACTGAGTAATAATGAGGGTGTGCTCAAACTCTAGAATTACTGAACAATACTTTTACAGAGTGACAAAAAAGGGTTTTATACTGCAGTTCAGATGACATGAAAGAAAGGAGCGTTGGTGTGCTTACTGTGAAGACAAACTCCTTTGGCTTCACTGTAGGAAAAGGGTATGTAACAGGAATACCAACACCCCTTTAGACTTGTCCCCTGTGGCCAGGACATTTCAGGGACATTGTGGGACAAAGTAGCAAGGGCACAGATCTATCACATGGTGAGCAGCCAAGCTAACTTTATTGTAGTTATTACGAGGTATTTTTCGCCTGGTGGCTTCCGGAAGCGTTCTAGCTCGTATGAATGCATCCCTGGCAAAGCAGATTTGGAAGAGTCTTAGCTTTTTGTGATGGTTTAAAAATTAAAGTTAAGGGGCATCTCCTTCAAGTATTCCTATACAGACAGTTGTCTGCATCTGGCCCTCTGCTTTTAAAGAGCTTTACAGTAGCAAGAACTTTAGCAGATTATGCTGGGGCAGGAGAAGGGGGCACACAGGCGGGGGGGGAGAGAGAGAGAGAGAGAGAGAACACCTGGAAATTCAGATGAAGACCAATGGTCTGATGTACTGCAATATGATACCCAGTCTGCAAACCTGATTTAGCATGCTGAAGCAACAGAAAAGAGGTGGCACTAAAATCCAGAAAGCCAAAGAAGCAGGGAGAGAGGGAAGAGAGAAGAAGCAAAGCCTCATGCTCAGAAATAGGTCATTTCAGTATACAGTATGCCTTTTACCGAGACAGAGATTTTTGGAACCTTCCATTCAAGTCTTTTGTTTCCGAGCACCATTTCGTCCTGTCTTTGGCATGTTGGAGGGGGTGGGGTGGGGTGGCAATCAGGACATGACCGGAATTTGTTCTCTGCCAATCTCTTCCCACCTTTTATACCACCTGTGACCATTGAACAGCTGTCCAATGAGCTGTTGCAGAAATTGTTGCACAGATCAGGATACACACGCTCAGCAGGCCCACTGACCTGCACAGGCATTCCAGCGCAAGCACCACATAATCAGGGAATGTGTAGAGGAGGGCTCCTCCTCCTATATACACACATACGTACAAAATGTTTCACAAGAGACCCTATTTTCTAATTTGGTTTTTACCACCCTATTTGGGCTACCAGAAAATGAGGCACTGGGCACAATATCATTTAATCTGTAAAGCCTCTCCACACCTTTGCAGAAGGCAAAGTAAAAAGGAACAGACCCAAATAACAACTAGCTCTACCACACCACTGAATACGTGTGATATCACCAGTGGATTTAAACAGCTGGGATCGGTGGGAGTTGCGGGGGGGGGGAGTCTGCTTGAGCGTTGTCTGGATTGGAGCAAAAATCCAGCCCTTCAGCTCCACTGGAGCAAGTCACAATTCCTCTTTTGGCATTCATCATGTTCAGCTGCATTCAAAAACCCCGAGGGAGGCTAGTCTGGAGAGACTCTCTCACGTAATTTGTCAGGTAGCCAACTCTTCTTTTGAGACCGAGAGAGAGAAATCTGAAAAGAGCTGCTTTCTACACAACAGGAAACAGATTGATCTAGTAGCTCTAAACACCATACAAGTTGATGGTGGGCCCCCTCAGCAGCCACATTTTGTGCTACTCAACAAGGGAAACTTAGTTGACAGCCCAGCTGAAATCAGGTGTTCTGCACAAATCTGTTCACAGCCAAGTGAGATTTGAACCATACAAATCACTTCTAATGAGACACAGAACTCACACATCCGCCCACTGCCATATTCGCTGTGCAAGTGCCCATAAACTAATACCAGCCATGATGAAAAGGGGCATCCCCCCAAACTCTTAGAGTGTGGTTTCTTTTGTTTGTCAATTAGGCAGCTAGTTCTATCACTGGGAGAAACAAAGTTTATAAACTGGGGGGGGGGTTGGCAGGGGTTTACAACAAAACAGAAATCCATACGTAGTTGCTTCCAGTATTAGTGTAAAGCTGGGACAGTGAAACTGTGGCCCTCCAGAAGTTGCCAGATGACATCTCCCGTCTTTCCTAACTACTGGTCATGCTAGCTGGGGCTGGTGAAGGTTGGGGGTCCAACAATATGTGGAGGGCACCAGGTTGAGGAAGGCTGGTTAAGAGAACCCCCCCAAAAAAGCCCAACGAGGAGAAGATAATAGGGTCATCTCTCTTTTGGATTCTGCTTCCTTTACTATACACCTTTGGCCCTCCAGAAGTGGCGGAACTACAACTCCCATTATCCCTGGCCATTGACCATGCTTGCTAGAGCGGATGGGAGCTGCAGTTCAGCAACATCTGGAGGGCCACAGGTTCCCCACTCCTGCTCTGCACCCAAAGGGATACAAACGCTAGGTGAGAATTAAGCCTAAATGAGACCCAGAGAAATAAAGGATTGCCTACAGAACATCATACTATAATACAGACCACTTAGCCTGAAAAGGTGCCAAGCATCCTGTTGCCATGAGTGCAGCACTTCCCTGCAGTTTGTCTCTGCGGGCCACACAACTCCTATTAAAAAGGCAATGAACTTTTCCAAAGTCTGTATTAAGTGGGATAGTTTAAAACATACACACAAACAGGATGCATTATTCAAGACAATGTTAAAATCTCTCTCTCATCTTCATTTAGAAGCAGTAACACAATATAACGTGAAATGTATTAGCTTTCCAGCTAATGTATTGAGCATTCCACCTTTGGCAAAGCCCTGTTTATTGTCCTGAATGTTCGCAAGCTACAAGCAAGAGAGATTTTGCAAATCTAGCAAAGGGGTGCTTTGGAGAGAAGAGGGGGGAAAGCGCCTTTTAAAAAAAAGATTAAAAAATACATTTGGAGTTGTCACTTTCTAGAAAGGCGAAGTACAAACAAAGAACAACCTTTCACAGATGTAGCTTTTTCCATCAGCCACAGAACTCCAGAAACTGGTGTAGAGAATATTCTCAGACTAAGATGATATGGAAGGCCCATCGGGGGTCTACAAATGGTGACCTGACAAGCTTGAGAGCATGGATAGGGAACCATCCTTAGCTCAAGGGCCACATTTCCTTCTCGGCAACCTCTGAAAGGCCACATGCCAGGGTTGGCCAGGCCAGAAAGAATGTGGGCAGACCAATGAAGATAATTTTTATCCTTGTACAAATACACACATCCTCTCCATCTCCCATCCAGGCAAGCAAGAGGCATTATGAGAGTTCAAGAGCACATTGCAGCCAGGCAAGAAAACTATCAAGGACAGTGCCAAGCAGGTTGGTGAGGAATGTGGCACGTGGAGAGGGCAAGGCCAGACAGAGTCCTGCGCTTAGCCCTGGGCCTGAGATTTTCCATCCCAGCTTTAGGGCAATGTCCAGTGCTAATCAAACTCAGAGTAAGCCCACTGAAATCCATGGACAAGTCCGTTCATTTCAATGGGCCTAACACTGGATATTGTGTGGGGGCCAATGGCAAAGTCCAATCCAGTCACAATTTCTGCTTCTATTCAAGGATGATTAGACCTCGACCTTAAAAATCAGTCTTCCCCCACCTTGCATCCCCTGATGTTGGGCTACAAACTCCAGCATCCCCAGTTAGCAGGGCCAATGGTCAGGGATGACTAGAGTTGTAGTTTAGTTACTTTAATTCATTTATACAAGTTTGACCGACTTCATCTGTGCTGGAGTGGTAATTATTTTAGGTATTTTTTAAAATAGTTTTATAGATTTCAGCTGGTCTACAATTTTATAAGTCTTTGTAAAAAAAAATTTTTTTAAAGAAAAAAAGTAGTCCAGCATGTAGAGAGCCACACTTTCC